>NC_142600.1:70899835-71212585 GCF_041222555.1 Hakea prostrata | reverse complement strand
CATAAAAACTTAACTAAGGACTCTTAGCTACTTGACAGCGCATGGAGCCCTCACAATTTTATCCATGTTAATCCTGTATTCAGAACTGAGAAACTTGCCCCTCTCCCAAATGTGGACTTGTAAAAGAGGTCCATTACATCTTTTTATGACCAAAATAAAGCATCCTGAGGCCCTATTGAATGATCCAAATTGCATCAGCTTCATTTCACTGGCATAGGCAACTATTTAGTTGATGATAGCACATTGTAGATTTTCAAGGTTTACTTTAAAGCTGTCAATGCTAGTTCCTGTACTATCACATTTTAGAGCAGTAATTTTCAGCTAATGTGATATATCCTGCGTATTATTTTGCAGTTCTCTTGGTCAAAACCTGGGAACAAGTACTTATGTTTGGGAAATAATATTTGCGGTCTTCATTTCCATCTTCGGTCTGGTTCTTTTTGCATTTCTCATTGGCAATATGCAGGTTATTATTAAACTATTCTCTTCACTTTTCACTATTTAGCTGGTTTAAATCAGCAAATCTATTGCATATTTAAGCAACTTGAAATAAAGATATATTGGTGTTTCCTATGTGTTATGATCAGTTGGAAAATCAGTAGGAGGAAATTTTAGTGCAACTCACAGTAGGTCAAATTCCTGATATTTTTCATTTATGGAATGTCGACCAATTAATTTCTCTACCTGGTCGACTCTGTTTAACCATTAGGTTGAAATGGATTCGATCAATAGTTTAAACAACTGTAAAATTGTTGTTTCCTTGTTTCCTATTTGCACTGTGAATCATAAATTCTATTTTATGCATAGGCATGCTACAAGTATGACCTCTTTAAGTGTAATAATTACACCATATTCGGTATAGCTGTTACTATAGAAATAACATGCTTGTGGCTGACCTCAGGCTCCTGTGGATAATATTAAATTGCAAATTTGTTATGGGTCTTTTGATTTATGGAGGACAAACCTTTGCTTTTTGTTCAGAAACATAAAACCTGAAATTCTAATGTAAAATTAAGAAGTGGGACATGAGATGAGTTTAATCCATCTCCAAACTATTGCATATTGATTACTGATTCTGATTGGTGCATACCAACAATATGAAATCATGATTCCAAAATACTAGTTGATGTGGCTGGCATGCATCCATATGTGATTAGCATTGGTGAATCTTGTCATTCCAAAAGTTGGTCCCTTCAAATGAGTTTGTTATAGTGATCCATAACCGAAGTTATGCATGTTTGGAGATAGTATATGAGGTTATACCTTGAATATGTCATTTACGTGGTCATTATCCGCTCTTCCAACCACAGTATTAGATGTGGATACTAGGGTTACAACAACAACAACAATAAGCCTTGTTCCAACTAAATGGGGTCAGCTACATGGATTCTTGCCTTCCAATCAGTTCTATTTGAGGCCATGCTAGATATAAGGCCTAAGCTATGCATATCCTTTCTCACCACTTCTCTTAAGGTTATCTTAGGTCTACCCCTAGCTCTTCTAGTTCATTTAATCTGGATTATCTCACTTTTCTATACAGGGGTATTTATAGGTCTCCGTTGAACATGGCCGTGTGCCCCCCCAAATGACTTTCCTGAGGTTTATCACTTATGGGAGCAACTCCCAAACCAACTCTAATTTGATCATTCCTTATTTTATCCTTCCTAGTTTTGCCACTCATCCATCTTAGAATCCTTATTTTTACTGCACTGAGTTTATCTATGTGATTCTTTTTAACAGCCCAACACTCTGCATCGTACTTCGTAGCTGGTTGAAAGACGGTCCTATAGAATTTTCCTTTAAGCTTTAATGGAATATGTTGATCACACAAGACCCCAGACACGCCTCTCCACTTCATCCACCAAATTTTAATTATTTGGAATCATCATCCTCTATATCACCTCTCTTATTTATGATTGAACCTAAGTACCTAAAAGAATCACTCTGAGGAATCTCCTTATCGTCAAGTTTCACCACCTCATTGTCTGCCCAATTATGACTAAAGTTACAAACTAGATATTATGTCTTTGTTCTACCTAATTTAAAGTCTCTTGATTCCAAAGCTGCTCTCCATGATTCTAACTCGGTATTAATCCCCACTTGAGTCTCATTTATCAACATAATATCATCCGCAAAAAGCATACACCAAGGGACCTTGTCTTGAATGTCTTGGTTAATACCATTGTCTATAACATTTACGTTGTGGTTATCCATATCTTCCAACCACAGTATTATTATGGATAGAATGGGGGATTGTTTTGAAAGATTAATTAGATTGGATGGTTGGAAACTCATCAGTTTGTTCTTATAGGTCATAGATATCCTAAATTTATCATTTGGATATATAGTCTATCCACCTTTTGTGCCATAATTCATGATGTAGAACGTTTGATTGTCTTATAACACTGCATTTCACCCTTATGTAGATTATAACTGATGTTGTTATGCTGTTACAGACTTATCTGCAGTCCACTACTGTTAGGTTAGAAGAGATGAGACTGAAAAGGCGAGATGCAGAGCAGTGGATGTCCCACCGTTTGCTGCCTGAGAGCCTCAGGGATCGTATTAGGCGTTATGAACAGTACAAGTGGCAAGAAACAAGAGGTGTTGATGAAGAATATCTGGTCTGCAACCTTCCCAAGGACCTCAGAAGGGAAATAAAACGCCATCTCTGCTTGGCTCTACTCATGAGAGTGAGTATTCTCCATATACTCGTGAAAATGCTCAGAATTTTTGGTGCCGAAAATTTTCATACTCAAATTGTTTTTTGGATTCTTAAAATCTGTCCTTAGGTGCCAATGTTTGAAAAAATGGATGACCAGTTATTGGATGCAATGTGCGATCGCCTCAAGCCCGCACTCTACACAGAAGAAAGTGTTATTGTGCGTGAGGAGGACCCGGTGGATGACATGATATTCATCATGAGGGGGAAGCTATGGACTGTGACCACAAATGGTGGAAGGACTGGCTTCCTTAACTCTGATTATCTGAAAGCTGGAGACTTCTGTGGAGAAGAGTTGCTGACATGGGCGTTGGATCCCCGCCCATCGTCAAACCTCCCAATCTCAACTAGGACAGTGAAGGCCTTGACTGAGGTCGAAGCCTTTGCTCT
Organism: Hakea prostrata; assembly: GCF_041222555.1. NCBI lineage: Eukaryota > Viridiplantae > Streptophyta > Magnoliopsida > Proteales > Proteaceae > Hakea > Hakea prostrata. The sequence goes on along the minus strand of NC_142600.1, from coordinate 71,209,473 downwards.
CAAGGCAGAGGACTTGAAGTTTGTAGCTTCCCAGTTCCGGCGGCTTCACAGCAAGCAGCTCCGACACACTTTCAGGTTCTACTCACATCAGTGGAGGACATGGGCAGCCTGTTTCATACAAGCAGCTTGGCGCCGCTACTGTAAAAAGAAGCTAGAAGACTCTTTACGTGAGGAGGAAGATAGGTTGCAGGATGTATTGTCCAGTGGGGCAGGGGGCTCTCCAAGCCTTGGTGCTACCATTTATGCTTCAAGGTTTGCTGCTAATGCATTACGTGCTATAAGACGCAGTGGTGCACGCAAAGCAAGGGAGAGATTACCACCTATAATGCTTCAGAAACCTGAGGAGCCTGATTTTACTGCTGAAGTTCATTAGCTGGAACAATATAATCTTTGGCCATACCTGGCCTGCTATATTTTTGTGTCAAAAGAGTATGTAAAGCCTGATTAACCTGTTAAATTAAAGAGCATGTAAAGCCTGAATAGACGCATCACGGTTTCCATATACTGGTGTGTTGTATATAACTTATATGCGTGATAAGAATGTCCTCTGTTGTATTTTTCATTCGTTCATTGCTGCAATTGTTTTGTCTTGATCTGCCTTGCATTAGTTTCATGACATATTAAGTTTGTTGCAGGTCATTCAGTGTTAATCCATTCTGCTGGTGCCTCTGTCCTCCCATCCTTGTGAACTTGTATACCTGGAAGTTTCTATATTTATTGTAAGAAGGGATAGAAAAGAACTCGTGTAGATCCGTAGCAGTTGGCAGTAGGGTCAGGCACTAACGAGTTATAATTTCCCAAACAGAACCCTAGCTGAAATTAGGTATTAGAAATCAGATTATGCTCCACCTAAGATGATTTACTTCGACCAATGTGATCCATTTTATGTTTGTTTCTCTCACGGAACCAGCAAACTTGGTGGATTCTGATCTTGTTATGGTTTGTCCACCATGCGCCAGTTTTTATTCTTCACCTGGGCCAGAGAGCTCTTAACAAATTTTCAAATAACTCTTAACAGTTGGTGGTTTTTTTTTTTTTAAATGAGAAGATAAAGGTAAAATTAAAAAAGGCAGTTACAAAGTTGGTTAAAATCCATAGTGGATCCTTCCACTGCCCTAGTTGCTAAGTTTGTGAAGAAGTTTTGGTGGGTGGGGTATTTAAACATACAAACTTTTACATTCCTAAGACAACCATAATACAAACAAGAGGTAGTCTTTGGGTCTCGAAGAAGATCCAAAACTCCTTTGTCATTGCACCAAATTTCTTGCATTTACATGTCTGTCTATTGCACTTAGCGGATTCCATCCAAAATCCCTCGAACAATCGCCTCATGCTTAGTCATGCTTAGTCCCCTTTTTTATATTATGACTGTTAACATAATGAACTTTCCTGTTTCAAGTCAACCCCACACTCCATGCTGCGCTATCTAGACCTGAGTTAAAATTCCCTGCACACAGTAAAATTGGTGAGTGCATAATCTTCAAATTGTTACAAATGCAAGGCAAATGGCTATTGTCATTTTGTAGGGGTCAAAATATGGCTGTTTAGGTGTAATATGTAAATCTCTCACCCATGTCAAACTGTTATGCATTACTCTATTAGGGTTGGGGCTTTCGTGATTGAAAAACCCTTGAGTTTCTTTATTCCACACAAAATAACATGAAATTTTGATAATCTTATTAGAGTTCTAAGCAATGAAGAGTTGCAAAGGTCTAGAATGTAAGCTTGAGATACTGATTCTATTTTCAGTACTATATCCCCACCGCCAAATTCTCTTAGGCTGTGTTTGTTTGCAAAGGTGGGGTGGGAAAAAAAAAAACATGTGGGTCCCATGTGTATTGGGGTGAGGGAGAAGAAAAGGAAAGGAAAGAGTTTTGTGAAAAAGTGATAGGGTGGGTCCTACTTTTTTCTTTTCCCAACTTTCCCACAAAGTCCCACTAAATATGTGGGGTTTTAAAATGGCATGGGGTGGGAAAGTTGGGCTCCATATCAGCAAACAAGTTTCCTTGATTCAAGGAAACTTGTCTCCCACTTTCCCACCCCATGCAACCAAACAATCTACCATTTTGGGATTTAAAGGAAAAGTGAGAAATTTACACTTTTTTCAAGAATTTTCCCACCCCACCTTTATTCCAGCAAACAAACGCAGCCTTAGTCCATGCACATGAAAGGAAGAGATGCCATATCAATTCTACACTGTCACCACAAAGTTTGCATGTTGTGGTGATCTGCTTCCCTTTTGCAATGATCGTGTTTACAGGTAGCCTTACATTCAATAGGTCCCAAAGACTCTTGATAGTTTCTTGCAAGTTATTATGAAACACATTTTGGGTCTTAATTTTCACTTCAAAGACAATTAATACCCTAGAATGTTGCTCTTTTTTTTTTTTTTTTTTTTTTTTTTTTTTTTAATAGAAATAATTTCCTTGAATTTATGTACATAGCAACCAATTCTATCGGTTCTTATCACTAGGACTAGATTCGACCTGTTAATAAATCACTAGGATTATATTCATTCCGATAAGCTATTGGGTGGACTGACTTCAATCAGATGCTCTCGTTCCCCTTAAAACACCTCTCTTACAGCATTCTCCATAGTACAAGTGCTACGTTTTGCTTGACTCTCTCGTGGGCTATCTACAAGACAATATTTATAGAAAAACCAATACCTTAATCACTATATAATTAGAACTTTGTCCTTGTTCAAGTAATTGATTCAAAATATGTTCCAAGTACAGAATACAAAGATACATCTAAATCCAACAATTTTCTGGTTCAAAGTTTTTTAACATTTCTTAAACCCTTTAAATTTGGACCACCACCATATGACTTACAAATTTGACACTATTTTATCTCTAAAGTTCCATAAATGTATTGACTAACGATTGGATCATCCTCAGTCCTGCTTTATGGTAAGAGGAAGAGGTTAGGGCAAGACTAGAACTGCAATAATACATACCTTCTTCATTCATTGCCCTTAATGCCTGTTGATGCCTCTTTCGCACGCAATCTTTGTTGGAATAATTTGTTTTCTACAAGAAAAAGAAGTTTCAAATAAGCAAAACATACAAGAGGAATTTAATGTGGTTTGACACTGCTTACGCTTACGTCCACCAAAGAAAAAAGAAGTTTTATTATTTAGAAAATCTCACACTACTCTCATACTACAAAGTACTACCCGTTGCTTGTCATCTTACATAGGTTATCTCATAAAGACTATTTATAAAGAAACCTAAAACCCTAATCTTAATATAATTACAATTTTTAACCCAGTACTAATCATTGACTAAAATCCTATTTCAATTACAAATATAACTAAAACTATAAATTATATGGGCCCACAAAATACAAGATATCAAAACCCAACAATCTTCACCTTGGCTTAATTTTGCAAACCAACTTGAAGAAAATAGTTGATGATATCTCTACAATCACCCGTCTTTGTGTATTCACCACACCTTACAACATGACCCACAATCCTTATCACCATCATTAAATCAGCATGGTGCACACCCTCCACCTGGGGTGTCCCGTAAGCTCATCGTCATTGTATGACTTGACGTGGCTCCACCTCTCCTTCTGTCAGAGCTAGCTTCTAAAGATCATCGCTACTCACCAAATCCAAAGCTAAAGTCACCTGTTTTTTTCCAAATTTGCAATTGTTTTGTGCTTGAACAACCTGGAAATTCTATCTACTTATACCCCTTGCCCAAGTATCAACTAGAGCTCCAGCTATTTCAACACTCCCTACAAGTCTGTACAACTTACTAACTATCTTTCCCTGCATTACAACTATGGATCCTCTTAAAACCTTAAGAACTCAACCTTCAGTTAACCATCTGAAACCTTTAGAATCTAGAGTATTCAATGAAATTAGATTATTTCTTAGATCTAGCACATGTCTAACAAACTAAGCACATACTACTCCTAAAAGGGTTCTCTTTACCAAAGGGGTGAAGTTCAAGTGGGATCCAATAAGGTCTTACTTCAAAATTATTTTCTCTATACTTTGAACCACACTTTTTTTTTTGGCAATTTTGAACCATACTTATTATGTAGTGAAGAAGTGTCAGAAGAATAACTGACTCTTCCTACTCAACTAAGGGTGTCAATCGGAACAGTTTTGGTAATTTGGTACGATACCAACTTTGAATATTGAAAACTAGAATAGTACCATACCAAATTTATATGATACGGTTTCGGTATTTGTAAAAATGGTTTAGTACGATTGCGGTATTAAATTGGTACAAGAAAACGGTTTAAACACAGTATCTAGTGCGGTACAATTTTAGTATGAACGAACCTATGCCACTTTTGTTATTAGTTCAATAAAATCCTAATGAAATTGCATATCAAACAATCGATAGAATATGATATTAATAGAGGCAAAACAAATAAATTTAAGAAGATGAGTGAAAGACGAAACGAAAAACTGAAATAGGAAATTAGGATAGGGTAAAGATAAAGTGTTTTAATTGTAAAATTACATTTATATTCCTTAATTTAGTACAGTATCAATTTGGTACATACTGATGGTATGATTACCCAAAACAAGAACTGTACCATACCGAATTTTGAATGGTGTGGTACAGTGCAGTTTTAGATAACACGGTTCGGTTCGGTACGGTTAAATAGTTTCAATACGCAATTGACACCTTTAACTCAACTCTTTAACTCAACTATTTACACCTTTGTGGGGCCGGTTGATGAAAAATTTATCCGTACTGCGGCAACGCGTGGACATGCTCGCAGCCCAAATCCAGAAATGATAAGAGCATGTGCGGCAGCAACTCATTCGTTAAACCTTACCAAAAGGTTAGGTGTTAATTAGGGTGCCAGCGTACCACGTAGCAGACAAGTAGAGTGGGTTGACAACCCCAGAGCATGTGAAAGAAATCATACCTACGTGGATGCGTGCTGTCCTCTGATTGGTTAGTTGCGCTGCGAGCTTTTCTCGCTTTGCAAAGTGATAACACGCGATCGTCACGCGCCAACATCGTCAGGAAGGAAAGAGAGAGACGGTTGCCATCTCACATGGCCAGAGATTTAGAGGCTCCATTCATTTGACACGTGGTCATGTACTTCCGGATTTCTCGGTACCTCTTTTGGCACGGGCCGCCCCTAACGGGACCCACCCACGAGGCGCTATTCGCGGGAAGACTAGAAATGGGCTTGGGCTGATTGATTGACTGGGCCGTGCGTGCTCAACACCTGTCTCATTCATTCTCAATTAAATTGCAACATGGGGGTAATTTTGGGAAGCCAAATAAATAAATCACGTGATGATACATTTGCCTGTGCATGTCGCTGATTTCATCCACCGGCTTTGAAATTTCAATCAGGCCATCAAAATAGCATCTTCCAAGGAACTGCTATCAGGTGAAACCTAGCTATGAGGTTAAGTAAATGGTGATTGTCAACCTTGAGGAGTGGTTCAGTTGGCAAAAAAACCAACGCTTCCACATAGGAGGTTAGAGTTCGAAACTTCTCTGGGCCAGGGGCGAAGCCCCGCCTATATTAATTATATAAAAGTTTCCCTAAGGATGTAGTCCAGCGCCGCGCAAGTTGACCCCGATGAACCTCATATCCAAACACAATACCAAAGATGAGATAGTGATCGAGTTTTCCTTCATTCATGGAAAAAGAGAACACAAGAATCTCTTCTCATATCGTATAAGACTTAAAAAAGTAGCTAAGAAATTTCACATTTTCAAAATTTCAAGTTCTTGATTGGTGTGCTAAAAGCTTCAAAACTACATAACATATCACCATACTTCTTCAGTCATCTTACTCGCATTTTATTAGTCTTTCCTTAATGACTTTCATTCCACCCTAGATAATCCACTATAAATAAATAATAATTTTTTGATAGCTTTCACTCTACTTTAGATAGTCATTTTACCTTTAATGTGGTTTCAGCGTTGATACTAAATATTAGGTACTTGACTAGAGACCAAAATTTTCTAAACTGATGAAAATAATTTATTCAAATCCTTTAACTTATCTCATATTAAATCAGCCCAATCTGTGCTCAAAAGAACTACCGATTCTTCTTGTTGTGGACGTATGAAGAGATTCAAGATTCTTTTTACACTAGTATGGGTATCAAGAAATCTTGAAAGTCAAAAGGAACGACATGAAAAGAGAGACAAGGAGGGGGAGTAGGAGTTTGGCGTAAGGAGTGGGTTTTCATTTGATTTGGTAGCAAAATGCAATAAAGCCAATCACCCAACGCGTGCGGAAGTGGCTTTTTTGGTGCCCTAGCTACTAGTGTTGAATTAATACGTTTGAACGCTAGCTCTCATATTCATATGTTGACCTTGTTGCTTTTCGAGACAGTTGCATGCTTTAAAATACTTGAAGGTTTAAAATTATATTATTTTCTCCCCATGCTTTAACTTTTATATTTATTTTAAAAAATTATATAATTTATCAAATAATCATAATAAGCAAGAAAATGGTAATTACCGTAGATTTTCTTTTGGAGCTTTCAAGTGAACGAACGAATCTGTTGAGCCGCATTGAAAGCAACAAATGGACGTGCTCGTGCCTTCATGGTGGGGACTAAAGGAGTTCATCAATTCTTGTTCTTAAGGGGAATTGAAGTGTGGGGCTCAAATGTCTTTTCCTTTTTATGATTACGCTCATGGTGGGAACATGGGAGCCAAATTTTAAGAGCCTTCTTTCAAAATGTTGAAATACCTCATTGGGGACCAAAAGCAGTGACTGAGGCTGATTGATTGACTAGTTTGTGAATTCATCCTCAAAGGGTTGTTTTGGTTTTCTGAAAATTTAGAGGTTTTGAATCCTTGAATTCATACATTCTACCATAAGGATAAAATTGATGAAATTTGGAGATTCATGCGGAGTAATCCAACAGAACTCTATAAACTTCAATATATTTGAGGCTACCAATCAGTTAATTTTTTGAACTATGAATCAATAGACTTGAAATCTCATTTCATTTCAAATCACTGGATTCATATAATCAAACATGCCCAAATCAACCATGTTTTTAGTTCTAAGTAACATTCAAGGGAAAACCCTTAAAATTTTATTGGTCGTGAATTTTATGTGAGTTAATTAGACTAAACTCTTTTATAATGTTCGTATTACAAGAGTAAAAGAATGAATGATACAATAAAAGAATATATTAAAACAGCAGTTACATGATTAACATGGACTGCATATTAGGGTTGTATTTCTTTGAGTTTGAGTTTGAGTTGAAGTGAGATTCATGGGCGGAACTTTATTTGCTACCCCACCCCCAATTTTTTTGAAAATTTTCCTATATCAATGGTTCTTTCTCCCAATTTTTTGAAAATTCTCCCATTCTTTTTCCGAATTTTTGAATTTCTGCCTCTATGCCTCTTTTCATATGAGAAATATCAGTACCTGGGGCTCTTGATTGGAAAAAATTTGTAATGATAAAGACAATGGTTAAAAAATTTATTATGTTATGTGTGCAATATTGATACTTGGCGCCTCTTGATGTTAAAGCTTCAACCCTCGTGAGATCTTGATATTCTATCTGTAATTATCAAATTTAACTAAAACTCTGAACATTATCCTTTACAATATTTTTAAATATAAAATTTCAAACTTTGGAGGGAGGCGAGTACAAGAGGAAAAACGACAATACCAAAGATGGAACGCATGCTCTCTCTCTTCACCCTAAACACAACTCTACTTACTGCCGTTTGAGGCGGAGAGACTCGCCTTTGTAGTCTCTCCGCCTCCTCAAGTCCTCTGCTCATCTCCGTCTCCCGTCTCCCGTCTCTCCTATTTCTCCCACCTCCGTCTCTCTCGTCTCCATCTCTCCCATCTCCCGCCTCTGTCTTTCAGTCTCCGTCTCTGTCTCCCATCTCTTGTCTCCCCGTCTCTCGTCTCCCATCTCCATCTCCGTCTCCCCCGTTTCCTGTCTCCTATCTCCATCTCTCCCTTCTCTGTTGCCGTCTCTCTTTCCTCTGTTTTCGATAACCATATCTGGAATTTTTCCCTAAATCTGTTTCTTTTCTTGCTGATCTTTCTCTTCTCTTCCAGATTTGTTGTTTGCTCCCATTTTTCTCTTCCTCTTTTTTTTTTCCGGGTAAAAAATAAATAAATAAAAAAATGGTTGCAGCGAGATTTGGTGCATACCGTAGAACAACCTAGATCTAGAGTCCAAGTTCTTCTACGGCGGGCTTTACAGGTATGCCTCTACGGCAGTGACGGATGGCAGGCCAAACCTTCTCCGCAATATTGATGCTTCCAACGTGACAACCACGATTACGCGCTTGTTTGTTTTTGTGTCCGCCCTTGTGGCGTGTTTTGTGTCCACCTTTGTGGCGTGTTAATCTCCACATTCGTGGTGTACTTCCCCCTTTGTGGGTGTTGGTGCTTAATTGCTGCTGTATTTGTTACAGCTCTCATTCTAAGGGTTTATTGGACTTGATCCATCTCTTAGCCTGGATGACCCTGTCAATTGCATGTATGACAGTTTGGTCAATTTCCGCTCCCTGGTTCGGACTGAACCTTGTGTTTTCATGCACTTATCCGTTGTATTTTCCTTTTTTTTTTTTTTTTTTTTTTTATGGGTCTTTATTTTTCTTAATTTATGAATGAAGTGTTTCTCTTCTTACCAAAAAAAAAAAAGATGGAACGCATGCATGCATGTAATTTTGAAGCCGGATCATCACCCCGTCGAGTGCTCCCTGACGGTTTTACCACCACAAAATCGATGGGGCCCACATTTAAAAAATATTTTTTTAAAAAATCCCATCACCCAACCCCTGGGCCCCTCTATAATTTGTGGTGGTAAAGCCTTCAGGGAGCACAAATCACGGGTTGAGGATCCGGACTCAATAATTTCCTCACAAACCTGCTTGATTGGTTGGGGTATGGAATTGGTGGGACCACTGAGGGAGTGATGATGATCAATCATTCTCAAGAGCGAACATGCAAATATAGGCTTAGATCTTGAAGATCATGCATGTGTCTCAAGTTGGATCCATGTGCACGTGCGATGGTCAATTCCAATTCTATGCATTTGTTTCCTTTGCATGCCCAATTAATTAATACACGTTCTTCATGTCCCCAAATCGTTTTCCTTTCTTGTGAATTTTTTCTTTCTTTATTTTTGAAGGCTAGTTTCTCCAATTTTTTTTTTTTTCTTTCTTTCAAATATCATAAAGGAAGGTTTCTAGTTTCTACACATAGGAATGGGCACTATTATTTCATTAGAAAGTGTTGATCATGAGAAAATGTTGTGCTAGAAAAGTATTTCTTCAAGAAAGGAAATTAAAAGAATAAATAAATAAAAATTAATTTGTCAAAGAAGCGTAAATAAATATTTTCATATCTAAAAGTTTTTTTACGTGCACTATGACTAAATTTTCAGGAGAGATTTTTATTAATATAGACTGGACTTTATTGGAGATTCAGATTTAGACTTCTTACGTGGAAGCATTCATCTTCTGCAAACTAAGTCACCCCTCAGAGATACTATACTCAATTTTTTTCTATGGACTTAGTGAAATTGTTTAAATGCTGCATAATCGTCAATTGAGCAATACCTGCAGCAAACAGTCAAGATCTCGATTTCGACCATTTGCAGCACAGTGTTGTGCATTAATTGCGTCACACTAAAGTCGCGCTCATAGATTTAGACATAACATGACAAAATGATCGAAAATAGAAATTATTTCAGCAATCATTAAAATTGAAAAAGCATCAATTCAACTAATTGGGTTAATTAAATTTTAATTATCTTTCTTCCTCTTGTATCTTCAATACTAATAATGGTAAACTGATAGCCTGGAGTGTAGCTAATTCATGTGAGACTGAGTTGTCACAATCAAATCTTGGCCTCATTAATTCTTATGTTTTGGAAACCTAAACAGCTAGACTGTACACGTTCCTCTTTGAATGAATTTCCAGTGAAAAACAAAAAATGAAAATCAATCAATCAATTTGTGGGTTTTTAAAAGGTTGATTTGATCATCTAAGCCATGCAATTGGGTCTATTTTATTTATGATGGCATGTGGATTTGTATGTGGATTGAGAACTTCATATGATATGTTCCTCAGCTCTTATGAGTCCACATCTTCTATTCTTGTTAATTTGGAATATCAAAAAAGAATTTTTCTTAGATAACTTATATTCAATTCCATTTCCAGGTATGTTTTTGCCAAACTCAAGGCAAATGACTTTCATTCATTTTCAATATATTACTCTGATGTAAATTACAGGTTCTGCTGCTTGGAAGTTTCTTAAATCTATTTTATACTTTGGGTGCTTCGTGGGTAGAAGTCAAGAGTTGAAAATTCAGATCATTCTCTCCAAAAGACAAAGAGTCAAATTCTGTTTAAACAATTCCAAACTTTTTTCAAACCCTTGATCAAAGGTGTTTGATAAAATTGCTCGTGGAAGTAGAAAACATTAAAAATTAAAATAAAATATATAAAATTTACCATTGTTATATTTAGGGTATCAAATTTCAAAAATATCCTTTCTACAACTGTCTCATTTAAACCTATCATTGTAGACAAAAAAATAATAACAAAAGTTGTTGTGTTATTAAAAGTGTTTTTTGAAGTGGATTTTTTCTTAAATTTCAATATATATTGCAAAAATCATGTGAAAAGAAAGGTTTTCAAAGCAATTTTTCTTCTTCTTGAAGCAAGAAACTGTTTTCAGCAAGTTATCAAATGAGTCCATATTTGGGGTTGAGCTTCAGTGCTGCCGACGGTCGAGAGTGGTGAACATCAACCATCCATTTCGGTTTATAACACTCTCGAAATAAATGACTAAAATCGTTCGGCAACACATGCTACGCATTAAATGCTCAACATTTAAGTTCACGGGCCATAAATGTGTAATCCAATCAGTTGTTGTGTTCATTTTCCATTTTCAAAATGAACCAATGTTTTGGCAAATTTTATAAGAAATGCCCATGAAAAAAAATCTCTTGAAAAGTGGAAGAATATTCTTTTCTTTTTTACATGAAAACATAAATTCTTATTTTGAAACTTTTAAAAACCTACAGTGACCAAAATAATCAGAATCATCCGAACCAACTTAGATGACTTACAGCAATTGACAAACTTGAAGGAGAGCTTTTCCGCTTAATCCGCTGCAGATTGAACTGTAGTGGAACTTTTCCATGTTTTTTCTTTGTCGTTTGTTTAAGCTGGATTTTCTCGACAGTTTTGAGGAACACTTGAATGTCTTGATGCTTCTTCTACTGTAGACCCCGCCATAAAGAAATTTTCTTTTTCTTTTGCACCAAAAAGGACTAACAACAGATCCTGACCAATCTCATAGATAAAGATTTAGGTGGGTTTTCATTTCCTCAAATCAAGCAAGAAAAATGATTCTCTTCTCTCTTCCTTTTTTTTTTCATATTTTATTGAGAACTTGTCGAAGAATTTGTACGAACACTTGAAAGATTGTTGTAAGCATGAACTTGGTCAGAGTTGAAACGCACTAGAGGTATTTTCTTTAAGGTATTTAGACACTCCGCTTTGTGCAATACGGGTACTAAGTGTTTTCACCCCCAATATCAATTAGCCTAAACCTTTAAGGCTGCACCTCAGAAAGATTATTTAAGGTGTAATCACGTTGTTTTCATTGCTTAACCGAAAAACAATAGAGAGAGAGGAGGAAAAATTTATTATAAAAAATGAGTTTGAAAATGAGTTTATATATATTGGTTATGCTCCATATATCTCAATTTGATTAATTGAAGGGGGAAAGATCCTTACCTGGATTCGCTTTCCCAATAATATAGAATATCTGCAGCTGAAGTAATTTTGATCCACGTTTTCGTTCATCCACAATCCTGTCACCGGTTTGATTCTTCAATCTCTAGGAAAGGGAATAAATTCCACGACCCAAATGCCGTGTAGAAGGATGATATAGAGATCTAAAACATGATAAGAAACTACTAAAGAAGAACTCATTTCTGCGTTTTCTTGGAGAGAGGGAGAGAGAGAGAGAGGGAGCCACCTTTTTAGAAAATCTCACGTAAGAATAATCCCGAACTTTTTCAGTGATGCGGTGGTTTACAAATATATAACCTTATATTTTGCAATTGCCCTAATAGTGAGTTTTTAATTTTGCCCTTGGCTGCCCTAATAGTGAATTTTTAATTTTGCCCTTGAAAATGTAAATAAATTAATAATTATTAAATCCCAACAATATAGATCCCAAAGACCGTGGGTGAAAGCGTAAGGTCATCTCCATTTGTGAAAGTAACTACTTAGCTCACATCAGGATTCAGTTTTTGTTTCTATAGCACATGGATTCCCACGATACTGCATGAATGAGATCTTAAACCCAAAAATATATTACATAAGTCTTTATTATATATAAATGAGATAATCAACTCCTTTTTACTCGATGTGATGCTAAAGTTTTCGTTAAATAAATCATAAGATAAGAATACATAATTAAAACATATATTTAAATAAAAAATAATATACATAAAATTTTAAATATTTTTCTTCATATTCCTAATGTGTTAGATATCAAATGTTTGACGGTGTTAGATTGGGCTGATGTGGTATAATTTAACATGTCTTATCAATTTGGAATTTAAAAAAAGAGAGAGTTGGCTAAAATAGAGTAAAAACTCAATCCATTAGCTTCCGAGCTTTAAATTATATTTATTTTTAAATAGCTGGGGCGGAGGAAGTAGTGAACATGTGAGCGTGACGGGAAAGTTTTTTTTATTTTTTGAGGTTTATCCAGACCAGCTTATGCACACCTTGATTATATCCTCAAAGGACAGAAGGAGCTTTACCGCCTGCAAGGGTCGAATCCATAACATTTCCACTAAAAAATATAGATCTTAACACTCTACTAACCCTGCATTGACAAAGGCTATTTTGAATTTTTTAAATTTAAGATAAAACAATAAATCTTAGTCTGTGATTTAGAATAAAAGTACATTACTGTGCACAACCGGTGATCTTTTCTCAAACCTTAAAGAAGCGGTGTGTTCTTCCGCTCAATTTGAATGATTGTCGCATTGATTTTACCAACATGTCAAATTTCCCTCTTAGCTATTATCTACTTCCCTCAATTGCCGGAAAATCTAACGGAAAAAGCTGTAAAGAAATAAAACCTTAGTCCTTGTCAGTTTTGTGCTTTTTCTCAACCGGACCCAGCAAAGACCGTTAATTGCGGTTGCGACAATAAAGAATTATAAAACTTTTTCTATCTATCAAGGGCAGGTTTACACTCACTGGTTCCTTTTTGACTTGGATTATCTCATCTTTCAAATCTTCTTGTCCAAATAAAAGTGGCAGATAACAAAAGGAGTTCCAGTATAATAATCAAATAAAAAAAAGCCAGTAAAGTGTAGGTGGCGAGAGAGAGAGAAAAGAAAAAGGCAAAGATATGTTTTATTCTTTTGAATGGTATGACAATGCATTTTATTGGGATTTTGCTCTAGTCCTGTGCTTTTATTGTAAAATTAAATAATTCTAGCCGTCAAATTGAAATTTGGAATTCTGCATGACAGTTCGGTACAGGCCAGAAAAGTTTGGGTGGAAAGAGAAAAAAAAATGAGAGAAAGAGAGAAAAAGAAAGAGATTTTTGTTCTTTTTTTTTTTAACTGTGGATGAAATGACAATGCACTTTATTGGGATTTTGCTTTAATCCTTCACATTTACTGTCAAGCAAAACAATTCTGACCGTCGAATGGAAATCTTGACCGGAATTTCGGATCTGATGATCTAAAATTTTGCATGTAGCTGCTCGCATGAAAGCAGGTTGGGCTTTATCTGCACAGTAAGTGGAGCTGGAAGCGATATATGACATCATTCAAGTAGTCTTTTTTATAGGGATCACGAATATCAAGCTCTTCTCTGATTGTTAGGCCGTTGTCTCTAGTCTACATGATCATTCTAGTACTTTTGATTGGTATTGTTCTAACTTACTTCAGCTTATTAAGACATCTTTATTGAGGTTTGACAACTGTGTTGTCTTGGATATTTCTAGAACAGATAATATTGAGGCTGATTTCTTGGCTAGGGAGGCCTCTAGTTTAGGCATGTCGAAAGTTTGGTGGATGCAACCACTTAGAGGTCTTGATCTTTTGTACTATGTTCCTGTTGGGAGGATTTCTTCAGACTTGTTTCTTTGAATACATTTCTCTTTTCTGTGTTTGATAAAAAAAAAAAAAAATGTATAAGACTAAAAGCAATTTTGACTTTATTGTGAATTTTGCTTAATGGCGTTGAACAGTTAAGCATTAGTTTACGCTGAATCGAAGCAAAATCCTTTATTATCGTCCGTGCTCGGCGTGGGAGCCCATACCACGCCAGTGTTTGATTTTACTTTTTAATAGAGAATGATACCTTGAAGCTCTCAGGAAAAATAAAAATTCCTATTGAGAAAAAAAAGAAAAAGAAAAAGAAAAAGAAAAAGAAAAAGAGAAGAGGGAAGGTGTGGAAAGCTTTTAGTGATCTTTGTCGGGTTGTCGGTTGTGGGGTTTTCGAATCTTCCACGAATCGGATTAGGGTTTCCAGTTTCCACCTCTTTTCCTTTTTCGATGTTTGAAGCCTGAAGAGGAAAAGAAAGAAAATCTGATCTGAAGACACCAGTTGATGTTGGAATCTGTTCGTTGGATCTCATCCATTAATTTCCTTTTTCCCAACGCATGCAAATCTTCACTGCCAAACCCTACCTACCTTATTCCAATTTCCAACTACCAACCCAACTGAAAATCTCTTCTCTCTCTCTCTCTCCCTCTTTCTCTGTTGCGCGCGCGTTTTCATGAATGCATTTAACGCATAGTGGCAGGAAATTTGAAGTACACAACACCACACAAGACAAGTAGTAGGGTCAAGAAAAAAAGAGAGTAGTTAGGCATTCACGCATGGAACTCGGCTGCGCTACGTGAGAGTGTAATGACTCATTACCTTTTTCTCATCTCACCTGACTCTTTTATGTTGGTGCTCTTCGACTCTCTATCACTTTATATGACATTAGGTAGACTGGCAGTTGTCTTAACTCCAAGTGTAAATTCTATTAACATCTACAAGTGGCAAGGCAGGATTGTTCTAGTAAGAGCAACAATTCTTAATGAAGAAGTCATGAATTTGATTCTTAGGAAGTATATATAAGATCTTGCTTCATCCCTTTTATATAATATAAAAAATATATTTATTCCATAAAAATTAAAAAACCTACAAAGGAGAGATTTCCCTTTAGGTCTTATTTTGTATTAACATCTACATCTCACTCAAACAGCCAAGCACAACCTCTAATAGGGCGGACATGAAAATCCTGTGATGTTCACAATTTTTACTTAATTTGTTTGGCCACTCTTCCACGAGTGATTTTTTAGAGTTTTTTTCATAATGACCACTTTAAGTTGAGTCAAAATCGAATTTGCTCATAACTTGTTGTCTTGTTGTGCTTCAAACACACAACCGCAAAAAGCTCGACACCAATAAGGATAGGAATGGCAACGGCAGGGGAGGGATGGTGGTTGTCCACAGTGATGGGCTTTCCGGCGAAGTATAAGAACAATATGGGTGAAGAAAGAAACCTAAGGGTTGGATCGGTTAAGTTAGTGATAATATATTTTAGTAATTTGACAAACAGAGGGTATTTTGGTTAATTGACTACTTAAATTTGAAAAACTAATGGTCAAAGTTTGAAAAATTAGTATTGGATAACTCGAAATTTTCAAAAAGTCAAACTTAGGCAGTTTGAAAATTTTCCCACTTAAGCGGATAGTCAAGAATTTTAAGTCCAAGTTAAATGAGCTCCATTTTTTTTTCCCCCCTCTTTTCAAACCCGGGAATAATTGAAGGTTTTTTTTCCCCTAGAGTGGGGGAGGTGTTGAAAGGAATAATTGAAAGTCAAAAAGGGCATAGGCATGGGACCCAGATCTATATCATTTAGGATTGCTTTCCTTTTTTTTGGCCAAAAGGATTGCTTTTCTCATAGGCTCAGACCATGCTTCTGTTAATAGAGTTATTTTATTCTCAGATTGTCAGTCTCTTATTTCTGTTTTAAATGGTAGTAATCAGCCCATTGATTGGGTGAGTATGAGTATTATTAGAGAATTCAGCAGTTTGTTGCAAATTTCTCTTTTGTTGATTTCAGGTTTATTAGCAAATTTTCAAACTCTGCTGCTGATACTATTGCTCGTGGAGCAAATCTTTTTGCTCTCTCTAGGTTTTGGTGGCTGGTTCCACCTCGTTTATTTGTGTAATTAATACTTCTTCCAGGTTTATTACTTGAGATAATTTAATATAATATTTGTAGTTGTTGGGCAAAAAAAAAAAAAACCTTAGCTTCAGTCTTATACATTAACATGACTGTCAAGCAAAACAAATTCATCGCCGGATCGAAATCTCAACTTAAATTTCGGATCCGACAATCCGAAATTAGGCTTGACAGTCCTGCGCATTAAACGCGCAAGACTGAAGCAATTTTTGCTTTCCACCTGGACATCTGGCATTTTAATTCAAAATACCAACAGTACCCTTTCAAGGCCATGGTTTATTTACTTGTTTATTTATTACGAAATTGTGAACGATTTCCTCAGTTCTTTATATTGATGCCTGATCAATTCTCTACCAGTGGAACTAATGTATAAGATTCTTTTCCTTGGTTGCGTGTCAACCATGTAACCAATCACTTATTCGGAAAAAAATAAAATAAAAAAGGGAATCAAACCGTAAAATACTAATTCGGTCCAAACCAACTAGAACCCAATTGATCTAACTCAACATACTTAGATTCTTTTTATTTGTTTTTTTTTTTTTTAATAGTCTTATTTTAAGGAGTATGCTTAAATGCTCTCAAGTTGTTTATATCGATCTCTTGAAGCACACATTAAGTCCTAGTAAATCTTTTTTTCACTTTTAGTATGATAGGTCCGAGTGAATAAAAAATTATAACTAAACTTAGCCCTTTTGTATATAAATACTTGAAAATATCATTTGCATAATTATATTTATATTCATTCCAATTGCTTTTTGTCATGGTATCAGAGCAAAAATATAATTTGAATTACCTCCCTTAACGGAATGGTTCCCAACGCGTTATGAGCACAAAAATTTCAGGCAGGCACAAGAGACACTATGGCTTCCACCTCTAAAATCTTTATATATTTTTTCTCTGTCATGATATTAGAGCAAAAATGGAGTCTGGATCACCTCCCTTGACGGAGTGCTTCTCGTTCCGTTAGGACCACAAAAATTTTTGGGAGACACTATGGGTTCTACCTTTAAAATCTTTATATATTTTTTCTCTCATAGTCCCCCTGTTTTTATGCTTATAAAGCATTGAAGGAGCATTAAGGGAATTTTATCGGTATCATCTATTTCCTTCTGGATGAAGAACACATGTCCATTAGTCACATCTAAAGGTTTAGGGTTTATGGTTTTAAAATAGCATTAGGGAATTCTAAATTTTTAACTCAACATTTGGATATGACTGATGGACATGTGTCATTCATCCAAAGAGAAATGGACAGTCCATTTTCTTTGATAATGATGATCAAAGAAGTTGATATGAACCCTTCAAAATGGGTTCAAATCACATAATTGAAACTAAAATGGGAAGTTAAAAAATATTTACATATGAGTTGGAATCTTCTATCCTAGTGAGTAGAGGACTATGCCTTCTTTACATTCATTTTCCACATATTTAGGAGGAGGATCCATTTCTTAGCATTGATATGGTGGATTAAAAATAGATCATCTCTTATATATACAACGAAAAGAGTGTGAAGCACACTTCTTTGGATTTTTATTCGCAGTAGAGGCCATTACAAGCAACCAACAACATAGATTAAGCCACTTAATCTAAATAAATCCACAATCAAAAGGTGGGGTTTACTTTTAAATACAATTTTTATTTTCACATTCTAAGGGTTTAATACTTTTACAAAATCAAACCCCTCAACTTACCCAAGTCTCAAATCCCCCTTTAATTTTGCGGGAGATTGTTGAGATTCAAGAGCTGGGTTTGGAAGATCATTGATGTTCTATCTAAAAAATACCGTGTGTGGAGATCCGAGAGCATTGTAGATAGAAACATTCAACGTATTGACTTCTTCAAGCATTCCTTACTTGATGAAGTTTGAAAGAAACAAATTTTTTTTTCTCAAATATAGGAATTTTTTGTGTCGGAAAAAAAAATCATCAGTTGTACACACTCTATCTTGGTGCGAGCAGTGCACTCTTTGTACCAAATAAAATGTTGAGATTTAAAACTTAATTTTAAATTCGAAAGTCCAAAATAGCCTTTTAGTTTCTTTGTTTTCTCATCCTTTGATTTGGTATATACATGCATTGTTGTGCACAACAGAGAATGGTGCACAACAGAGGATGCTTACACTTTTGGCACTTGCTATTGGTTTATGGAGCTTAATTGGATGGAAGAACAATTTAATTTCCCTAATATGGAATTCGTATTTCCTTTTTCAAGTAGTGCTTGGTGGAGCTGATTTATCTGCTACAAATAGTTAACCTTTTGTTAAGTTTACAACTAATTGATGGTTTGCCGTTTGCTTAACTAATTTCAAATAAGATGTTTCAACCAAAAAAAATTTCAAATCAAATGCCAAATGATCGAATTTTTTTAAAATTAGATACCAAATGATCGGTAAAGTGAATAAAGTCACCATCAGTGCATCAAAATTCTGGGGTAAAAAAATGGAATATGACATGAGTGTGGGAATAAATGCGACTGAAGCATTTGATCAACTCAAGAAAAACAACCCATTAGTCCTCCGGAAATTTTTTTCAGTCCATTTCCTTGTCAAAAATAAACGTTTTCTTGTAGATGTGTAACGTATCCTGATATCACATCAAATAGTTGAAATCCATTATTAATCACATCAATCAGTTATTTGATGTGACTTATAAATGGTTTTCAACCATTCGATATTATATCATGACACATATCACACATCTACAAGAAAATAGATGGTCTCTTTCCTTGGTAAAAATGATATTGGTCCTTAAGCCTCTTGGGTTTTCTCCACTCAACTAAACCTTTCTTCACCTCTTGCAAATGAAATTTGCAATATTTATGATTGAATTTAAGTATGAAACCTAGTCTTAAGTCACGGAATCTAAGTTGGGCAAAAAAAAATGGGGACTTGAGACTCGGGTAAGGTGAGGGGTTTGACTTTGTAAATTAACAAAATATTAAACCCTTAAAATGTGAAAATAAAAAGTAGTAATTTTTTTGTGTCGAGGTTTATCCAGGCCAGCTTGCACGCACCTCTATTACATCCTCAGAGGAAGCTTGCTTTGTTGTCCGCAAAGGTCGAACCCATAACCTCTCCACAGAGAAGTATGAATCTTACCACTCTACTAACGTTGCATTGACATAAAAATAATATTCACAAGTAAACTTGCGTCATTTGATTATGGACCATTCGATTTTTTTTATATTACCTGGCATAATCTAGGCAGATGGCTGCTTGATCCACATCTCTTCCAACCATAAATTGTTACTGGAGCAATTTTAGCTATCTTGATTCTTGACTTTAAATCTAGTTACTTAAATTAAGTGTTGAGCGTAACAACGAAATTGTGCAGTGGCCCACAGAAGGGCGCTTCAGTAATTAAGCCTGTGAGTCCCATGACAATTCCTGTTTATCATGGGGTTTATAATTTATAGTGATTCTGCAACTCTTTTCTCCTCCCTGTTTCAGTAAAATTTCGCTTTAGACGCGCACCTAAACCTGCAAAGCTTCTCTAATAAAGGATAAGGTGAGGGAAGAGAGAGAGAGAGAGAGAGAGAGAGAGAGAGGGCTATAAGAACTTCCGCAGTAAATTCTTGAGAGGAACTAATTAAAAACGCACCGACCCTTCCTGCAAAAGCAAAAACGACCCACATGACTCTGTTTCTCTCTTTCTCAACCGTTTCTGGCCACTCCAAAGGAAAATGTATAAGAAATTAGTTCCATCTGTGAAGTGAAATTAATTTTTTTAGAATTGGAAGACCTAACATTTATTGATCTCTCTGCCAATTTCCTGGCCTCTTAGGAATAGGGACCATCCTTATTCCTTCCTACCTCCATAAATAGAAGATTGAGTTGTTCACATTTCTCCTCACACTGTCCCTCCCCTGTTCCTCTCTCAGAACCAGAAACTCTCTTCACTTTCGTCCTCTCTGGGTTCATCAGAAATTTTAGCTGGTAAACCACACAGGGCAGGGCAACAACGCCATTGTCTCTAAACGTTCTGCCGTCTTTGGAGGAGAGTCTTGTAGAGAACATTTGGTTTTGTCTGGAGAGCTATAAATAAAAGTTCCCCATTTTGTTGCAACCCAGATCTGTCTTCCCATTTTTCTCTTTAATTACCCCGCAGATCAGGTTCTGCATTTTGAATTTTGCTCTTTTCCACTTAGAATTATGAAACTCATTTCCATGGTTCCTCTGCTTCTGCAAGTACTACTAGTTTGTCTTCCTTGTACACTTGCTGGGCACGACTATGGTCAAGCTCTGAGTAAAAGCATTCTCTTCTTTGAAGCCCAGAGGTCAGGGTACCTTCCAAGGAACCAGAGAGTTACTTGGAGAGGAGACTCTGGTCTGCATGACGGAAAGGCTAATGGAGTAAGTTCTTGTTTTTTTCACAGGAACTGAATCAGCTCTATGCATTTGTCTGTAAATGCATTTGGGGGTATTCTTTTTGCCATAGCTTTAATGTTTCCTTCGTCGTTCGTTGCTGATTTTGGTTTGTATTTCAGGCAGATCTGGTGGGAGGTTACTATGATGCAGGAGACAACGTTAAATTTGGGCTTCCCATGGCCTTCACCATAACAATGATGTCTTGGAGCATAGTTGAGTACAGGAAGCAAATGGCTGCCAATGGAGAGCTCGGCCATGCCATGGAAGCTGTCAAGTGGGGAACTGACTACCTCATTAAAGCTCACCCAGAACCCAATGTCTTGTTCGGAGAGGTGGGTTCTTGTGATTCTTTCTGTATCAATTTCCAATTCCTCTGTTTTTACCCATTTCAGCTTGGTTCAAGCATTTAACTGAAATTGGAAGGTAGAAACACTGTTCAGTGAAATCTGGGACATGGGTTGATGTTGATGGTGACCGTTGTATATTAATGGAGAATGTCGATGAGATTTATTAACAACTTCAGTGACAAACAGGTGGGAGATGGGAACAGTGACCATTACTGCTGGCAAAGGCCGGAGGATATGACGACGGATCGGCGAGCATACAAGATCGACGTGAACAATCCAGGATCTGACCTCGCCGGAGAAACTGCAGCGGCAATGGCTGCCGCTTCCATCGTCTTCCGCCATTCTAATCCCTCTTACTCCAATGAGCTTCTTACCCATGCTAAGCAGGTAACCCTACCCCTATTCACTCTCTAGCTTTCATTTTTTTTGGGTTGTTCGTTACAAATTTAAAGACTGGCGCAGGTTAGCACAGGCTAGCGTGCGTTATGATTGGGAAATGGGTTTCGCGATTCGATCTGTTACGAATTCAGTTTCGGATTCTGATTGATTGGGCTGTTCTTTTTTTTTTTTTTTTGTATAAGATTAATTGGGCTGTTCATTTATTACTAATTTCTAACTCTTTCCAAGGATATGTGTAATTAATGTCCGTGAGGCGTGAGCATCTCCGAAGGAGAAGTCTCGTGTTATGCCGGGACCAGTTCCGGTTCTCACGGATCGGTCGCGGATCTTAACGGTCCAAGTCCGGTACCTAAATAAAGGCGTGAATGAAGTGACCGTACTGTCGGTAGAGATTTTATAAGGATGACACGTGGAAAATCTTCCTTTGAGTGAACCCTGTCCTCCCCTTTGAAATCTAAATTTTATCTTCATGTTTTATTCTATTTTACACCCCCAGATTAAACATGGTCATTATTTTATTTACCTAACCCCAAGGCTGCGTTTGTTTGCTGGAATAAAGGTGGGATGGAAAAAAATGCAGTGGAGTCCAGTAAAAACACTTTTTGAAAAATGTGTAAATTTTTTACTTTCATTTGTGGGTCCCACTATGTATTTGTGGTTGGAAAGCCTGTCTTTGTGCTCCTCCAACGAGGAGTTGATCCCGATTCGAATTTTAGAGTCAGAAGAACCTCACACCTGTGGAGGAAGGGGTTTAATTCTGATAGGATGAATTTGAAGTGGGACTCCACTCAAGTTTATGTCCTTAGGACACTTTTTGCATAGACAGAGAGGTATGTGCTTTGATGACACTTTTTTTTTCCCACCCCATAACTGCAACAAGACGCAGCCCAAATGGATTTTAGAGTCGGAGGATCACCTCAAATTTATTTTTTGAGAGCTCTCATTTTTTCACCACATATTAGAAATGGCTTAGTTTTGAAAAGATAATCTGAAGTGGGACTCCATTCAAGACATCATCAAACTGTGTGAATCTTTCAACTCCTGTGTTGTTAATTATGTTTCACAAATAAAATTTATTTGGAGTTTTCACTTCTAATTTATTTTTTCCTTAAGCTAAGGTGGCACTTTTGATTGAGCTCTTAACTCTTGTGGATGAATACCAATATGTGGCTTCTATGTATATATTAAGCGAACACAAAGCTCTATCATATGAATAGAGGATTTATGCTACAAATTCCCAAGGGAGGGAAACTTCACGGTAGAGTGGACTTTCAAATTTTACAAAATTACCCTTCAACTTTTATTTTTGAATAAGGTTTGTCCCGCTAAGACTAATTCACACTTCGGTATTATGGTCCTTTTCTTATCAATCAGCGTAATATATATGTGTGTAAATTTGAAAAAAATGCAGCTTTTCGAATTTGCGGACAAGTACAGGGGCAAATACGACAGCAGCATTCTTGTGGCGCAGAAATACTATAGATCATACAGTGGCTACGCCGTATGTATTCAATTCTTTTTTGTTTTCCCCTTTTACCCTTCATCATTTGTTAGAAATTACTTAGATCTGAAATTGCCTGATGGTGATGGTGTAGGATGAGCTGCTATGGTCTGCCGCCTGGTTGTATCAAGCAACCAACGAAGAGTATTACCTGGACTACCTAGGTCGAAACGGTGACTCACTGGGTGGAACCGGTTGGTCTATGACCGAGTTTGGTTGGGATGTCAAGTACGCTGGCGTTCAAGTTCTGGTTTCCAAGGTATCTTCGTCTTCCTCTATAAATCATCAATCCCCATTATTCGATTTGCAGAACCCAGATGGGATTGATAAACGATCTTTCTGTTCTTGTCGAAATGTGGAAATTTGCAGTTCTTAATGGAAGGGAAGGGACGCAAATATGCATCGGTGTTCCAGAAATACCAACAGAAAGCAGAGTATTTCATGTGTGCTTGCCTTGGAAAGGGAAGCCGTAATGTGCAGAGGACACCAGGAGGTCTTCTCTTCCGGCAACGGTGGAATAATATGCAATTCGTGACCAGTTCTGCTTTCCTCCTCACTGTTTACTCCGATTACATCACCACCGCCCGTAAGACAATTTCCTGCTCTGCCGGCTCTGCTTCCTCTTCCGACCTTCTCAACTTCGCCAAGTCTCAGGTACACTCCATTAATGTCTGACCAGATATCATCGTCATTCATTCAAGATTCTTTTCTTCGTTAATTTCTTGACCCACTTCGTTAAATTAATGGAACTGGAACTGGAACTGGAACTGCAGGTGGATTACATACTTGGAGACAATCCAAGAGCCACAAGCTACATGGTGGGCTACGGAAGCACCTACCCACAACAAGTCCACCACAGAGCATCTTCGATCGTCTCCATTAAGGTTAACCCAACCTTTGTTAGCTGCCGTGGAGGCTATGGCACTTGGTTTAGCCGCAAGGCCAGTGATCCCAATCTCTTAACTGGTGCCATCGTCGGTGGCCCTGATGCCTATGACAACTTTGCCGATCACAGAGACAATTACGAGCAGACAGAGCCAGCTACGTACAACAATGCTCCCCTTTTTGGTGTCTTGGCCCGACTCAGTTCTGCCCATGGCCACTATAATCAGCAACTGCCTGGTAATTTTGACATCTTTCATTCTTGTGTTTTCTTGATCAAGTTCTTACAATCTCAAGTGGTTTGATAATTAATGGATGTGTTTCTACAATTCACAGCGGCTTCTCCTGCCAGGACTGCTGTCACTAAACCAAATGTAGTTGCTCCAGTAACAATCGAGCAGAAGGTAACAGCTTCATGGACTTCAAAGGGAAAAACCTATTACAGATACTCGACAGTAGTGACCAACGCGTCAGGGAAGACGGTGAAGGATCTCAAGCTTTCCATATCCAAGCTTTATGGTCCTCTTTGGGGTCTTTCAAAGTCTGAGGAAAGTTATGGATTTCCCTCTTGGCTGAAGTCCCTAGCTGCTGGGAAGAACCTCGAATTCGTTTACATCCACTCAGCTTCTCCAGCTGATGTATCGGTCTCAGGTTACACATTACAGTAGAGAAAGAAAAGAAAAAGAAACTCAGAATAGAGTGAGAGAGAGAAAAAATCGAGAAAAAGAGTGATTTGCTTTTGGTTTTAATCTGGTTATAGACTAAGAAATTGTGCAGGTACAGATATAGAGAAGCCAGTGTCCATATAGGGTGTTATTGTCCTTCTCTCTTCTCTGTTTACAGATTTTGAATCCTCCTTTTGATGTGGGGTTTCGGCTGAAGATTATGTCTTCAATAAGAATTGAGGGCCAGAGGGGAGAAAGGAGTGAAGAGACAGAAAAAGGAGTGCTCATCCTCTTTCTCCTCCACCTCAAAAGTCACAGAGAGAGAGAGAGAGTCTTTGTTTCTTTGTATTTAAAACAACTTCATGGGTTTTTGTTTTTGTGAACTGGTTGTAAGCTTTACAACTTTCTATTTTAGAATAGAGTTTGTGCAATGAAACTTTCTTTCAATCTTTGTCTCTCCTGCCCAGTTCCCAGAGTGCATACCTCAGCAAGGAATTTGGAAGGAGACATTCAGTTGTGTCTAGCATCTTTCAAGATTATCATGCCAGTGCTGCATAATTCTCTAATCCTAATCAAAATGCAATGAAGATATAATCGGTAGACCTGTTAAAGAATCTTTGATTTCTGCACCTGTAAACTCATTCATGAGGAAGCTTCCGATGAATCTTAATCTCTCCTTTCTCCTTTGTTCCACAAACACAAACAGGTGGTGATTTATAGTAATCTAGTTTGTGTTGGGTATTCATTTTTGGACTGTATTGTATGCAAAGTTTAAGATCTTGTGTCGATTACCAAGATTTCATTGAAATTTCGCTGAAACATGGTTACAATGATGTACACAGTATAATGTCATGGTGGGTTTTAGGTGATTTTTATGTTTAAATTTTATTGTACAGCCTAAATTGAGGCTAAATGGCTAATAAATACAACAGCAATGCTATTTTTTACTAAAACCACAAACTGGTCATTTTGACCTATACATACCCGACAGAATGTAGATAAAATTGGATAGGGCAGAGCCTCCTCCCCTCTAAATCTTAATGCTGGCCTTCCCCATCGTCAAACTCCCTCTCCGCTAGTGGATGGTGGGAACCTGATGGTGTGCTGAATATCGAAGTCTCTCACTAGAGTTGCTACCTTGTGGGTCATTTTATAGGCTCATGCCCTCCATGCCCCATAGTGAAATCCTCCCTACTAAAGCAATGGCAGCAAACTTCAGGGTCTGTGGAGACATTTCTCATGGACCACTGCTTCTTTCTCCTTGATTCTCCCATGAAAATTATAAGTGCAGAGTTCTTGAAGGTGCTCCCTGGTCGGTTGGAATTCGGCCTCTCTTCCTCCGGTAATGGCACTGAGAGGACTCCTCTTTACTCCCCCCTTTGGATTTCCCTCCTTGGGCTGCCCCCTCCATTGTTGATGATGTTTAGATGGCTTTAATATATATAGTGGGGCTCAACGATTGGGGTTCCCCTCCCTCAATTTTGATGTCACTACCATGAAATGAGAAAGACTCTCATATGCCTGAATTTGTGTGGAAGTTTCTGCAAACACCCCATTGCTGTCAAAAATAACTGCCACCGAAAAATCCAGCTTCTCCTTCTCGCATGAAGTCCACTGTCTGCCTGTCTGGTCAACCTCCCTCTGTGAACTATTGTCGACTCCCCTAATTCCCTTTTAATGTCCCAAGTGCCGTCGTCACCCTAAAAACTCGACCTTTGATGCTAATCCCTCCCCCCTAAGTCCTCATCCTCTGCTCCACTGATGTTGCTCCTCAGCCTGCTACCGTTGCAGCTTTGGTCTCCACAACTTCTACAGATCTTGCAGTCACTGCACCCCCCCCTGCTGCCATTGCTTGCACTCTGACCAAGTCTTCCCTCTGCTACCGTTGCAGTTTTGGAACCCACAACCCGTGCCCTTCCCAAGTCTTTTTTCTTGCCCAGGATGGACGACCCCTTTCAAACCCTCCCATCCCTTCCCCCTCCCCTCATGTGTTTTCACAACCTAACTCCTCTATGGGCATTGCTTCTTGTAACTCTAACCTTGAGGATTCTTCCTCTTCTAAAACGGTTTTAGTAAAAACCCCTCTCCTCTTCGAGATTGTTGGAGAAGTAGCAAGTCTATTAAAGGGCATCACCATCTAGAAAAATATTTATCGTGAAGCTCCATTCTTCAAAAAAGAAGAAAAGACTAGATAACGCTAGTCTCTTTCCTTGTATTTGCCTTCGACTTGGGCCTTGGTTTTTCATTATTGTTGTCCTTTGTGTTCCTTTCTTTGGAATCGTTCGGCCTTATGGAGCTTAGCAGTGGTTCTGAATTCTGATATACTCTACTCCCTCCCATTTTCTCCCTTTTGGTTAATGAATTTTTCTCCCATTTTCCCCCTTTTAGTTAATTAATGAATTTTTTCTTTCATCTACATACCATCCAAAAGCTCAAATTACTGCACAACCACCCCTGTAAATATCCGATCTGTCGACCCCATCACTATGTTTTCAATAAAAGTAAGCCATATACAGGTTATAGTTTTCTGAGTTGCTTGTCCTTCAATCATGTACTTGTCCAGATTACCAGCTCCGCATACTTTCCCTCCATGAATTTACCAAAAAAGAAAGAAAGAATTCTGGGTATTTGGCTTTATAGCCTTAAATTCCATTGTAATCAAACAAACTTGATTACGCTTGAAACTAAGGGAAAAAACCCATGCAAACACATAAAAAGACATAGGAAAGTTGTAAGATCTCTTATAGGTTTATATTGGCAGCCCTACTAGCAGACCTGCATTTCTATCTACTGTAAAGATAAATGCAAAATGATTGCAAAATGATTTGCCAATCATTTGGGCTATGACACGCAGATTCCCTGTACAGAGCTTTGGGATTCACGAAGAACACTCACTTCCCTCCTGACGAATGATGGCAAGGCAAAGGCAGCTGAATGGATCTGTCAAATTAGTCATGAGCAAGGCTACTTAGTTTTCCACAGACAATAATAATAAAAGAAAAACAAAAAACAGGGATACATACTGGAATGCATGCGTGGGTGAGACAAAAGAGCCAAGCTAACACAAACTTATAAAGGAATACATCCAACCGTGACCAAAACCACTGGTGATGAGCTTATTATATACCAGGAAAATCAAAAAGAGTAACCGTGAGATAGAAATCACTCCAATCAAGGCAGGGCATAGGAATTCCACCAAGCCAATGGCCATGCATGCTTTGTTGCAGGACAGCTAACAGAAGCCTCATGTCAGCAGCAAATAAAGATTTGCGAGATGGGACTTCTGTATTTGCAACTTCCAAGCAATTTCTTATGATTTGGATAAATGCTATGTTGGGTCAATCTATTAGGAATACTATTACATATCATCCTATTGTCGATCAAAACATGCAAAAGAAAAGACCAAAAACTCTGAAAAAGATATCCTCCTATCTGCCATAATTCAGCTTTGAAAATGAACTGGGCCTTACTTTATGTTGAATAAATCTTAAGGTTGGCTCATTAGGTGAAAGGTCACAACCCATCAAATACAGGCCCACATGGTATAACCCATGCACATGTATATTGGGTTAAGATAGGCACATCATTAGAAGATTCTATTGTAAAAAAGACTAGATATTTCCAAGAAATATGTAGGACCCTCTTAAATATCTAGATCCTCATAAAAATCTAGAATGTTAGTCTTAAAAACATCAAAGGTCTAAAAAAACATCTTCTGGCTAGAAAGTTCTCTACCAAAGGAGGGAGGTAAGGACAAGACACCAAGCAAGGTTTCTTAACCTTGTAAAAGAGTTTTAGTGCCAATACAAGTTTCATTCTTCCAAACTCTCTTGCAATCTTCACATCCTCTCTTACCAAGTCTCTTAGAAGCATTATAGGCTGACTTAGTACAAGTGGAGTACTAAGTACTTCCACGGTCGGTATAATAGAAGACTAGAACTGTGACATATGGTCTTAACTGGTTATGGGCCTCCCATATGAGGCTAGAATAGGGATACAAAGATTCAGTATGAAATTAGGCAATCTGGTTTTGTTTTTGTGTTTTAGAGGTTGAACCAGGTTAGTTCAGGTTCAATTCAAGTTGATTTTCATAATATCACATCACTTAAAAGTAGAATATCATTGGGTGCTCACACCGTGCAAACAGCAACGAGGTCGTACTAGGTTCTACTTTGGTTTTTCTTTTCCTCTTTAAATTAGGACTTCTAAGCAAGGATAAAACCCCCATCCTCGGAAGAATAGATTGGACTAGTTAAATCAAATTGCTTAGAGAACTGCTGCTATCTTCCCTCCTGTGTCCAGTGTATGAAATCTCGGCAGAAGCTTGATGAGCAATTTCCAAGTTGCATGTCCTCCTCAAGTTCAATATCCAAGCTGCTGATTGGAGTTCGGTGAGTAAAATCCAGACCACAGTCCATATACACAATGGAATTCACCCAAACTTGGGCCTAAGCCAATACATCATTAACCCCTAATCCAGAGAAATGTTTACAACCTATATCATCATCAAGAAGCAATAAAAAGTAATACCATTGTGAAGATTCCAAATCCCTAACTTTTTCAAGGAACCTATTTCCACCCACTGAAATGTTTCAGACTTGAAAAAATATGCTGTAATCCATTGTATACATTCTCACATTAATCTGGATTTCATTTCTCACTCCCAAAGCCTAATTGAGATAACCCCATCTCAAAACCCTATCTCATCCTTGTAAATAACCTAAACCATCCCAACTCCTAGTGATGAACATCTTTTGACCCATCCTAACCCACTTGAAATTTTAAATCCTTCATCATCACTGATCAAAATCAAAAGCCTAAAAAAACTTGTGTGAAACCCTAACACACACAAATTGATTTTGGGCTGGGATACCTCTTGATGTAACCAAGGAGGACGGGATCCATGAAATTTCAAAATTTCCTTATTTTGGGTGACTCTCCAGGGTTTTGGGTAATTTCGGTAAGCCATGGGAGCTTCCAAAGGAGTTAGACTTTGGTATAAAGGATCCAGGAATATAGGGGAAGGGTCTAAAATTCCTATGGGATGAGGCAGGAAATGACTGGGAACTTCTCCAAGACTCTTTTCTTGTTCATTTTCTTTTCTTTCTTTTGATTCATCTAATCACTCTTGCTTCTTCTTTTATTTATTTATTTTTTCTCCCCTTTTTTTCTGCATTCTTTCTTTCTTTGCCTTTTCTGCCAGAAACAGGGGACCGAGAGAGAGAAGGAATTTAGAGGGCACCATGGGGCTTTAGGGAATAAACTCCAGAGGAGTCACAGAGGGCTGGGGATGTATTTCCTATCTTGAAAAGAGAGGAAAAAGGGTTGTAGAAGGGTCGTGAAGACCAGGGGTTGGCGTTTCTGGGTTGCACAGGAGCAGGGGAAGAAAAGGCAGGCCTGCGATTTTTTTTTTTGGGGTGTGTTTTTTTTTTTTTTTTGGGGGGGGGGGGGGGAGAGGAGGGGGTTGGAAATAAGCTGGACTTACCTGGAAACTCTTGATCTGAATTCTGCAGATTGAAGTAGAGATCCCTTGCTGAAGTCGATGCTTGAAGGCTGGAATTTAGAACTGAATTTCGTAAAACCAGAATGCAATAATTTAGACAACCGTAGGGTCCCCCTCACCTCCTTGGCAGTAAACTCTAAAAATTTCATAATTCATTCTAAACTGAAAAATTCTGTGGGAGGCTTGAGAATTTATAGCCTTTACAATCTTTGAAACAAAGGCAAACTCTACTTCTAACTGACTTATGTTCCTCATCTAACTACAAACCTTACCCAACTAACTCTCTCCAGATAAGAAACCAACTAAAACACTATAATTGGGACTCCAAAATCAGATTAGAATCCCACTCTGAAACAACCAAAATAATAAATAAATAAACAAATAAAAAACCAAGGACAAATTCTGATCAAAAGCAAATCCCTAAAAGATAGGGGACCCCTTTTTGAGTCTTATTATATCCACAACCTAACTAATGGAACCCAACTCAACCACAACTCAAATAAGAACTAAAAAAGGACTGGAACTCTTCTAAAATTCTGGAATTTAGATTCCAGTAGTAAACTAGGGTCCAAAATACCCTTAGAATAGGGTTCGGCCAGCATGCTTGGGTGGGCCTTGAGGCCCACTTTATGGCTCGGCCAGGGATGGTCTCTGTGTTCACATCACCCCTCATAAACAGCCCAATTTAAGCTGGTTTTGTTTAAAGATCCTGTATCTAGCCACTAGCTGATCCCCTTAAGTCAACACTACATCATTTCTAATCCCAGTTATTATATTTGTTTTCTTCTCCAAAGTCGGACTGCCAAGCTAGACTTTATAGGAAATGTCAATTTTGGTTGCAAGCTAGTTGGTGGCAAACACCTTCTATTGTGGGCTCAACCATCATGTCTATATAAACATAATTCCCTTGGAGGCTTCTACCCAGTTTAATGGATGAAGTTATATTCATGTTTTGCAGTGCATTGTTCTGAGTGAGGCTAAGAAGGGTGAGAAGCCCAGGCTGAGATAACCAAGCCCCTTCTTTCTATCCATCTTCTACATTTTATTTTTCCAATCAATCTGTGTCTTCTCTTGATCAACTGCAACTTGGGTAAGTCCTAGTACTTCGTCTTACGGTACTATAGTTCTCACTTGAACTGGTTTCCACATCACACTCAGGATAGATTCCCACATTGATGTTAGTAGTATTGACAGCATCAACCAGGTCTCTTACCACATTGTTATGGCCACTCTCTCATGGAATACTAGTTATAGAGTATTTTGTCTACTATGATGGCAGCTGTCAGGATCACAGGGGAGACTCCAGTCGTCGAGGTGATGCCCATTGATGGGACTAAGCCTTTTGGGGTTAAATTGAGATGGACTCTCATTACCATTCCCCCATTCGGTGAAAGTGTTCATTCAAGGTGAAAATACACAATTAGTTCTCGCTGTCAATGCTGCTTTTCAGTTAGGTAGATGTTGGGATTAAGAGGATAGGCAATGGTGGTGGTGGTTTTCTCAACTCTCATATAGAACTCATGAATTTGAACACCTAAATAGATACAGCCACAAACAAAGCTAACCAAAGTTGGGAAGAAAGGGCCGTGCACAAGACTGGACATAGGAAAAGATGAGGAAGAAAAGAAAGAGATAACTGGGTGGGTCTCATTGGCTGTGAAATTGGAGGGATAATGTTCATTTGATGAGGAGTAGTTTTGTCTTTTTAACAAGTTTAACTCTCGCTTACATCATCATTTAACTGTGATCCACTAATGGCAGGGATATAATTTCTCCCAATAGGGGGTCTGATAGATAACTTGAGTAACACAGGGGTGGCATTAAATTTTGTGGGTAACTCGGGGAATTTACGGTTTTGGGAAAGAAGGGTAGGGCCAAATGGGTTGGGAGGTGAATTAGAGAGGTGCAATGGAAAGGGGAAGAAGAACGAGCGCTGGGGGTGTTTGCTTACCAGTTTAGGAGGCTGATGAAGTGATGAAAGAATGCCAAAAACAAAGCTGCCGCAGGAATTCCTGCACTTCAGAAACCTGATCCTTGCTTTCTTGCTGCAACTCCTATTCAACAATTTTATTAACCAAAAACTAATTTGTATATATTGTAGTCTTTATCAGAGAACTAACAGTACTCAACTTTGTATCATAATTAAAAAAGGACAATAGAACTTCTATCTAAAATAGAACAGCTACTTAACATAAACTAACTCAAATAACAAACGCAGAACAGAATTAGACTCCTAATAAAATCCTAACTTCAAGTTTTTAATAGACCTAGTTGGACTCAACTTGGACTGCCCATATACAACCCCAGAACAGAATTAGACTCCTAATAAAATCCAGACTTTAATCAGACCTAGTTGGACTCAACTTGGACTGCCCATATGACAAAAAAAAAGCCCCTGCTATCAAAACACACTGCTTGGCAGTGCCATGGGCTGCTGGGCAGCAACGCCAGGCTGCTGGTCCTGCATCAAGAGGGTTAAGCAAAATCACTTCCATTGAATGCAAAAAGATTTTTGGGTCCCACTATGAGGTGATGACTTTGGTTTGTCTTATCTAAGTTTTTGATGATGGAAGGTACAGGTAGGCAAGCAGATAGACTAATCTTAATTGCAACAAACATCCCCAACAAGTAGTGAGATTTTAATGTGTTCAAAAAGAAGAATGAAACCTTGATTAGCAATACTGATCTCTTAACAGAATAAAAACATAAACCCATTATATCCCTGACATTTTCATTCAAGCAGGTTGAAATATAGCTAGCAAAGCACAGAAACTCTCATATCACTAGCCTTAAATTCAAGTAGGTTGAAGTATAAATATAAAACGCCCTAGACAAAGCCTCTCACATATATCTCCAAAAGGTTTAGCACATAATACCAACTATATATTCAGAGAAATAAAGATTTCACCTCTGAGTTATAGAACCTGAGTTCCCTCCTGAACTTAAGAGCCCCTTCTACTTTCTCAATGGGATTAATAGGATTCAAAAAATCAACAGGGGGTCCATCTGTTGAGCATACCAGAAATCCAATCACACCACTGCAAATAACAGAAGAACCATTAAGAAATGAGACATAATTGCATGGTATGTAATTAAAATGCAATAATAACATGTACATGTATCCTAACTGCTGCTTATATACTTTTGACCAAAATACCCAGCCTCCTAGTGATAAAGCCTTGGATTGAGGAATTGATGCATTATCAGAGCCCTTCCAAACCAAGACCAAGTGGAGGGCCAAGAAGCCACCTAGGGTTGCTCTCTTGCCACTAGGGTTGCTGCGTAACTGCTTATTTTCAGTTTTAATTGCTCAGTTTCAATGTCAATTGCTTTCTTTGATTCTACTCAATAGGTCAGGAGTAGTAAATTCTGCCCACGTGAGGGGGCATATTTGGTGTGTAATTTTCTATTCTTAGAAGCTTGTCTTTAACTAGGAGTTCTAAACTATAAGATCTGGTAGTTGTCGAGTTCGAGTAATATTGGGCTAAGAATAGAACTCCAAGTAGGAAGCCCAACCCCTAGCATGTATAAATAAATCCCTCCACTCGATAGTGAGAGGCAGTTCTGATTATTGAGTAATATAATAAAGCTCCCAAAAGCACTGTACCTGTGAATAGTATCAGATCAGCCAATTAGTTTGAGGATTCAAGTAGTAGCAGGTCTGATACTGTCAAATTGTTTGAAGAATCAACCCTAGGTGAAATCCAGCTCAGATCCTTAATAGTGGCTGTAGGAGACAGACTTTGACCTCCATCAAAAGCAGAATTCCAGCTTCAGCTAGGCTCCAATCAAGGTCCTAACCAGGTACCATTGGAAGCCCTCGTCAATCCCCTTCCCCTATCACATTTTTTTTCCTATTTTTCACGAACTTTCTTGAGTTTCTGGAGTTCCTAAGACACCCAAAATTCAAGGTCATGTCTACGCCAATCCAACCATTAGATTTGTCTCAAAGTTTAGGTGCATCATCCCCCACAACGCAGTGACCGTTGATCAGAATTTCAGCCCTAACAGACAACCAAACCCTAGATCTGTACATCCTTGTTATTATCACCCTATTTCCCTCCAAAATCAAGAAACCCAATTTCTTCCAATACACCCATACAAAATCATTGACACTTGTAAGATATTATTCTAAGGAACAAAACATAAATTCTTTTCAAGTTTTATCCCATTCCCCCAAGTTTTCACCCCATCTCAGTTCTACCCCAAGGGCAGTAAATGCCTTACAGGGCTTCATGACAACATGTCATTTATGTTCAGACCTCTGGTAGCAGTTGTTAAACATTAGAACTAATTTTTTATAGGAAAATATTTACTGCATTAGCAGAGTCCATCATTACCTTGGATACGTAGGAACACTAGCCCAAGCATAACGAACAGAACCCTTGAATGTTTCACGGCAAATAGAAAGCATATCTTGAATAAGGTGTGTGTGGAGCCACATGCTTTCCGCCATGCTACAAAGAACACCACCAGGTCTTAATGCCCTTGCAGCTGTCTCAAAAAAAGGCCTTTCAACAAGTTCTTGAGCAGGACCTGTGAAAACACTCCACCCCAACCCAAAAGGGAGAAAAAGAAAAATGAAAAGTGAGGAGATGCTTCTTTCAGTCTCAGATTATTTAAATATTGAAACATGCATTATGAATCAATCTCTCACAGTTACACAAAAATAACATAATGTTTTTTACGAGCCAATTTTCCAGTAACAAATAGCCTTGTTTTGGAACCACTCAGCATTAAAGCAGCCAATGACTTGAGCAAAAGGAAACATTATCACAGAGTGATGGTCACTGAAGAGCTTCCCGCAGAAGCATTTCAGATAGCTCCACCTGATCCCATCACCAATGAGAGAAACTGAAAATAACAGAAATACAAGTTCATGGGTTTCTAGCTAAAAAAGATTGTTGTTTACATTACATAGTTGCTGTTGTTTCTCGTTCAGTTATCATTTTTAAGGCATGTCTTTCCAAGGCATAATATAGTGTTAAGACTTCTCTCACATGTCCGACATAAACGTCCTAACTCCTAACATAAACAGTGCATATTCAACATGAAGTTTCATTAATGGAAACCAGCATCTTCAAACCACATGAAGAATAAGATGTCTATGTGTAAGTTGGAACAAATGCTTTTTATATGTAATTAGATAGTCACCATATAGTTCATAACATACCCACAGGATCAGATGAATCCACAATAATTGCATCATACATCCCTTCAGGTGCACGCCTTAAAAATTCTGCAGCTGTCAATATCACCCGTGTACATACCCAAAAATTCAGTGTAATACTTCAGCATAGCTTGATCCAACAAAATAAACAAAAATTCAAGGCAAAATATATGTTGGTTAAATAAAGACCAAACAACCGGACACTTACCATCACCAATATGAAGTTGGACACGAGGATCCTCAAATCCAATAGATAAATCTGGAAAAAATTTCTTAGAAACCTAGAATGGAAGAGTAACAGTTAAAACACAATTAAATATCTAGTAATAAAAGAATTGTTCATTGAAGTGACCACCTTTTTAAAATGTTTCAGAACATACTTACATCTATCACCATCTTATCTATCTCACAAATATCAATGTGCTCTACAGAGCTGTGCCGAGAAATCTCCCTGAGAACCCCACCATCACCACCACCTACAACCAGAACCTGCACTAAGCAGTTCAAGCAACACTTAGCAAAAAAACATTCTCTCCTTTTGTACTCAATAAGACATAACCCATCATTAAGTATTTGATAAAGAGTGACCAACTCAGATCAAAACCTGCTTCTCAAAAAATCACTATATAAGGTATGACTCTTTTTCCTCTATTCAGACAAAAAGAAGACGTTAAGTCACTGAATGGACCACGTCATACATTTTGGAGCATGATAAGTTGCTTCGAAAATATCTAGAAACTGATTGCACTAAAATTCACATGCTGGAAGCCCTGATAATGGGACCTGCCATCCTCCTAGCATTAATTAAGTGCTTTACGTGAATCTTTTAATAATGCGAAAAAAAGCAAAATTTATACCAGGTCAAAATATTGAACTAGCCCCAATATACCCTACAAAGATCTAAATCAGACCCCTCATTCAGCAGTAACAGTTGTTCATGAGAGAAACGATTCCTCAATTTCTTTTTTTCTTTTTTTTGAGTCGTGATGTGCTAAGTTTTGTTTCTTGCTCTACATCTAAATGTTGTGGAAAGGGAAAATAAGGGCTTTGAGGCCTCTCCATGTTCATCAACAACAACAACAACAACAGGCCTTGTCCCAACTAAATGGCGTCGGCTACATGAATTCTTGCCTTCCAATCTGCTCTGTCTAAGGCCATACTAGAGGTTGCCCCAGACCTGCAAGGAAAATGTCTGTATGAATGGTTTTAACTAGCCACACTGAAGATATAATGAATTATGTCCACAGCTCAGATGCTCATGTAAGCAGAGTACCTATGCTACACATGCTTTGAAATTTTTGGTAAAAACGCACCGAATTGAAGAAATGTTTGGGCTCCAGCTCCACAAAGAACCAAAACAAGCTTTACCATATTCTGGTGCAATGTGTCCTCCAAATGGTGAAGCAATACCTTCCTTGAATAAGAATCCTTCATTTTGAAGAATTTCAGTTCATTCCCCCACCCCAACCACACACACACACACACACACACACACACACAAAAACACAAAGGCCAATCCACAAATTCGTGGAGTTGATTTCAATTTTTCACCAAAAGACATTATTGTGTTTGTCATTTAAAATTTCAAGAAATAAGGTATGATGTGGACATAACTATTACACCTGGCCAACCACATTTACTCGGTCCCACCAAGCAGTTGCACAGGGTCCACATATGCATATTCACAGTCTAATTATCTATACCCTTCATTGGGTTACTTTGCATATGTTGATAATTACATTTAGGGCTGTTGAGCTGGAGTTTGAGAGGATTTTTCTCAGCAAAGGAAGACAACTGCTCATTGTCACATAGTCCAAGCATTGGCTCCATTGGTCCTGGGGACAGCTTAACTCTCTCCTGCAATTTTAGCCCTACCTGAACAATATGTTGTATAAATAGGGTTTCAAACTCAATGGAAAACAGCTGGAAGTTAGTACTTGTTTCTATGATAACACTTCTAGATAACGGATAAATATTTCTGTATAATTGTAACACAAAACTATTTCACACTTTAGGATTGTAGAATGCTACATAACCTTATGGTTCTTCAATCCTAACGCACATTCCTGAATCAGCTGCAGAATGTGATATATGCAGGAAAGCCAATAATAGGCAATGCAATACACTAGAAACATTGGGTGCAAAGCCAAATATCATCTTAGTGTCTTTTTTCCCCAGTGGTGATTTGAACACGTATTCAGGCTTAAATAACCAATCTCTGAAGTTTTGGGCAAAAATTCCGAAAGTGGAGAAAATTGCATTTCTGTACATCTTGGTGCGATGAACCAAAACTTGCCCCTATTTTAAAACAGCAATTCAGTACAATAAGCAGTAAGATGGATTCCCCTACCAAATTTAAAACCTCGCTTCAGACTACGGTGTAAACTAGTCAATAGAGTTCATGGAATCATGATTGAAGATAAGTTTCACTTCCATTGGCTCCAAGATACCAGGTCAAGCAAATGTAAAGCCAAAACAGGAACACGATCAACTTCTTGGAAAAGAGTTGTTCAAGACAGATGTAGAATATTGATGTCATGTTGAGGTCAATATAAATAACAACCACAAACATCAGAAAGCTCGAAAGTGTAACCATCCTCAGTAATCACTGATTAAAATTTTGCCAGAATTTGACAACTTGAAGACTTTCTTGTGGATTTGAGAGCAAGAATGCTGAAATATTCCTACGTAAAATTCTTCATAAGAAGAGAAAAAGAGGAGGAACGGAGGGAGGGGGAGGGAAGGAAGAAAAGAAAGAATGAATAGAACACAGAAAACTTTAAAGTTTTAATAAAAAGGAAATGGAAAATAAATGGAAGATAACGTGGAAGGTATCAAATAGATCATAGAATCTGATTCCCCCCCCCCCCCCACTTTTTCCTTTCTTGAATTTCGACTGGATAAATAAATTGTCTTTAGTTGAAATTATGGTTTCAGCACCTAGCAAGGGATCAAAATCCAAAACCTTAGTCATAGATGACACACACAATGTTGGAGTTACGATACCTTGTATGCTATCACATGTTTGGTGGCTCCAAGCAAAACAAGTTTGGGGACTAATGGGTATTTTGGCAAAATTCCTCAGTAGGGTTCTTGCTATCAAGGTGTAGCAAGGGTCCTGATATAAAATTTCAAAAGGTCTTTCCATTTTTTTTATTGATAGTGACCAATTCTACCCCCATCACACAAGTTCCCTCTCTGTTGGGCATCCGGATGAAAAGGTTTGTTTTTTTGGGATAATTATTGTTGCCCCTATATTGTAGCTTAGTCACTACTTTATCCCTAACGCTTCTTGAAATTACTAATCTAATCTTAGACCTTGCCTGTAATTACTGATGCCCCTCTGCCGTTAAGTTTCGTTAGTTACGTGATAATGTGGCATCTTTGATTTATCTAAAAATCTAAATGACCCTAAGGTTTTATATTACTTACACTTTATATTAAATTACATTTCAACCCTTAGTAATTAGGGAAAAAATTAACCTAATTAAAAGATCTTCTTTGCTAATCAAAATAAAGAGAGAAAAGAAAAATCTTCTTCCCTTCTCTTAACTTGCAAAAGGAAAAAAGAAAGAAAAACGTCATTCTTCCTCTTCCTCTCAACCCAAAACCTAGATTCAAAATATATAATTCCTTATCTAGTGCTACTTTTTAGTTATTGTTATTTACTTTCCAATTTGACATTATCAATTTTAATAAGTTCCTTCTTCCAATAGATTTTTATTTATCTACATTCTAATTTGACATTATCAATTTTAGGAAGTTCCTATAGATTTTTTTTTGAAATCCAAAATGATAAGTATACAAGTGTAAAATTAGTATTTCATATGTTTTTTTTTTCTTCTTTCTGAATGAGAATAATATTGTTTTTTGGTTTCTTAATGCTAGAAGGGGAAAATAGACATTAAGCATCCAACCATAACGGCCTCTTAACACCATTAGAACTAAGGGGGCAACAGTAATTTCATAAGAAGTAAGGTCCCTTTAGTTATTAAACTATAATACAAGGGGGCAACAATAATTATCTCTTTTAGGATTATTTGGGAAAATAATGTCTTTCAGATCCTCTTACTACATTATTAGAGAAATAATGTCTTTCAATTTATTTCACAAGTTAGGTATGGAGGATATGGTTTGTCAGTTGTTCTTCCTTGATTGAATTAGTTAGCTATGTTATTTGGGAAAATAATGTCTTTCAGCTTATCTTACCATGTTATTAGGGGAAATAATATCTTTCAGTTTGTTTTATAAGTTAGCTACGTAGGATATGGTTTCGCAATTGTTCTTCCTTGTTTGAATTATTTTCCTAATTAGCAAGTCTTTATCTTTAGAAGACAACAGGGGGAATTGACGCACCTTAGACTGACCCACAACCAGTTGAGTATGCAGATAAAGATGAAATGTCTCCAACTCATGGTTGTCAAGGCGATAAGGCAACACAAGAGGATAGAGGGCAATGAAAACCAAGGCAACACTAGGTCACCTTGACCCAAAAATGGGCCTACACGCCTGGGCACACACTTTCACAATCATGATCCAGCATAAGTTTTTGGTTCCCTTAGGATTTTAGAATTTAGTTATTTGGGGAAATAATGTCTTTCAGTTTATTTTGGAAGTTTGCTACATAGGATATTTGGTTTATCAATTATTTTTGGAAACTAATATTAGAATGTAAAGGCAAAAAGGGAACAAGAAGTAGATTGCAGGGAAAGCACCTGTTTCTAATCCAGATGTGGGTCTATTGGGTTATTTTGGGGCTTTCCTTGTTTCTTCACTGCCCACTCAACCTATGCTCTCTTAAGACTATCAAGATATTTTCTTCTTCTTCTTTTTTCTTTTGCTTCCTATTTTCACAGTAATAAAGTCCCATATAATGTATTAGACTCCAAGACAGCCCCCACAATTTGAATGATGAATAGAAGCTTGCTTTTACAAACCCATTATCCTCTGAGGCTGAGATAGCTACTCTATCCCCAGCCCATTTCTATTTTTCCCACGGGTTTCTGCATCCTACTCCAAGTTTATTGCATGTTAACAACAAAATCATCTATTAAGTCTATATTACAGTCCCCAACTGGTGGTAACAGAAGCAGGAAGTCAGGAACTCCAATCCTGCACAATCCAGGTCTAGAAGATTTCTCCTAGTCATGCTGCTCTGAGGTATCTCTGAAACTAACCACTAAAATTGAGAGATATCTGGGGTCACTGCAACCTGAATTGTGGCCTACAGCCGACCCAAACTTGGATCAGTTCAGCTGGCCGAATCTAGGGAGATACTCTAAGCTTCTGGTTATGAACTTTGTTCCTATATACGTTATCCTGTCGCAACTTGGACTACACCCATCAACCAAAGCTGATTTACAGAGAACTGACTCGCTACTATTACTTCCAGTCAATGGTATTATTTTCTTAAATTCTTGGCTGGTGTATCATATTTTATTTTCCGTGTCTGTTCAACAGTTTTGAGCCTGCAAGACAACTGTTTGGGTTGCTGTCGAATGCGTCTTATAGGAGGGTTATTCCATATGCATGTCAGATGTTATGGGAGGGAATAGAAAACTATGATGACCTTATGTATTTATTATTTTGGATTGAGTTTATATTGCTACAATTCTGAATCAGTATCCGTACTTGAGTTGTGCCTGGATAATGCCTATCTAGCCTTACCTCAACATGGACATTCCAAAGCAAGTAATCAGATAGAAATTCTGGTAGAAATGCACCAACATATAATCTTTCAGATGAGGTGAATCATGGGGAAAGCGACTTCCCTACTACTGGTAGCATCATTAACAAGGAACAGAAACCCTATGCCATTGGAAGTTAGTAAATTACATTTTTAGGTGATGGAATCGAACAAAGGGGAAGGTGAGCTATCATCTCCTGGTAAGCACATTCATCTTTCTCAGTCAACTGAACGATACCATCAAGCACAAGTACTTTTCCATATGTTGATGACTACAACAAAAAGTACATAACACCATTAGTAATATTGTATATGAAGCTTTTTAAAATGAAGATAAAAATAATATTCGAATTAACTTTCTGTACATTCCAAAATTAATAAAAAATAAAAATAAAATAAAACTGAGAATGTGAACCTCAAAAACCAAGATCTCTTGGTACTTTGAAGTGCCTCTATATAAGATCTTCTCTACTTTAAGAGAATGTGCCTCCCCTGCAAAAGGGATATAAAAGCATCAAATTAAAATGATCAATATACTCCAATTCCATCTGTTTCAAAACATGACCACTGTCATTTTATGGTGGAAGTAATGTTGTTTTTCTACTATCAATAACCCATTGAATCCAGCACCTTATAGCCATTTAGAACCAAAATTTACCCCAAAACTCCCAATCGTCTTTTCAAATAGATATTGGTGCGTACTACATAGTCTTATCCTGTTATGATTCTCTTAGTGAGCAAAATTAGCATAAAGAGAAAGAAATCAAAACTTTATAAGAAAGTCATTACGCTTCTCTTTTTCTTTTTCAAGCTGTAGTTACATAGAGTTCAAAATACAGGTCTCAAAATCAGGAAACTGCACACGATTTAGGTGCGCACAATAGTGTAACCATGGACAGAAAGGGAAATGATAAGAAGCGTTCAATGAAGCCACCATTCTCACTATGTAACACTAATCCTAAACATCCAGGGGAATCCTCAGGTTTACTGTACAGAGCAGAATCAAGGTAATCCTTACCAGGCCACATAGGATTGTTGTAATAAAGTAGTTTGCCAGTCCCATCTGTTATGATAAAAAAGGGGAAAAGGAAACCAGTTTATGAAAATAAAACTGCAAAGACTAATCAAGGTACAAAAAGAACTGAACTAAAACCAAATGATAAATTAGTGATCATGACCAGAGCAAGGCCCGGGTTCTGAAAACCAGCCAGAAACAACTGTGGAGTGGCATTTTGCTTCAAGCTCGGGTGCTGAAGCCGTTGCTTTCAGGCAACAAGAAGGGATAGTCCCTGCCAGACCATTATCTTTAGTCACCTTCCCATCCATAATCTTCTGGCATACCAAACCTTTTCCTGCGTCTCCCTCCATAGATTATTTTTTTCTTTACCGTCTCCAGTCTCTGAACACCAAAGAGATTAAGAAAAAAAGGGATCAACAAAAGAGATGGAAAACGTTAAAGAATAGAAATTTCTTGACGTTTCAGAAAGCAAGCAAAGGGACAGCTGAACTTGAGCTTGTCTTCCTTGTTCTAAGTTCTTAAATCGTATCATCATGGGATAAGCAAAACGCAGGATAAGAGAGTTACCCACGAAAATAAACATTAAAGCAGACAATCTACCCAAGATGGCATAGCGATGTGAAAAGGGATAACGGACCCCAGATAAGGCAATAATTCACATGATCAATGACAAGATATCGATAAAAGAACCCTTGCTTTCCAAAACCAACTCAATCACCCACTCCCAATTAAGTCCAAACTATAAACAGAAGATGAGAAGACACATAATGGTAAACAGTACAAATAACCAAAATGTTTATTAATCAATCGAAAAGAAAATGGAAAACAAGACTGGTAGATAACATCAATAACACTTATCTACAAACAGTTCTTCCGATAGAGAAAAGTTGATCGCGTGAACAAGGATTAACAATTACACCTCAATACTCCTATCGTACTCGGCTTTTAAACGAAAAAATGCGAACAGATATACAAGAATTCCTTTGAAGTCCCGAGATTGAACTGCAGGACCACAAAGCGTCGACCTATGTTTCAGGGATTAAGGATGCTATCGAAGTAACAAACGTGAGAGACATCTCCCATACATTTCCTAACGACAGTGAAGAATACTACCGATGAGAACAAGATAAAGAAAAAACCACTTCGCTTGAGAGGCTACCTGATTTTAATGGCGGAAAATATTTTTTCTCCTCGGAAGAACTGAGAGAAGCAGTAGAGGAATGCTGCCGAGCCTTTCTATTGAGAGCGCTTCTCTCTCGTCCTCGCGACTCTCTGTCTTCCCTTCAAGGCTCTCTCTGTTTCCGCGTTCGGAACTTCGAATAGAAATGCTGAAGCGGGTTGATGGTATATATATATATATATATATATATATATACACATACATACATACATACATAATAGTTCTCTGTGGTGCAATGACTAATATATCCCCGTAAACTTTACTTTTCTCTTCTGTGTCTCATTTTGCTTTGTCCGTTTGTCCTTCATGCGCTTTTCCTCAAAGAGGAAAGAGAAAAAAAATTCCCGATAATTACGTATCTCACTATTTCCTGTCTGCACGTCTCTTAAAAAGTATTTTTGTTTTTTTTGGTAATATTCTTCAAAGTTCAATAAAAATGATATTACTTCTTGCAGTTTCTTATTTCTCTAGTTACAAGGGATGAGAAAGAAAAGTACGTGAAAGGAATTATTTTTCCTTTTTAGGTCATTTGGTTGTAGATGGAATGAAAGTGAAATTAATTTTATTAATTTATTTGGTTGACTGAAAATAGAGTTAATATCAAGATACGAAGTGTCGGTACATTTCCGAATAGGTTCGGACTTTCGGTCAAAAGGACTGGTTAAGACTTAAGAGTCTATGTCCATCAGCTTTTCAGATGCTTTTATGATGAATTTAACTTTTTCGGTGAACATAATGAAGTTAAGTTGTTTAACTTAATAATAGTGAATACGTTGCCTTTATTCTTCTTTTTGTAAAATGCATCACTCTTGAATCTTGGTACGTAGCTGGCACCTGGCAGGTATATTTTTAATTGACGGTGACATTGATGATGACAAAACCATTTCCTTCTTAGTCTTTGGTGAAGACTTGAAGCGTCGTGAAAGTGTGAAGTAGAGAGAAGACGGAGAGAGCAGTGCTACATCCTGCGAGAGACACAGAGAAAACGAAGAAAGAGAGAGAGAGAGAGGTGTGCCCTACAAGAGACAGAGAACAAGGCTGGTTCGGAGTTTCCTTCATCTCTTCTAGCATCCAACAGCACTGATAGTGGCAGAATTCATAGTTTCATACTACCGGTAGAAAAAAATCTTCAATTTTTGTTGATATTTCTCTAGTTCGGCAAAAAATGTCGATTATTAAGCAATTTGTTGGCAACATTTGGTTGTTGTCGTTTCGATACTTGGTTTCATGTCGCCTTTGAGTGACATGCCGCTTTTTCACGACATTTCGGCAATATAATGTACCCTGGTTAATATTAATGTAAAAGTTTTAAATTTTGCAAATCAACATAAAGTGTCATGATTATTGTTTTTTTTTATTTTTTTAATATAAGACTCCTAGCACAACTAGTTGCATTGAAAATATCATATACCTTGTCAATAGATCTATACTTCACATACAAATGATTGTATTGCAAACATGCACATTCATGTCTATGTGCTTATTCCACAATAAAACATGAACGGACTTGTCATTTGACGTTTGTAGTGTTTTTTTTGTTTTTTTTTTTATCAAGGTTCATTTTCATTTTTTGACGTTTTCAATTTCTAGGTATCCATTTTAATTTTTTTAAATAAAAATAAAAATCACCCATAAATGCATATTATACACTAAGTCTA
The DNA here is from genome assembly GCF_041222555.1 of Hakea prostrata. NCBI lineage: Eukaryota > Viridiplantae > Streptophyta > Magnoliopsida > Proteales > Proteaceae > Hakea > Hakea prostrata. Next base: position 71,164,870 of record NC_142600.1, on the reverse strand, counting down.
TTATGGGTCAAAACATTCATTTCTGTATAAGTTACTAAAAATTCAAATGCAAATTTATAGTATAATAATAAAAATGCATTATTTCTATAAAATCCTTATTGTTTTTCGTTTTTTTCATTTGCAAATCCTAATGAGCTTGTTAAGACAACTTAGAGGGGGGGAATATGTTGCAACTAGTGGACTTGCCTAATTTTTTTGTTTAATTGCAAATACGAAGTAAATTGTAAATTTTAATAATAATTAAGAAATGCAATCAATTATACAAGACAAATATTTTATAGTGGTTTGACTTTGCTAGTCTATATCCACTCCTTTCTTGGCGTCAAAAGAGTATTCCACTAGTGATTCTTTTTCAATACAATGGATAGATATCAAACTATTTACAACCTATATTTAATAAGGCAAGAACACCATTTATTTACCAATTATAATCAACCTAGATTAGAATTAAACAACCAATACAATTTAAAGAAGTTAAATATATTATCTAACAACGGGAGTGACACTTTACCCATTGTGTGAATGTGATGTAGTGAGGAATGAATGCTCAAGATATGAGATGCATCACTATTGAAGTCCCAATGGCATTCAATCACTCAAAGCTTTACTCCACTGAGCTTGCTTAATAACTTTGAAATCTCCTTCAAAGTTGAATGAAGTTGAAAGGCAAGTATTCAATGCTTGTTCACCAATTTGAGAATTTTGAGAGTTGTGAAGTAGTAAATGTTCAATAGACAAGGTAGAGCCTTTCAAATGGAGATGGTTGGGCTTACAAAGTAGGCATTTAAATGTTTGGCCAAACCTCCAACGGATATAAAATTTTTGTGTAATTTTAGTCTAGACGGAGATCTGTTTCAATTTTTGTAGTCGTTGGGCAAATTTGGGATAGGACGGTCGTCCTTCTGTAACACAGAATGCACAATGATGTTGGGATATGGACTTGATTGAGTTTTTGGTATTTCTAGCCAACTCTAAGCCTCATATACTTTTTTAATATGTCATGGGTCAGTCTAGTGATATGATATGCATATAATTAAGTGTGATTACATATGAGTGTATGTGAATATGTCCTAAGTCCCTAATTCATCTAAGTCTTGAACTTTACTTGATTTTCCCATTTTTTTGTGCTTTGATCTTAAAGTTCATATTAACCTTGGTTTCTTGTTTAAGAATACTTGAGTTCGAGCATCCGGTGAATTTTTTGTTCAATTAGTTGGATTTGGTCCACTTGTTTTAGTAATGAGCTGGACAATTACAACTTAATACAGACATTAATAATTTGTGTTTGTTATCATCAAAACTAATAAAGGCTGATGTAGCAATTCTGACATTACATTTCCCAAAAAAAAAAATACAAGTAAAGACGTGAATCGTTTTGTTTTTGACTATCAACCCTCACACTGAAGATAAAGAATCGAATGTCGAGTTTCTTGATTCAGGGAAGAAAAAAAATTTTGGTTCCAAAATGTCAATTTAATCCCAACCTATCGATTGATGTGGGTCAGGAATCGAAAATCAAATCCTTAAGTCCTTCCACCTTTAATTGTGTGTTTTTTTTAGTACAAAGGCACTTTTAATTGTGTGTTGTTTAAGAAAAAGACTGAGTAGGTTGCTTTGGTTGCTAACATGTGTCACCTCGTTGTCCTTTCTCTTTTGAAAAACTCTCCCTTACAAAAGTGTCTAAACATGTGGTTGGTTAATCATCTTAACTACTTAAAGTTATTGACATTCTCAACCATTATCTCATCTTATATCTATAAATAAAGGTAGAGGCAAAGACTAAGAAAAAGAAACATGTTTTATTTTTTATTTTTTAATTTTTTATTATAAAGAGAAAGAGTTATTTGTTTTATACTTTTTACCACGTGTTACATGTTAAAAGAAAAGAAAAAAAGAAAAACACAGTATTTTCAATTGTATTATAATTACAAGCAAATAAATTGTGTGAAATTGAAATCACTAGATTCTATTGATATTATTTTATTATGGGATAATTACTATATGGAGATGCTTTTTCAATTACTTGCTGAGTACTTATTCGTTAACCTGTTAAAAGATATCAAAGTGGGAAGAGGGGCTTCGGAGATCTTCTATTTATTTTTTTGTATATGACACCTTTCTCTTCTGCAAAGCTAAATTCAAGGATGCTCTAGCACTGAAGGTAGTACTCGAACTATTCTTAGATTTGACAAGACATGAAATCAATTTTGAGAAAAGTAGGATTTTCTTCAGCCACAACGTTCAAAGAGAAACCAGGAACCAAATCCTTTCGATACTAAAAGTATCTGAGATTAAGGGAGAGACAACATATTTAGGGACAAAATTGCTGGCTGAACGAGGAAACGCAGAGAACTTACATGCAATTCTGGATAGAATGACGAGGAAATTAGCAAGCTGGAAAACAACAAATTTATCGTATCTAAGATAAGGTGTATTAATGCAAGCAGCACTTCAATTGATGACACTTTTTCAAATATATTGTTTTAGGTTTGTTAAGACAATTTGCATAAAGATAGATGTTCTGTTAGAGATTTTGGAATGGTCATCCACACAAAAATAGGAACCAAGCAAGTGCACTTAATATCATGGAAAAAATGCTGTCAACCAAAGAAACTAGGTAAATTGAGTTTTTAAGAAAATGGAGGATTACAATTTAGCATTGTTACTAAAGTAGGGATGGAGACTTATCACTAATTCGGAATCACTGTAGGTTCGAGTCTTTAGGGAAAGATACTTTAAGGGTCAATCTTTTTTCGATCCTAAAGACACTAATTTATTTTGGTTGGCTAAAAATAGAGTTAATATTAATGTAGAAGTTATTAAATTTTACAAGGCAACATAAAGTGTCATGATTATAGTATTCTTTGATATAAGACTTATAGCATACAATTTGCATTGAAAATATCAAATACATTGTCAATAGACCTATACTTCACATACAGAGGAGATGATTGTATCACAAACATGCGCATTCATGTCCATATACTTATTCCACTATAAAACATGAATGGACTTGTCATTTGATGTTTGTAGGGTTTTTCTTTCTTTTTTATTTTTTGTATCAAGTTTCATTCTCATTTTCTGAAGCTTTTCATTTGATGGGTTAGTTATCCATTTTAAATCATTTTTTTTGTTTAACAGAATAAAATATATTCATAATCCATAAACACATGCTTATTATGGGTCAAAACATTCATTTTGTATAACTTGTTAAAAATTCAAATGCAAATTTAGGGTATAATAATAAACACGCATTCTTTTTGTAAAAGCCTTATTGTTTTCGTTTTTCTCACTCTCAAATCTTAATGATTTGTTATTCACTTTTATTATTATTCTTTTATCAATCTTTCATTTTGATGTATCAAACTTAATTTTTATTCCATGATTTCTTATTGGCAAAATTCACCAAACTATTTTCTTTTATCAAAATTGGATCCCTAAATTCATTCCTTTTTAACAGGAAAAATAAATAATAATAATTAATACCATAAAGGTCCTTAATTTTAGGCTTATTAAGTGCAAGCAGAGATCTTACCCAAAAAAAAAAAGTGCAAGCAAAGAAGTGAATCGATTTGGTTTCGACTACCAACCATTTTTTCTTTGTTGATAGAGACAAGAAAGATTGCAAGGGATTTTTATTTGCGACAGCAACTACTACCAATGGCTAGGACCTGGCCACGTTTTCAAAACAAATCCAACAGCTGTAAGAAAAACTGTGAAGATATATATGTAAATATAAAATTTAAAGGATTAAGTTTTCTAAATTTACAAAATTAAGTCCCTAACCCAACCGACTCAATCCCCAATTTACAAAATAGTGATCCTGCTTGTGTTATGCCTTAACAAGTGGAGATTTTATATGCTTAAATGAAGAGAAGAACCATTGTTGAACGTGAGTTGACCTTAATCTGTTCACTATTTGACTTAGCCAAGGCGGTTGCCCAGTACTCTAGCCGGCCCACATCTAACCCTTTTTGCAGGACTGCCCAGTACTCTAGCCGGCCCACATCTAACCCTTTTTGCAGGACTCATCGTCTTCGGCTTGAAGGGGGCTCAGTCGGGAGAAGTATCAATATAACTGTTACGCATCAGAAACCAACAATACACCCATGAACCAAGAACCATCCATAACATATCGATATCAAACCCTGGGCCAGCAAATCGAGAAGCACAAACAAGAAGATACCCTACTTGATCTTAGTCAGAAGAGGTTCTAAAAGACGATGATCGTATTATTGAAGTTCTACAAGAAAAGATTTTGCTTTGAGTGAGAAATGGTCGACGGGCAAGAACGAATGCTGAAATCAATTTTAACCGACTCAATTCCCAATTTTCCCATATGTGCTCTCAAACGTCGCCACTCAGATTTGGACTCTCAGCAATCTGAGCGCTCCAACAAGCTCTTATGAAGAAAAAACACGGAAGGAAGAGCTGTTTTTTTGGGATGTAGTATTGCTTTTGAGCTGCACGATGGGAGAAGCCAAGGAGGCGTACAAAAAGGCTATCAGGATCTAACCTAGTTCGTCCACCGTCCAATCAAGAGGAAAAACCCTATTTAGGGGACTCGACAGATCAAAGATTGGAAATTTTATGAACAAAAAAAAAAAAAGAATCTTAGTTATATCAGTCTTTTTTTCAAATTTAAAGAGCTTGAGATAGGTATTTGAGGTGGGCGTAGAAGCTTTATCAGCCATGGTAGAGTTGTCAGTGCAGGAGAAAGGAAATAGAATCTTAGTTATATCAGTCTTTTTTTCAAATTTAAAGAGCTTGAGATAGGTATTTGAGGTGGGCGTAGAAGCTTTATCAGCCATGGTAGAGTTGTCAGTGCAGGAGAAAGGAAATAGGGATTTTTGTTTTGTAAATTTTGAAAATAGTAAACCTTTGAATGTAAAAATGAAAATCATATTTACATTCATACCCCAGGATTTTCTCTTTCAACCTTTGGATTATTTTTCATACACAGTGGCAAAAATTTAACCGTTGGCTGTAGGCTGCTCCCCTGCTGCAAATAACATTCTGATTACAAGTTACAAACACATCCTTCCAACTAAGGTTTAAAGTATCGAGTATTGAGTATCATATCGGTCAAGTGATTTTAAGAGACATATCGTCTTGTATCGAGTATTGTATCGCTCTAGCTAATGTATTTTAGTGTAATTCAATAGAGAGACGTATCGAGATGTATCGTATCGGTTTGGTCAAATACGGATACGTATCGACTAGTATCGTATGGTATCGTGGGATACTTTAAACCTTGCTCTCAACTGCGTATGTTAGTATTATGCATTGCTGAGAGGCTAAAGTAATAAGTCAATTTTTAGTATCCTCCCACTTAAAAGGTTTGAACATGACTGTTGAGATGAGTTTAGCTAAGCAGAGCAGGTCGTCCACTAACAACACTCACATTGAAGATAAAGAATCGAATGTTCAGTTTCTTGGTTCAGAATAAAAAGAAAGAAAGAAAGAAAGAAAAAAGATCATTGGGTTAATTTAATCCCTACTTAAAAGATGTGGGTCAGGAATCGAAAATCAAATCCAAGCCTTTCAACCTTTAATTGTGTTTTGTTTCATAATTGATAGAAGAAAAAGACTGAGTAAATTGCTTGGTTGCTAACATGTGTCACCTCGTCGTCCTTTTTCTTTTGAAAAACTCTCCCTCACAAAGTGTCTAAGTTTGTGATTGGTTAATCCTCTTAACTACTTAAAAGTTATTGACATTCTCAACCATTATCTTATCTTATATCTATAAATAAAGTTAGAGGCAACCAATAAGAAAAAGAAGCATCTTTTTGTCATAAAGAGAAGGATTTATTTGTTTTATACTTTATACCACGTGTTACATGTTAAAAGCAAAAAAAAAAAAAAAAAAAAAAAGCACAGTATTTTCAATTATATTAAAAGGAAATGGAATAGAGCATCTATGCTTATAAAAAAAAGAATTTTTTTTAATGAATGTAAAAGGATGAAGATAATTTTCAAAGGTTGGCTCAATTGACATTAATCAATACATCTTAGTGAAGAGGACTCTCTCTAATGATATATAGGGGCGGATCTAACGGAAATTTTGTTTCTAGAACTTATTACACCTGGACCAATAGACAAAACCCCCTAATCTTGTCAAGGAAGAATTGGATTGAATTTTTTCCTCCACAAATTGGATAAGGTGTTTTCTTAATCTTTGGGGTTTCTAAACTTCTTGCTACTGGGTCTGATCACAATCCCATCATACTCGAACCTTTTGCTTTGCCTATTAATAGTTGAAAACTCTTTCACTTTCAAAATGCCAGTTCTCTCACCCTAAATTCTCTGTGGACGTTCAAATTGTTTGGTTAGTGAGTTCTAGTACACCCCCTTAATAAAAAATTGGCCAATCTTTCTAGATTTCTACAATACTTAAACAAATCAGTTTTTGGCCAAGTGGACAATCTTTTTCACCAGATTACCCTCGAAGTTGACTTGTTAGAACAACTACCCCTCCCTAATTGGGATTTTATCAATCAAAAGAAAAAATTGATGGCTTGGGCACTTGACGTGAAGGAAATGTTTTGGTTTCAGAAATCTCGAATAAGTATATCTCTAATGGGGACATAAACACTAGGTTCTACCATCTCTCTGTTAAAATTAATCACCACCGAAGAAGGATTTCCTTCATTGAATATAATGGACGTTGTTTCTCTAACCCTAGAGAGATTGCAGGGGTGTTTGCTAACTACATGAACCAACTGTATTAGTCCTCCAACCCATTGGATCCTACGTTTGTTGAATGCCTTTTCCCACCCATTGGGATTGGAATTGAAAATCAGTCGGCTACCCCTGACTCCTCTGAGATTAAGAATGCAGTATTCTCCCTTGGCCCCTACAAAGTCCCTGGGTTTGATGGTTTTAATGTTTTCTTATATCAAATGTATTGGGATTTAATTAATGAACATGTGATTAAATTTGTCACAACCTTTTTTCTCGGAAGGCCAACTCCCCTTTGGGGTGAACAATACCCTTCTTTGCTTCATCCTGAAAATGGAAGAAGGCAGATTTTTGACCTATTAGTTTGTGTAATATTTCTTATAAAATCATTGAAAAAAATTTGGCCAAAAGATTGCAGCCTCTTCTCTCAGTATCATTTCACCAAACTGGGGTGCTTTTGTGACCAACAGACAAATCACTGACAATATTATTGTGGCCCATGAAAATTTTCATTTCAAGAATAAAACTCGCAGTAAGATTGGTTATTTGGCCCTAAAGCTGAATATGTCAAAAGCTTATGACAAGGTAGATCAGGGAATTATCAACGAATTCTTTTAATTCCTTGGTTTTGACAGCTATTGGTGTCATCTCATTGAAGCCCTCATCTCTTCACCCACCTTCTCTGTTAAAATTAATGGCACCCCTTACTTGTGGTTCTCTGGGTCAAGGGGTTACGACAAGGGTGTCCTCTCAGTCCTTGCCTTTTTATATTAATTATGGAGGTGCTTTCTCGATTACTTGATGAGTACATATCTGTTGACCTGTTAAAAGGTATCAAAGTGGGAAGAGGGGCTTTGGAGATCTCCCATTTATTTTTTGCAGATAACACCTTTCTCTTCTGCAGAGCTGAATCCGAGGATGTTCTAACACTGAAGGCAGTACTCGAACTATTCTCAGATTTGATAGGGCATGGAATTAATTTTGAGAAAAGTGGGGTTTTCTTCAGCCACAACGTTCAAAGAGAAACCAAGAACCAAATCCTTTCGATACTAAAAGTATTTGAGATTAAGGGAGAGAGAAAATATTTGGGGACAAAATTGCTAGCTAGACGAGGAAAGGCAAAACTTACATGCAATTCTGAATAGAATGACAAGGAAATTGGCAAGCCGGAAAACAACAAATTTATCGTATGCAGGAAGAGGTGTATTGATGCAAGTAACACTTCAATCGATGACACTTTTTCAAATGCAATGCTTTATATTCCCTAAGACAATTTGCACAAAGATAGATGCTATCTATCAGAGATTTTGCAATGACCATCCACACAAAAACAAGCAAATGCACCCAATATCATGGGAAAAATGTTGTCAACCAAATGAACTGAGCAGATTGGGTTTAAGAAAATGGAGGATTACAACTCAACATTGTTACTGAAGCAGGGATGGAGACTTATCACTAATCTGGAAGCACTATAGGTTCGAGTCCTTAGAGAAAAATAATTTAAGGATTTTACTCTTTTCAATCTTAAAGTCTCCAAAGGAAGGGATCCTGGATATGGGACAGTATCATCAACATTCTCTCTTAGTTTCAAAACAATGGTGGCTCAAAAAAGAAGGGATGGAACACAAACATCATTCTAGTTCAATCTTTGGACACCCCCAACAAGGATTAGACAATATGGCATATCTTTATTTTTTGTGATTGGGCAAAAAGAATTCATACTGTAGGACCATTGGGTTCCGGATAGAAAATTGGAGTAATACCTCGGTTTTGCATTTGTGCAATAACCTTCTCTCAAGTTCACAAATGGATAAGCAAACTATCACTTGGTTTTTTTCAGCTTTTATAATCACTTGTTACTTTATATGGAAAGAGAGAAACTCTAGCTTATTCAATCAAAAGACACCCAACCCATCTGTGGTGCTATCCCAAACTAATCAATGGATTGCAGCTTTAAAGCTGTATGTGAATGAGGGTGGCAGTATTAACCCCCAGGAAACTCCTTTGCAAAATCCTCTTGAGGAACCCCAACAATTTGTAGGTAATATCTGTCACTCTATACAGACTACTAATAATATTGTATTATTGTGTGCAGTGGTATATAAGAAATGTCTAGAAAGCAAGGGATGGAGTGTGGATTATATGCGGGAGGACATGTCTAGTTTATTAACCTTGATAGATTAAATATAGTAGATGATCTGGAGGCAACACTTTTTGGCCAACAGGTAGACATTGACAAGGCAACACAAGAAAGACTGGAAATCCAAGAGATTTGGAGCAATCACCCTGCTCTACCATTTCTCTTACCTAAGCCTACTACCAAGGCTTGGCCTCTACATGTAATAACTATTTTGGTGAATGTTGCAAGGACAACACAGAACTTTAACTATTGCATGTTCCCCTCCCCCATGCACAGACAATGTTAATCTAGCTTGGAAGCATCTACTAATCTTACAGGATCCCATGTATCATAGAGAAATCCATGTAATTGTGTTAAGTAGCTTAATGAATTTTCTCTTTTCATAAAAATAAAAAAAAGATTGAAAATTATGTCTTCCCTTTTTTTTTTTTTCGCTACAAAAAAGGTAGAGGTTTGGAAGAAAGAGTTTACTGAGTGGCTTAGTTTGTAAGGGTGGAGAAAATGAATTTTTATTTACTTCAGCTATTGCAACATGCAGCCAACTACCAATATTGTGCCACGTGTATAAGAAATCATCTCACACTCTTAAATCAGAGAGTAAGGGTATATATATATATATACACACACACGTTGGAAGCGTTAGGGGTGATCGGCCCAATGACGTCCATACCCCATACTGAAAAGGGCCATGGAGTTGTCATATTATGTAGCTCGGTGGCAGGAGCATTGATCTTATCAGTGTAAATTTGACTTAAATGAAACTTCCGGACATGTTGGCAGTAGTCGACCATCCAATGGACCATGGACTAAACGGCCACTGCCTGAAAGGACTATGTCAAGAGGACCGCCCCCCCCCCCCCACAAGGTACATCTCGCGCCTATGGGCCGCTATAACTATCCAAACTATGATAGAAAGCCGTTTGCTTGTATATATATATATATATATTTCAAATATTTATTATTTATAAAATGCATTTTTTAAATTTGCAAAAACAAATCCCTAAATCTGTCTAACTCTACGAATCAACGATTCTTTACCCAAAGAAGAACAACAACCCATTGCTTCTTCTTCCAATTCAACTACCATTTCTTCTCTCAAAGGGTTAGCTTCAAGAATCACCAGTTCTCCTCTACCCCAGTTGTGGATCAGTAATTGTCGAGTTCAATTCTTCAAGCCCTAGTTTAATTCTTCAAGAATCAACTTTTGCAAAATGATGAACCAAGATCTTTAGCAATTCTTGCAGTTAAAAGATTTGTAGAAACCAAGATTAAAACCATTCCCCAATATGAATAACCAAGATATGCATCCAGGAAAGAATGCTAAAGATTCTAAACTACTTTCATGGCTAAAAAGCACAACATATAAGGGCCTGTTTGGTTACATGAGTCTGGAGATTTCAAATATCTAGAGATTTCAAATCTATAGACTTCAAATCTATGGAGTTATAATTTATAAAATTAAGTGTTTGGTTGTGGAATGAAATCTGTGAATTCATCCTAAAAATTTATTTGATCGACATGATTTTTGTGAATGTACAATTGTATAGCTTTTTGAAATCTCTGGATTTCACCCCTTACCCATAAATCTACAGATTCACCTTTTTACACTAAAAACGTGAATCTGTAGATTTCATAAATCTAGAGATTTTTACAACCAAACGGGTATAATTCTTAGATTCATGAATCCAGAGATTTGAAATCTCTAGATTCATGTAACCAAACAGGCCCTAATAGATTCTTCAAGCCTAGTTCATAGTAGCTAGGTTACAAACCATTCCCCAAAATGATGAACCAAGATCTGCATCCAAAAAAGAATGTTACAGATTTTAAACTACTTAGTATAGTTTAGAGTTGAGCTAAAATCTTAGTTAGTTCAGAGCGGCTCAACGAGGAGATTTAGGGTTTTTAAAGAATTATTGCTTTTTGAAGTTAACCCTTTGAGGGAAGAAACGTTAGTGGAGTTCAACGAGAAACAATTGGGTTCTTGTTGGAGAATTGTTGATTCCTGGAGCCGGGTATTTAGGGATTTTGTTTTTGCAAATTTACAAAATAATAAACTTTTTTTTTGTGTGTAAATGATAAATCCTTTTAAGTATACATAAAAAAAATATTTACATCTATACCCTCGCTCTTTGATTTAATACCGTCAGATGATTTCTTTTACACGTGACACAATATCGACCATTTGCAGCATAATAAAAATCCAGAGAAAATTTAGATCCTTTAATGAAAAAAAGGACTCTTCCATCAAATATCTAATAAATTATAAAATTTATTAAAATTCTATCGCGTGATATATTCTAATATCATTGAAGAGTTACTCAGTAGACAATTACTAGCACACCTTAGTGAAAAGATCATAAATTCAATCATACATAATTATCATTGAAAAGTTACTCAATAGACAATTACGAGTACACCTTACTGAAAAGATCATGAATTCGGACACTTCCTAATTGTATAAGTAAAAGTCCCCAACCCCTGATATAAAATTCTAAAAAAAGCGTACCATATTTATAAATAATCAAATCTTATAATTCATTAAGCTTGGGAGATTGTAGTATATACAAACTTAAATTTCCATAATTTACCAATTTGTGCCACACGAAAATACGTAAAAAGAGAAGGTTTCAGTTTTCAGTCACTTCTCTTCACAAGGATTAGATATCCACCAAGACGAGGAGAAGAATGTCACTGCCATTACGGGAACTTAGGATAATAGATAGAGGGTTTATGAATATGGTACTCAAAAAAGTTAAACCTGATTGGGAATTGTGTAAACCTTCAATTTAGATGTTATCGGATATTAGTCTTTCAGTGTAACACAAAGACTAATAGTCCCACTCATTATAAAGTTCTTTTACTTGTAGAACTCTACTCATTGTAAAATACCACATCATGTACACTACCATCTCTATTTAAAGATAATGAAAGCTCTCCCCAGAACACAGTTGATTGGGGATTTCACCCGTGGACGTAGATTTCATACTGAAGATCGAACCACGTTAAAATTGTGTTTCTATTTCGAACATTAGATGAGAGTAAATAAGTCTGCAATAAGCTTGATGTGTCCAAGTACAAACCCTCAACAGGAGATTGTTAGATTCACCGCTGCTTCATCAAACACAACCCTAGCGCTTTTCCCTCCTTGTAAGTCCCTCTTCTCTGCAGTCTCATGTTGAACTCATCTTTAATCTTTCACCTGCAAAAGCTCGATGAAATTGCAATTCCACTGTATCTGCTGCATCTCGCTCTTTCAGATTTTTAATGCAACTTCCCATTAGAACAGGAGAAGGAGTTTTTGTAAGTGAAAAGAAAATAAGAATTAAGAGAAACCATTCTTGGTTGGTTTCGTCAATTCTACGACGACAACAGTAATGTTGTCTCTGCTCCCTCTGGCCAACGCAAGCTCAGCAAGCAAAGCTGCCGCCCCACCAGCACAACCTTCTTTGAACCCTTTACCCATCTTTGAGTATCTCTTCATTATTTGGCCATCAAAGCATCTTCTTACAACCTCACACGCGACTTCATTTGACATAACATCCCACAACCCATCACTAGCTAATATCAAAAACTCATCAGCCTCAGTTCGCTTGATGACTTTAACTTCCGGCTCTGAAATAACATATGGTTTCAGGTAGTGATCACCTGAATTTCACAAAAGCGCACATAGGATAATGAGATTAGTTCACCTAATTCGAGTTACAAAAAAAAAGTACATAAAATAATGCTTCAGACAATTGGATTCTTTAGAACGCTATAAGCTAGAAATACAAAAAAATGCAAAAGAATCTCAGGCAAACAAGCTGGTTTTCAACAGAAATTGGACAACATTTTTCTCAAAAGTTCATTTTGTTTTTTCCCCCAAAAGAGAAACAGAAGTTCTCCATGCTGCTATCACATGGAATCACGTCCAGGCTCATCTAACCGGACACTTGGATAGTTATTTGAAACAGAACCGTTCTAGAGGTTGATGGTGAGACTGACATTTGAGATGTGGCATCAAATTTGACATTTTCTCATGATTATTTCAACATTTGAAACAATCAAACAATTCTCTAAACAACCCAAAACCCTAAACAACTCTCAACCCAAAACCCTAAACAACTCTCTTTTAAGATGCAGTAGAAATGTTTTCCTAAATGAACCAAGGCAACAGTTTTTGCACACAAATATGCAAGGGCAGGATGGGTACCCATCCAAAATGACAAAAAAAGCCCTTCCCTCTTTGTTAGAATTAATGAGAACATCTCTCATGTATGAATATCACATATAAAAGCAAAGTTCAAACTATTTTTGTCAATAGGCGTAAGGCCAGGTGCCATGTAATGGGAGATCCAAATTCTATCTAACTAACTAAAGTCTAGCAAAGGTTGGCTCAGTTAGCAAATACCAGATCTGAAATTCTTTGTTTTTTTTTTGGGTCAACAAGATCCAAATCTGACACAAGGATCTGACTCTTCTTGTGGTATATGTAATAATCGCTCTTCCCCAACATATATAAAAGGACCTTAAAAGAAAAGTCTAAATTGCTTTAATAAAGATTTTACTTTATTATTTGTTGTCTGGGGTGTGGGACCTCCCCTTTTTTTAAGGGGGGAGGGGGGGTTTGGTGGTGGTGGTGGTTGGGTTGAGTTGTGAAGGAAAAGCCAATGCTATATTGTAGTGACGTGCACACAAAGCTAAAGCCACCCATATAACAAGCATTTCTTCCACAAGACCAATGAACAATTATGGACCTTACAAGTACCAATCTCATTGGTGAGTTCAAAGTCTAAAATGCAAGTCTTTCACTAAGATGGCACTAAACATCACTCATATGAAACACTCTCTTGTAACTCTCATCTTTTTCTGAGAAAATTAAGAACCAAGACAAAAGTTAAAAATCACCTTGAATTCACTTACCTAAATAGCAGAAAAAATGTTTTCATCAAAGATTTCTTAGTTTAATTACTGATCAACCAACCAATTGGTTCAATATGTTCGTTCAGAAAAATACTACAAAAATTACGTACCATAAAAAATCTACTCACAATTAAATTTGATAGCAATACTGGATGGATTTGATACTGATACGGTATGATGTGGTCAAAAGTGATCATTTGATCTCAAGTCAGACCAATTCACGGATATGCATCTGCTGTAAATAATCGATACCATGTGTTTATATCCCTGTTTATGCGTATGTTTATATCCCAGTTTAGGCTTTTCCGTTCTTGTACTATTCATGTTACCATTACTGTTATATATAAAAGTTCACGTACCTATTGATCTAGAAGTAGCAAGTACTCCTAGCACACGGTAACCATTCCAGTTTATAACTCTTCCTCCAGCAGCTTCTACTCTCTCCAACTCATCAGGTCTATCAGGCTGTGAAAAGGAACAGCACCTGATTAATCAATAGAACAGTAGCTACAACACAAACAATTTGGGGGGGGGGGGGGGAAGTTGCAAACAAAAATGCAATCAAGAATTCAAACACACACTTGACTTCAAAGGGTCCATAAAACCATAAATGAGTTGTTCATGCACCAATAACTTAGTTTGTTTCCCATTGATAGCAGGTCAAGATGAATAGGTAAAAACAAAATCTATTTCTCCAGTTATTTAAAAAAAATAAAAATGAAAAGGTATAAAAGGTCTCAAGAAGAGATTGCATACACAAAAACCAGCATAATCTCTTGATTATAGCACAGGCATGCCTTGTACTCTTCAAGCTCTACACACTGGTAGGTTTGCTTTACACAAAATCATACGGTCTTGGGAAAACAATACTCCATACTTCCTCTTAAAAGCCTAATTAAAATTTTTTTGGGTAAAAAACCCTAATCAATTTTGAATACTACTACATCTATCATTAGATAAGATCACATCTTATCCACTTCAATCGTACACAAAATAATAAAAATAATATCAGGGAGGGTTTGCTGCCAGCGAGCAAGGGCCTGCACCAGCTTGGCCAGGGTTGTCATCTAAGTCGGTCATCTGAGAGGACACAAGGTCGCTTTTCACTAATGTTAACGATTTTTCCCTTTAACTGACAAAAGAACTGTTATTCCCTGATCTAAAAAGAAAGTAATTTTTTAAAATGCATGGCAGAATGCTCCATGGCTAAAAGTCCTGGGTTGTCAGAAGGCTGAAAAGTCCTTTTGTGAGGGTGGGGAAGAGTGCCCTATACATTTTGTGAGTTTGAACGGCACGAACTCGAAACCCATGCAGCATGCAACACTATTCCATCAAGCCAAAAAGAAACGGTGGAAAAGAGGCAGTTCAAAGTAGGCACTGCTACTACAAAGTCAAAAGTAAAGGAACAATAATAGTGCAACTCAAACTAGACCACTGGACACCATCCATGGACACCAGGAATAGTACAGCCATCAATAATGGTGAACAACATAACCCAATTGAAATTGCCGCATCACGATCATATGGATTTAATAATAGAATGATCCCAGTCATATGGATTTAATAATAGAATGATCCCAATCATATGGATTTAAAATAGACTAGAATATGATGGGATTGTCCAATTCCAAAACAAATAGACCAATCCGATTCCTTGACCCCCCAAGAGCTAAATAGGCCAATGGAATTTTTTTTCCTTTGGGGGGAGGGGGGTTGGGGGCTAAAGGAGGAGGCTAACGAATTAGCTCTATTAACCCATGCAACCTACAAGACTTGTAAAACAAACTTGGATCTCCTATTCTTTCTGATGTTACTCACCCCAGCCAACCCAGAGAGCTTAAACCTAGTTAACCAAAGACTCCAAATGGACTTCAGACTTGGGAGATTAGAAAACTGATATAGCAGTGGGCTCTCTATGTTTTTGTTTGACGTTCAGAGGTGTAAAACTATGAACCCTAGTCTCTAATCTATATGCATCGAAAACATCAGATTAGGGAAATCTATTTAGGATTTTTTGGGATTTGGGAGACATGCAATCGGAGGTCAAACTTGATTAGCCTTTATTGTGTATTAACGTTGTTATAAATTAAATACACGTGGGGTAGATTTTAGATCTACAGATGGGCGTTTCTAATTTTATGAAATAGATTTTAGAAATTTAAACCTCAGAAGCTAATTCTGATTATGCAACGAAAAAGATTCCTTTTCAACTGAAAAGAAGAGAGAACGGAAAATGACAATAATATAGTTAGTTAATTATCACTACAACCAATTTATATTAAATAAGGCCAAAGTTCAAGATGAAGCATTAACAGCTACTTCACATGGAAAACTCAAGAAAATTATTAACAAATTAGCCAGACTCACTATGAGCGAATTACTTCGACATCCTCATATAATGAACAAACCAGTTCGATATCCTCACATTAAGATCCCTATTTTCGATTTTCTTTTTTGAGATCCTTCCGAAGCAGAAAATAGCATTTCATGATTTTCTTTCTTTTAATGTTTTAGATATCTTTTTTTGGCTAACTTCCAGCTTCCAAAGCGAAAAAAACACTATTTCATGTTAATTTCCAACTTCCCAAGCCAAAAACTCCATTAATGTTTGTTTTTGTGCTTAATATATAGATTTCTTCCTTTGGTTAATTTCCAACCTCCGAAGCAGAAAGAAAATAATTCCCAAACTAATTGCAAGCAACTCTTACAAAAGTAATTCTTCTTTAAAAAAGAAGACACACACTTCTCGAAGATTTATTAGATCTAATTATACAGTGAAGTAAAATGTTCGAAAATGTAATACGAAAAAATTACCTTGTGATTTATTAGATCCTTATTTCCGACCTTCTTTTGGGATAATTTCCAACTTCCGAAGCAGAAAATACCATTTCATGATTCTCTTTTCTTAATTTTTAGACATCTTTTTTCGGCTGACTTCGAACTTCCGAAGCCAAAAACACCGTTAATGTTTGTTTTTTCCCCTTAATTTATAGATTTCTTCTCCTGGCTAATTTCCATTTTCCTCTATATTGTTATAGTTCAGAGCTAATTCCCAAACTAATTGCAAACATCTTACAAAAGTAATTTTTCTTTTTAGAAAACAAAACACAGATCTCGAAGATTAATTAGCTCCAACGATACAATGAACTAAAACACTCAAGGGGGGAAAAATGACTATACGAAAAAATTACCTTGTGATCACGAGATAGTGGAAGTGCAACCCCTCCACGAGAAAGCACTGCTCTGGAGTCTCCGCAATTAGCAACTATAAGCTCCTCACTTCCAACAAGCGCCACCACCGCCGTAGACCCGATGGTGGTTTCCGATGTAGAATCATCGTCCACGCCACTACCTTTGAATTCATCGTCCATCTTAGCAAAACAACTCTCCATCACATCCTTCCAATCAAACTTATCGTCTCCCTTCCTACAAGCCGTTCCATCTAACTCCCCACGGCGTTCAATCTCCTTCACCAGCACTCGATGTAACCTATCTCGACACGCATTCGCTACTAACGAACCACCGTGCCCGTCGTACACTCCAAAGAAGTCATACCGTTCCAAACCTCCGGACAAAAGCCCCGGAACAACCATCACTGCATCTTCCATCTCTCTTCTCCGGCCACAAACAGAAGCGGAACCATGCGAGAGGCACGGAAAGGTCAGTATTACCTCTTCACTTCCGAATACTTCGCTGCTCGCAACGAGTATCCCCACCGATACACCTTCGTTCTCCGACGATTGATCTGACGAAGAAGATGAAGGTGATGATGACGAAAACGATTGCGACGACGACGACGACGACGATTCTTCATAACCTGATTTGTTGGAACTTTCCTCGTTTTTCTGTTCCGGTGATCTAGAATACCCGGCTGTTGGTACTTTCTTCCTTAAATGCTTCCTTTTCCTAGTCTTTACGCATTTATCGTCGTTCTTGTTATCGCAGGGAGATTTCACCATTCCATTTTCCAATCCGTTTAGCTGAATTGATTTCTTGACGCAAAAAGAAGAAGAACCAGAATCGTCGTTGCAGGTTACCGGCGATGTCATTATTGCTTCCTCTTTTGATTTCTCAACAAACACAAGCGCACGAAGAGAGGAGACATGAAACAAAGCAACAAACACATGGCCGCATTCAAATACTGGAAGTTGAACTCGAAAAAGCAGTGAGTCTTGACCGTTGGATCATAAGTCACGTTCGATAACTGCCACATGTGGCTTGGTAGGGTGGTCTGACGCATAAAGACGTGGATCATTGCAGCAGAGACGTGGACGGCTGGAGATTGATTACAGAACACGTGGAATAGGAGATTCGAATGGCAGTGATTTGCTTCGGGAGAAGATATTCGTATGGAAAGTGGGTCCCACGGATTTAAAAAAATCATTTCTAGAAAACATAACGTGGCATTTCGCTTTTCGTTATGGCGTGGGGAAAGGATCCCCTGCTTTTCTCTGACAAAGAATGTTGACCCGTCGGATTCTTCGGAGACCTGCTTTTTGGTACACGTGTCTTCTGTGTCGGTTTCTCGCATTTGGTCCGCTTCGTTCAAAGTATCTCCCGCGATCTTCAATTTTTTAATTTTTAATCAAGATCTTCAATTTTACGTGACACGTTACGTGAACAAAGACGCAAGAAAGAGGCAAGTGACGTGGCTCACTATGAAGACCCTGTCCCAGAAATCTCTCTCTCTCTCTCGGAGGTCTTAATGTCTTATACGTTTTTTTCCTTCTTCTTTTGGGTAACAGAGGTCTTATACGTTTACCGTCCAACATCTTCAACCCTCGGATCATATATTCTGTGCGCTTTTTTACCATAGAGAATGATAAATCTGACGGCAGATCTCCACCTGCCCTTATCCCCATCATTTTCCTCCCCATCATTTTCCTCTCATATAAGGCCTGACATGGGGTTTTACCAGTGCCTTATGTGAGGGGGCCGGTGAGGATGGAATACTGGCAGATTGGGTAGAGAGGATTTGGATTTAATTTTATTACGACACATAAAAAACAAAGATTCATTCGCCATAGTCAAAAGAGTGTTCACGTGGTAATGATCATTTGTTAGTGATCATGGGTTTGATTCTTCTTGATGGTATTTGTAACACTTCTCATTTTTCGACCCCAAGTATAAAACTACCTTTCTTAGAAAAGAAGATCCATCCACTAAATTGTCCATTTTGTGTCAAAAGACATGACCGCCCATTCAAAGTTGTGCTCGACAATGGATTACTGGACAGGGTGAAATAGTAACCTCAAGCATGAGGGCTTAGAGGCCTTGCAATTGAGCTTCATTCTTTCTCTCCACTTGGGGTAGGACACTTTGGTGTGGCCAATGCATCAGTGGAAGAGGGGTGAATCTTCTATCTATCAGAGTAGAGATCTGTACTCTTTTCATACCTCTTTATCATATATTTGAAAGAGGGTCTAGTGAGAGTCCCATTTTTGACGAAGCAGATCACATTTCTAATATGTGGCAAAAAAGTACGAGAGAAGTAGAGAGTTCTACCCTGACGAATAGTACATCCAAACTAAGTTTATTGTCTTTTGGGTTGGGGGTTGAGATGAATTTCATGGCTTAGATGCTTTTATTTTTGGTGAACCATAACCTACACGCTACCAACTGGTAAATTGTTAGATATTGGTATTGATATAACATATGCCCACCATGGCGGTGGCTTAACTAGACTTCAATCAAAGAGGTTGGAAAAGTAACGATATGAGTGATCATCTTGCATTTGTCTATAAGTTGGGTACTTAAATTATTGAATGAAATGAAAGTCTCTTTCATAGCTTAGGAATCCCATCCAACCACCAGAACGGACCCAACGGATTCAAGAGATTCTTTCTTTTTTAACTTGTGGCTCAAAATAAATCAGTTTTTAGTATTGATTCATTACAGTTTCACACTCCATTAATTTAGAACAACATCTAATCTAAGTATTGGCCAAGATTGACAATTATACAAAAGCTAGGGTTAGAGAATTGGACAGCTGACCAAGACCTATTCTCAGCAAACCCCAATCGAAATTAGCCATGGCCCCCTCCAATTTTTCAAAATTCCTTTCCTCTCCTCTTGATTTTTTTATTTTTTATTTTTATAAAAAGAGCCCAAAAATACCAGTTCTTCACCCTCCCCTTTCCTTTTGAGAAAATCTTTTAACATGAGGATCTCCTCTTAACCTACATAGGTTCTTTTTGTAATTATCATTCTTTTTTTTTTTTTTTTTTTTTTGTAAAGTGTAATTATCATTCAGCCCCTACAAATGTTAAATCCTAGCTTAGACCCAATTCATTATGAGTTTTCTTTCTTAAGATAAATTTGTCAAAGTACAAATATGTTTATATTCATTAGGGTTAGGACACTTGTTAGTTGTCACACTCAACAACTACTCTCTTGGAGTACTTCTATTGATTAGTAACCTAGTGTTGGTTGTTGATACTTTCAAATGACAAATAACTACATTAGGGATTTATTTGTCATTTCAAAGCATCAAGCCCCATATACGTGTTAGCAATTAATAGTAGTACCTAACCAAATGGGACTAAGCCATTTAATTTATTAAACGCTCGAAAAACACGAGCTCCAAGAGGTTCACATCTTATACAATTTTCTAGAATTCCTATCTAGGATTATGACATGTGATAGTAAATTATTCAACCATCACAAATAAAACCAAAGTACCCAACTAAGAATAAATCTAATAAATGCCTAAAAGTTCTCTCAATTTCATCTCTCATTTTCTTGTGATTTAATTTTAAGGATTTATTTGATAAGTTCCTAATTGGGCTTGGATAATTAACTTACGTGTCACAACCTAAATAGGAAAAATTTTACAAAACTACAGTGGATGAGAATTGTAAAGATGTGAATCCGACTCTTCCAAGTGCATATTTAGAACCAAAAGAAGTTGCATTGTATTTAAGGAAGTCTCAAGCGGGTGTCCTTGTAATTTATCCCTTTCATCTTCCTTCTTTTTCCACGTGTTGAAACACAGGTCGACTGACACGTATCTAAGTCAATGAATGCCGTGAAGGTGAAGCACCCAAATATCTATGATAAATTAAGCAGTGATGTAAGAGCACTTTTAAAAGATTTAATAGAAAAAAAAGATGATAGGCACGTGTCATATGAATCATGCACCCCGACAACTGTGTTCACACGATTGGAGAACAAATAACTGAATTAGTTGGGGGCGAAAACAATTAGAAATGAAAGAGTTACGTAACTCAGATCAATTTCGGTACGAATTGGAACTCTTTCCACCCACCAAAGCCCAACCTTTGTCATCCACGGCCCCTAATCTATGAGAATCTTTTAACCGTTTTTCTTCAACAACCACGCAACGATGTATTAGGTTTCCATGTCAGTAGATGATTACGTAAACAATATATAAAAATTTGTTTCTACTTAGAATCATATACTTTGAAAAAAAAAATTACAATCATATTTTAAAATCCCACCAGTCAGCTTGTAAAGAGTTTGGATGACAGATAGAGGTCTATGCTCACCTTACACCTCTATGCTACGTTAGACGTGAAAATGTGAAATTCATGTGGGACAAGGTTCAAAGTATCAATTTGAATTAGGTGATTCTAAGAGCTTGATCGTCCCTTATTGAGTTTTGTATCATATTAGTCAATATATTCTAGTGCAATTCAACAAAAAGATGTATCGAGAATTATTGTATTGGTCATATCCAATATAAACACTTATCGGTTTGCAATGTATCGTATTATGAGATACTTTAAACCTTGATGTGAGGCCCAGTGGGGGTTCTATTTCTGGTTCATTTTGTTAGTCCTTAGTGGGTGAATCTCACTCCTAATGTGTGATGGAGAGGTATGAGAGGAGTACAAATTCGCTGGTAAACCCCTTTCCCTTTTGAGTCTGATCCACCCATCAAGCCAGAGAACTGCTCCCCTCACACCAACATATATTAACAAGTTGACACGTGTGAAGTCCCACCTTTAGTTCATTTTGTCAACAGTCAAAGGTGGGCTCCATCTCTAATAAGTGGAAGAAAAGTGTGACAGGTGGAGGATTTGAGACCCTTCCTTTATCCCCTCAATATTGATATTTAACTTTTCTATGTTCCTTGATCACTCAATTTCAATTTTAGCCTAAAATGTGTCATTTTGGGTCGAACCAACTAAACCTAAACCATACCAATCCACATGACCATAAATTTTCTTATTTTTATTTTGTTTGTTGGATCTGTTAAATTTATTTTTTTGGGTGGAAAAGGTGGGGGGGGGGGTGTTTCTTCTAAAGTTTGCTGAAGGGGAAAAGCATACCAGATTCGAAATTATGGGACTCTTTCTTCATGAAGATTAATATTCTTTCTAGCTTTAGTTCTTTCATAGGTTACTTTCTATTTAAAATTTTAAATTGATTTCTGTTCCTCTCATCTCTTCCTGTTATTGATTTCGTATTTTATTTGTAACATAGAGGCTTGGGAGGAATACTTGACAAGGAAGCAAAAATGTTGACAAGAGTGCTTTTCAAGGAACCAAACTCTTATCAGATAGATAAGAATAGACTAAATACCTTAAAGGAGGTTGAAATAGATAAGAAGATAATGTATTCTCATCCAAAGCAGATAACAATCCCCCTTTTAAAAGTGGGAGTTTAAGGCTTCTGTTCCTCTACATTATTAAAGATTAGAAAGGAGAAAATTTGTCTCAAGCAACTTCTATTACTTACCCTAAACCATTGCTGCAAACATAATCATTCTATGATCAAATAGATTAATCAAGGATAAGCTTCCTCAAAATTGGGATGAGCTGGTGTCTTAAGGACGGAAGAGTAGCTAATCAATCAGGAATAATGTGCCATATTATACTGTTAAGGACGGTTTATTATTATTTTTTTATTTTGTAAAGTAAAGACTTTTGGTCCAGAATATACATCACCCTTATAGCTACATGGATTCATTATCCTTTCTATCAACATAATAACTTAGAAAAAAATGCAAACCATAGACAAGAGAAATGGGACAAAGGAGCCTACCTAGGAGTGCAGCTCTTGCTTATATAAGCCTCCTGTGAGTGACCAAAACACCCTCATGGAAGGTAGAAATCTCACCCCTGTACTCATTTCAATTGGCCCTTGTGTTGACGCAGTGGCCACGCTTCGAGACAGAAAACCTTCCCCCTTGTGAAATATAAACAAAACTTGTTAATGGAAATGGCAAAGAGTTAAAAGAAGATGAAGAAAACTCCAAGAATAATTTTACAATTACAACCATAACCTTATCCCAACTAAATGGGGACGGCACAAGGACCAGTGTAGATAGTAATACGAGCAGAAGAAGGAGAAAAAAGGAAGATGTGAAAGCACCAGGCAAAGCAACATCCTATGAACATTCCACTGCAAAGGCGAAGAGCTGATGCAGTCATAGTAGGATCAAGCCTTACCACAAGCATACCTTTTCTTATTACTTCTCCAATAATCAATTTAAGCCTGCCCCTACACTTCCAGTTTTCAGCTTTGTCAAACTGAAACTAGTTACTCTTCTAAACTGGCGCATCCGTCAGTCTTCGTTGGACAGCACCATATCACCTGAAGCAGTTCTCATGGAACTTTTCTAGACTAGTGCGACTCCTAGTCTTGTCCTAAAACAATCATTCTCTATTCTACCTCTCTTAGTCTTGTAGCATATTATTCTTAACATCCTCATCATCTTTGTTGCACTCATGTTACCTATATTACTCTTATTAGTTACCAACACTCTGCCCTAGATGCCATAGACTGTTTTATTATTGTTTAGTAGAATTCCCCTTAAACTTAATATGCATGCATTTGCCGCAGAATGCTACTGAAATACCTCTCCATTTCACTTAACTGCTTTATTTTGGTGGTGGGAATCATCATCTTCTATATCACCATCTTTCTTAATGGTTAGACCCCAGTATGTAAAGCAATTTCTTTGTGATAGTTCTCAGTCCTCAAGTTTTACAACTTTGTCGCTTCTCATAATTTGACTGAAGCTACACATCATATGTTCAATCTTTGTTCGACTAAGTATCTAGATTCCAAGCTTGATCTCCATAATTCTAGCTTCATATTAGTCCCCTTCATTATCCCATCCAGCAAAACAATGTTATCTGAAAATAGCATAAACCAAGGACCTCATCTTATATATGCTTTGATTAAATCATTCATAATGACTGCAAACAAGAGCTTAGAGTTGATCCTTGGTGTAAATCAACTTTAAGTTCAAGTCACAAATAGGAAATCCATCAACTAGCTTAACTCCAGTTGAATTCAAAGGTTTCAAATGCATGTCCAGATCTCCAGAAATTTCAATACATGTTGATCCAAAACTGCTAAAACAAGAACAGAAATACTATAGGGCAACAGAACCAAAAATGCAACACACAACTACATTATGTATGCTGGGGGCCATCCCAAGATCTGTTTCCCTTTTAGGGTATGTGCGTGTGTGTCTGTGTTCTACCTGGAACAATGAAGAGACCAAGTGATTTATAAGTAAAAGGATTCTTGAATGGATGATGCATAATAGGGATTCCAGAACTTTGACAAACAACGTGGTGACAGGTCAACCATTAAAGAGTTCAAAGGAACAATTCACCCGGGTTGACTTCAACAGATCCAATCTATACAACAAATATTTGTCCCAATCAAAACAAATACAAAGCATCAACATAATTGAAACCTGCTATTCTATTCAAATGACCATACATTCAAAAGAGTAGGAAGGCATTGGATGTATCAAATCTCACTGTTCAAAATAATAAGCTCCAGCGGAAAAGAACATCAATAGACGGGGAAATAGTTTGAATCTGTTCAAGACATGAGGTAGCAATTGATTTTGTAGCAAATTTATTTTCCTAGAAACTAGCTCATGCTTCTAGATTTCAAAAGGTTGATCTTCGTCACCCAAAGGCAAAGAATCGATTGCTTGCAGTGCACCAAATGGAGAGAAACAATGAAATTTTAATCATAATAAGGGTAAAACCTCTACATACTTGTGATGGTCTAAGACTGATCTAAAAAGAGGAGAGTATGAATTAAAATAGAAGACGACACCTGATATAAATGGAACATTTTTCTCAACACATTGCAGAAGATGTTCCCCCTAACACCAAGACGAGGCAAATCAACAGCAGAAGATATGATTGCGAAGGTCCAAAATGATGAGTGCTATCTTCACTATTGCATGTGGAATTTTCCAGTATGCAGATTCCTGCCACATCCGGCTTCCACATTAACTTTATCCTCTGCTTTTTTTCTCTTCACATTTATCTCCTTTGCATTCAGTTCTGAAACACATAACTAACTCATCAAAGACATGAAGTCAGTCTGTCAGGACCTAAAAGATAATTGAACATGACAGCAGCACTAATCCTCTAGTCTGTTTTGAAGATTGGGAAGAAGCCAAAGTTGCACACGTTGAAGAAGTTGATAATATTATAAAACGTTGGTATATCCACCACAATACAGCAAGACAATTTGTTCTCCTAAGCAGGAAAGGGCAGAGCAGGTAAAGCTGTCACTCAGAGGCAAAATACTTGCATGAACCATAGTACCATACTGTTTGCTTAATATATGGATAAGACGTATACAATATATAACAAAGATATACAAGACAGTCTAAATGTTATGAAAGTTCATTCAGTTCAACAATCCAGAGAGGACAATCCATTAGAGAGAAAAGCCCACGAGGTCATTTTACCAACAAATCCTACCGATACTGGTACAAACAGTTCAAATTTCCAGTGTAGCCCACTTTCCAGATAATTGCTTCATCCAATCTGCTTCAGTAAATAAGAGAGTTAGATAAAAGAAAAGGTGTAAATAAATCCAACCCATCTAGGTTCATTCCCTTCACAAGAAAATACAAATTTTTTTTTTTTTTGGGGGGGGGGGATGAGGCAAAATCAAGTTATAAACAATTTTATGCATTAAATTCCCAAAGCTTACAAAGAAATGCAAAGATTTCATGCTAAAATAATTAAAGCTAATAAATTTGAAAGAGATTATTGTTACAAAAGGGGGGTGGAAACATTAGGTGATTCTCAGACATGGATGTTGCAAGCATTTTCCAAATCATAAAATGTGGTAGTTAGAACTTAAAAGGGAAAAAGAAGTACCTTCAGAAATTTACATCGAAAGACAACAATGTACACTGATGGAGGATTCATCAACAAGGATGTAAAGTCCATCTTGTTCACCAACATCTATGTTTTTATATTTTAGCATATTCATAATATCCTACATGCCTAAACTGACAGAGAACAGTTCACAGAGGGAAAATCAAATAAAAAAGTTTTCCTGTGGAAAGCGGGGTTGGGAAGAAAACTTAGGGTCCAAACGATCCTATTAGGACTTTGTAGAAGAACTGCTGGGCCAATGGAATCAAGACCCAAAAGATCCAATTTAAAACTTGAGCAGAAAAGCTGTCAAAAAATTTGAACCAAATTCAGAGTCCAACATTTGAAATTTTAAAAATTAAAGGAAAATCAGAGACAAAACTCCTCAATGGCATATTGATCAAAAAACCAAACCATTCAGAATATTCAGAATAGAACTAAAAAATAGCTTTCCTTTCATACGGAGTGCGCAATAGATATTCTGATAAGTAACTCATACCCTTATTGAGAAACAGGACCAATCCCTGTGCATACTGCACAGCCATACAGCTAAGAGATGCCTTCCGATTATCAGTAAGGATCTGCATTTTATAAATCCTTAAGCCTGTACATTGCTTTGTCTTCTCTGTCTTAAAAGCATCATGGCAACAAGCAGCTCCAATTTCTTCTGTCCCCTCTCTTCTCTGTAAGAAGGGATTGAATCTGGGGAGTTTATTGACCAATAAAGCCATTTCCAAGACAAAGAAAAAGAAGAAGAAACTATCAAATGAAAGCCAGTATGACTAGCGCCTTTTTTGAAATGGATGATTCGATTCCTCTTCAAATCTGGCTCAAAATTCTGGCCTTTTATATCTACTTCCTCATTCAGCTAAAGTTCACCAGCCAACAACATTGTTCTCCAAGACTCTAACAGAATACTCTACTTAGCTGTTCTGTTCTTGCAACTGAAAAATGAAATTGTTCTTAGTTTGGTATTTAAGGGAATTAAGCTTAAGTGTTGATACATCTGAAACATTTAAATGCACTTAAGAACTTCATATATTTCTCACTATTTGTACACATCATGGACAGTTTTTATTAAATCACATTAAACGAAGTTTAGCACTCAAATTCTATGAATACAAAGACATTGCACCCAGCCACTCAGTGATTATAATTTAGTTGTCCATCCAGTTTTTGCATTACCATAAAACTAGATCCATGTGGATATATTCTATGTTAGAGAGCAGACCTCAGTGCAACAATAAGGATGCTCACCGCAACTTAGTAGTAGCAGGTTTGAGTCCGGTGAGAGCCTCTGTGTGGAGCTGGGGCAAGGCTGCATAAACTATAACCCTGCAAGAGCACATACTGGCAGAAGCCTTGTACACTGCATAAACATTTTTTTTAGTACAAGATCAATCTGCAAGAGATGCCATACGGTGGCCACATAACAATTGAATCCCTGTCAGAAACACGAACATGGACAAACATGTACAGAGTATTTCACATCAGGCTTTCAGGCTCAGAACTTATCATGGAATTGTACATTCAAAACTCACCATAAAAATGACAACAAACCAATCATCCTTCTGCAAACTAGATTGGCTTTCCAGGGTCATATGCAATAAAGGCTACCACTTATTTTTGAAAGCTACTTATTGAGAATTCCTGCATCAGTAACTTCAAAATGAATCTGAATGGATATGTACAAGCAAATGGAGAGAGAGAGGCTATCATTTATTCTGGTAGAGGATTTATAAGGAGGAAGGCAGGGAGATACATAGTGACCAGGTAATTAAATTACTAGTTCTGTTGTAACCGTACATGTACGCTTCACACACAGCTAGAAGATGACTTGTGTCACTGTTGCCAGTAGGAGTCCGTGGGGGGGCATTTATGGAAGTAAAAAGGACACATGTCAATGTGTCATCACTAAACTGTATGTTGCTCAATGCCTTTTTCAAATAAAGTTGGGAGTTACCATCAATCTTCATTGCAAGGATCTCCTAGAGCACAGAAAGTGAAATATTGCAAGGAGGAATGTCTAGAACCCCTATTCAGTTCATGAAGGAGAGTCTCCTAGGTACTAAAATTCCAAGTTGTAACTTCCTCAAAGTAGTAGCTTCCTCTATTTATATCTTACTTTCCCAGATCCATCTAATTTTTACATTTTTATTTCTTCACTTAGATGAAAGATTACAAAACACAGAGGAACAACAGCTGTTCTCAACTCCATTTTGGCCCCCTATCAAATGTGGTGTTCCGTTACCAAAGACAACAACAGAGATATAACGGTCAAAACTGGGTTCTGGAATCCATAACAACAGCTTAAAAACTAACCCAAGATTGCAGAAAGCTTTTTCATTTATTAAGATAAAGAAAGTGAATGGTAAAAGATGGAATTCTCTCATCCAATTCGGAAGGATCTCATCTCGTTGTTATCCAAGACTATTATGTCTCTAGCATGAACACTTATGAAATGCAGAGGGAGTTGGGGTAAAAGACAGTTACAACTTGAAGGGTTACTCTACTGCTGATATATACTGAAACTGGTCTTCTAGTCATCGGTTAGTATGTATTTTCATAGCACGGAGGTTATCCTTTTTAAAATCCTCTAGTGTCAACCAAAAGGACTAATATTTATCAATCACTACATGCAGTGATTGCTTGTCACCGATGGAAATAAGCTACTTGGCATCTGCTTGTTAACTTTGGTACCCAGCCTGCAAGACTAACCTTGTGTGAGATTTGCCATGACCACCAACACTTGACTTGGACTCAATTCTCGGAGGCAGGGTTGGTTGGACTCAGACTAATCTACTGAACCCCGGGAAGGATCCTATGACAACAATGTGGATGGAGTACCAGTAGCTTCATTTTTTAATGAATGCAGGAATGGAACACTTTGCAGTGGTGAAAGCCCCTACCTATGAAAGAAGTAAGGGGGACTGGTAATCCTATTCTCAGTCTTGCTACCTGTGACTGCCTTGTAATCTCTGTTGACGGAGTACAGCTCACTGCATGGCTAAGGTAACTCTGTCTTGTATGCTAATAGAAATTCTTCAGTACAATTCTTCTTTCCTTCATTACTCCCCTCCTAATGCAGGAAGGCAAGTAAATGATTGATAGCCAAATTGGTGGATTGCTCGGCTCCTGCTTCTTCTCTGTTTTCTGCATGCTAGGCTTGAACCCTATTTTGGTTAAACAAGAAGTCCCCGCCCATACTTAACTTTTCAACTTAGATGCAATTGTTCTTTGTTAAATCATCTCTAGCATGAAATTCTGGAGTCATCGATAATTTACACAGGCAGACCTTGCTTTAAAAAAGTTCTCAAGCTGTTGACTTGGTTGGACCTTGAGGTGAGATAGCCCTAAGCAAGAGATCAAAGACTTAGCAGCCATCTTCAAACTTAAACATCACATAAAAGTCCCAACATGTATCACCAGTGATCATTGCAGGAGCAGAAACCACCCTTGATATGATGGAAGCGGTTTGAGTCCCTCACCACTATTTCTCGTCCTGTGGCTTCTGAAATAAACTTCATTGCAGTATGGCAGTCCCCACAGACACGTAGATTTTTGAATATTCGAATGGGTCTAGATTTGGATGTATTTATGAGACCAAAAGCTAGAGCTATCTTCTCACTGTGTTGAAAAAGATACTGCTCCTTCTGTTCCTCTGGCACATCATGCAGAACAAAATTTGTGTCTGGTACATATCCCATGCCTTTTATTTTGGAGATAACACTATCTAATTCTGCATAGATCTCCTTCGCTTGGAAGTGTGAAGTGTCACCAACATGGAACTTGTGCACCTGTTTCCCTATCTCTATCCAGCTACAGCCTGCTTCCTTGATCATTTTCCTCTCTTTCATACTTTTCCTGATTTCCACCACATTGTCCCATTGACCAAGTGACGCATACAAATTTGAAAGTAAAATATATGCTGCTGGATCTTGGGGTTCCAGTTCTAAAATATGTTAATAGGTTGACACACATGTAAAGTCCCACCTTTAATTCATTTTGTCAACAGTCAAAGGTGGGCTCCATCTCTGATAAGTGGTAGAAAAGTGTGACAGGTGGAGGATTTGAGACTCTTTCTTTATCCCCTCAATATGGATATTTAACTTTTCTGTGTTCCTTGATCACTCAATTTCAATTTTGGCCTAAAATGTGTCATTTTGGGTCGAACCAACTTAACCTAAACCATACCAAACCACATGACCATAAATTTTCTTATTTTTATTTTGTTTATTGGATCTGTTAAAATTTATTTATTTTTGGGTGGAAAAGGTGGGGGGAGGGTGTTTCTTCTAAAGTTTGCTGAAGGGGAAAAGCATACCAGATTCGAAATTATGGGACTCTTTCTTCATGAAGATTAATATTCTTTCTAGCTTTAGTTCTTTCATAGGTTACTTCTATTTAAAATTTTAAATTGATTTCTGTTCCTATCATCTCTTCCTGTTATTGATTTCGTATTTTATTTGTAACATAAAAGCTTGGGAGGAATACTTGACAAGGAAGCAAAAATGTTGACAAGAGTGCTTTTCAAGGAACCAAACTCTTACCAGATAGATAAGAATAGACTAAATACCTTAAAGGAGGTTGAAATAGATAAGAAGATAATGTATTCTCATCCAAAGCAGATAACAATCCCCCTTTTAAAAGTGGGAGTTTAAGGCTTCTGATCCTCTACATTATTTAAGATTAGAAAGGAGAAAATTTGTCTCAAGCAACTTCTATTACTTACCCTAAACCATTGCTGCAAACATAATCATTCTATGATCAAATAGATTAATCAAGGATAAGCTTCCTCAAAATTGGGATGGAGCTGTGTCTTAAGGACGGAAGAGTAGCTAATCAATCAGGAATAATCTGCCATATTATACTCTTAAGGACGGTTTATTATTATTTTTTTATTTTGTAAAGTAAAGACTTTTGGTCCAGAATATACATAACCCTTATAGCTACATGGATTCATTATCCTTTCTATCAACATAATAACTTAGAAAATGCAAACCATAGACAAGAGAAATGGGACAAAGGAGCCTACCTATGAGTGCAGCTCTTGCTTATAGACACAAGCCTCCTGTGAGATGACCAAACCACCCACAAGGAAGGTAGAAATCTCAACCCTGTTGATACTTCTGTTCTCATTTCAATTGGCCCTTGTGTTGATGCAGTGGCCATGCTCCAAGATAGAAAACCTTTCCCTTTGTGAAATATAAACAAAACTTGTTAATGGAAATGGCAAAGAGTTAAAAGAAGATGAAGAAAACTCCAAGAATAATTTTACAATTACAACCATAACCTTATCCCAACTAAATGGGGACGGCACAAGGACCAGTGTGGATAGTAATACGAGCAGAAGAAGGAGAAAAAAGGAAGATGTGAAAACACCAGGCAAAGCAACATCCTATGAACATTCCACTGCAAAGGCGAAGAGCTGATGCAGTCATAGTAGGATCAAGCCTTACCACAAGCATACCTTTTCTTATTACTTCTCCAATAATCAATTTAAGCCTGCCCCTACACTTCCAGTTTTCAGCTTTGTCAAACTGAAACTAGTTACTCTTCTAAACTGGCGCATCCGTCAGTCTTCGTTGGACAGCACCATATCACCTGAAGCAGTTCTCATGGAACTTTTCTAGACTAGTGCGACTCCTACTCTTGTCCTAAAACAATCATTCTCTATTCTACCTCTCTTAGTCTTGTAGCATATTATTCTTAACATCCTCATCATCTTTGTTGCACTCATGTTACCTATATTACTCTTATTAGTTACCAACACTCTGCCCTAGATGCCATAGACTGTTTTATTATTGTTTAGTAGAATTCCCCTTAAACTTAATATGCATGCATTTGCCGCAGAATGCTACTGAAATACCTCTCCATTTCACTTAACTGCTTTATTTTGGTGGTGGGAATCATCATCTTCTATATCACCATCTTTCTTAATGGTTAGACCCCAGTATGTAAAGCAATTTCTTTGTGATAGTTCTCAGTCCTCAAGTTTTACAACTTTGTCGCTTCTCATAATTTGACTGAAGCTACACATCATATGTTCAATCTTTGTTCGACTAAGTATCTAGATTTCAAGCTTGATCTCCATAATTCTAGCTTCATATTAGTCCCCTTCATTATCCCATCCAGCAAAACAATGTTATCTGAAAATAGCATAGACCAAGGACCTCATCTTATATATACTTGATTAAATCATTCATAATGACTGCAAACAAGAGCTTAGAGTTGATCCTTGGTGTAAATCAACTTTAAGTTCAAGTCACAAATAGGAAATCCATCAACTAGCTTAACTCCAGTTGAATTCAAAGGTTTCAAATGCATGTCCAGATCTCCAGAAATTTCAATACATGTTGATCCAAAACTACTAAAACAAGAACAGAAATACTATAGGGCAACAGTAACCAAAAATGCAACAGACAACTACATTATGTATGCTGGGGGCCATCCCAAGATCTGTTTCCCTTTT
Source organism: Hakea prostrata (assembly GCF_041222555.1). Classification (NCBI taxonomy): domain Eukaryota; kingdom Viridiplantae; phylum Streptophyta; class Magnoliopsida; order Proteales; family Proteaceae; genus Hakea; species Hakea prostrata. The sequence continues at coordinate 71,132,556 of NC_142600.1, read as the reverse complement.
AGGGTATGTACGTGTGTGTCGGTGTTCTACCTGGAACAATAATGAAGAGACCAACTGATTTATAAGTAAAAGGATTCTTGAATGGATGATGCATAATAGGGATTCCAGAACTTTGACAAACAACGTGGTGACAGGTCAACCATTAAAGAGTTCAAAGGAACAATTCACCCTGGTTGACTTCAACAGATCCAATCTATACAACAAATATTTGTCCCAATCATAACAAATACAAAGCATCAACATAATTGAAACCTGCTATTCTATTCAAATGACCATACATTCAAAAGAGTAGGAAGGCATTGGATGTATCAAATCTCACTGTTCAAAATAATAAGCTCCAGCGGAAAAGAACATCAATAGACGGGGGAAATAGTTTGAATCTGTTCAAGACATGAGGTAGCAATTGATTTTGTAGCAAACTTATTTTCCTAGAAACTAGCTCATGCTTCTAGATTTCAAAAGGTTGATCTTCGTCACCCAAAGGCAAAGAATCGATTGCTTGCAGTGCACCAAATGGAGAGAAACAATGAAATTTTAATCATAATAAGGGTAAAACCTCTACATACTTGTGATGGTCTAAGACTGATCTAAAAAGAGGAGAATAGAAGACGACACCTGATATAAATGGAACATTTTTCTCAACACATTGCAGAAGATGTTCCCCCTAACACCAAGACGAGGCAAATCAATAGCAGAAGATATGATTGCGAAGGTCCAAAATGATGAGTGCTATCTTCACTATTGCATGTGGAATTTTCCAGTATGCAGATTCCTGCCACATCCGGTTTCCACATTAAAGAAACCTGTAACTTGATCGCAGGAACCATCCAAAGCAATCGTTGCAACCATCACCACCGCTGCAACCTATCACTACAGCTGCCTTCACCACTGCTGCAACCTACCACCAGCCCCACTGCATCTTGAGACCCCTTTAATCATTTCTTTAATTCATCATCGATGAAACCTAAAAGCCCCATCACTTATTCTTCTTCCGCCTTCTTCTCTTACGACTTGAGTTAAAAAAAAAAAACAATAAATCAATAAATGAGAGCACGTGTTCATATGAATTAAACAGTGATTTAAGACTGAAAGAGCATGTGTCATATGAATTATGAACCCCCGACAACTTGTGTTCACCCGATTGGAATTAAAATAACTGAATTAGTGAGGGCTAAAACAAAATAAGACATGAAAGAATCAAATCAGGTACGAATTGGAACTTTTTAAACCCTCCAAAGCTGGACCTTCGTCATTCCCTCCAGTTTTCAAAGATTTTCCAAGAATTAATCTCAGAGAACGGGAACTTCTTTTGCGAAGATTATTAGAGAGCCAGAGAGGCGTAGACACTCAATCTCTTCAAAGTACTGCAGGTAATTTTCTCTATTTTTCCTTTCGAATTTTCTTAGTCTATTTTGTTTAGTAATGCGATGATCTCCATATTCATGGCGCTAAGCCATTAATGAATTCTTGTTAGAGAACATCGCAGCATTACTAAACAAGATAGACTAAGAAAATTCGAAAGGAAAAATAGAGAAAATTACCTGCAGAACTTTGAAGAGATTGAGTGTCTACGCCTCTCTGGCTCTCTAATAATCTTCGCAAAAGAAGTTCCCGTCCTCTGAGATTAATTCTTGGAAAATCTTTGAAAACTGGAGGGAATGACGAAGGTCCAGCTTTGGAGGGTTTAAAAAGTTCCAATTCGTACCTGATTTGATTCTTTCATGTCTTATTTTGTTTTAGCCCTCACTAATTCAGTTATTTTAATTCCAATCGGGTGAACACAAGTTGTCGGGGGTTCATAATTCATATGACACGTGCTCTTTCAATCTTAAATCACTGTTTAATTCATATGAACACGTGCTCTCATTTATTGATTTTTTGTTTTTTTTTTTTTAACTCAAGTCGTAAGAGAAGAAGGCGGAAGAAGAATAAGTGATGGGGCTTTTAGGTTTCATCGATGATGAATTGAAGAAATGATTAAAGGGGTCTGAAGATGCAGTGGGGCTGGTGGTAGGTTGCAGCAGTGGTGAAGGCAGCTGTAGTGATAGGTTGCAGCGGTGGTGATGGTTGCAACGATTGCTTTGGATGGTTCCTGCGATCAAGTTACAGGTTTCTTTAATGTGGAAACCGGATGTGGCAGAATCTGCATACTAGAAAATTCCACATGCAATAGTGAAGATAGCACTCATCATTTTGGACCTTCGCAATCATATCTTCTCCTGTTGATTTGCCTCGTCTTGGTGTTAGGGGGAACATCTTCTGCAATGTGTTGAGAAAAATGTTCCATTTATATCAGGTGTCGTCTTCTATTCTCCTCTTTTTAGATCAGTCTTAGACCATCACAAGTATGTAGAGGTTTTACCCTTATTATGATTAAAATTTCATTGTTTCTCTCCATTTGGTGCACTCCAAGCAATCGATTCTTTGCCTTTGGGTGACGAAGATCAACCTTTTGAAATCTACAAGCATGAGCTAGTTTCTAGGAAAATAAATTTTCTACAAAATCAATTGCTACCTCATGTCTTGAACAGATTCAAACTATTTCCCCCGTCTATTGATGTTTCTTTTCCGCTGGAGCTTATTATTTTGATATTTAGTACAGAATGAACTTATCTTTTCATAGTCATAGAAAATCATGTTGTACGATATACAAGAAAGTAACAAGTAAATGACTAATTTGCAAGATAGGAATTAGAATCAACTGAATGATCAATTTCTGCCAAAAAGAATTCCCTTGTCCAAGAATAAGAAAACCTTCGTAGAGCAACATTGTAGAAACAAACAGAAAGCGTAAAGTATACTATGCAACCAACACTGCTGGGTTCCCTTAATCATCAATTGTTTAACATATCTCCATTGTACATACAAATTTAACTCCTCTGCCAAATTGTCAACATATACACCAGTAGTTTTCATATATTTTCTTATTTGGACGTCAAGTTTTGAGCAACAAAATTAAGTGGAATCTCAGTTTTTCAGTTCCGTCACCCAAAGGTTCCAATCCAACAAATCAGTTATCTACTCATTGTAAATCTGCCACAGAAAAATAATAAAGGATTCATAGAGAGGGAAATTTTGGTTTTATTGACTGTGAGAAGCATGGACAAAGAAGCAGCTAAGATGCTCCATCTCGAAGAAAGAACATCAGCGTTGATACTTGAGTTGTCTGTCAGCATGCTCAATTTACTCTTGGAAAGAAGTTTTGAAATTTACAATCGTAATATGCCATAATCTAAATTAGAAATAAATGAATGATATTGAATCTCACCTCATTTATGCGTGCCAAAAGCTTCTCAAGGACCAGTGTCAACCCCTGTTGGTTGGTCGATAGTTTCTTCCAACAAGGCGTTGGAAGATCCCAAATTGTGTATGTCTTTACACTACCAATCTAGACTATCAAGACAAGTTAAGAGGACAAGAGAATCATATACAAAAGCAAAAAGAGAAGGAATTAAGGAGAGGACCATGTAGAATTTCTGATAAAAAACCATTAGGTGAATTACTTGCTCATATGCAAAGATGGAACTATTAAACCCATTCATAGTTCTCAATCACAGTGCTCCTCCAAGTTGGAAAATGTCTTCTCGAAATTTAGCAAAAGTAAAATTGGGAAAATTCTGAAAGAAATGTCTGAAAAAAGTAGAATTTCTTTTCAGGTTTCATTAACCAAGAAAATAGACAAAGTTGAAGGAAATCCCACCTATTTTAGAGCTTGCGTGAGTGACTGAATGGTAGGTGAAGTTGTGCCCAAGGACCGCTAAGGAGTCACTGGAAACTTTTCCTTCCTCTTCTCCTTTTTTTTGGACGTCGCATCCTAACTATTACCTGATAAAGAGTTAAAAACTATACACAATTGATTTTACACAATCTCATCGCTTGAAGTTGATCAAAGAATCGAAGTTTACTAAGCAACAAAGGCATTGGAATCTATGAATCTAGATCACTAAACAACATATCAATCTAATGGAGAAAAGAAAGAAAGAAAAAAAAAAAGAGAGCAGAATATAGGGAAATACCAGTACTCCAAAATAGGAAGTCCCTAGGGCGCCATTTTTTGGAATAGTTACCATAATAAGGTTCCTCTTGAGAGGAATTGAATTGAATAATGCTCAGCACGACGCGTCTTTTTGTCAAGATCGGATACAGGAGTGGCAGAAGATCCCGCTGAGGTCGTCTTATCTTCCGCTTTCTCCAATCGAGGTGCGCCAAAGAAACCAGCGCAGATGTGTTGGGACGGTGTAAGTAGAGACACCAATGGTATTTGAGCGGCAAGAGAGAGGGAGTCATACCGAAGAGGTGAAACAGATAGAACAACACATTTGCAAGTTTGTTAGAGAATAACCAAAAGGTGAAACGATGTGAGAGAGGAAGACTTATCGGTTAACTAAAGAGACTGTCGCCGATGGCGATGGCTACCAGAGAATAGAAGAGAGTTCACATTATTAGGTATAATGGACCTGGTAAGCGCTCCAGCGTTCCTTCTTCCTCTTTTTTGGTAGGAAGCGTTTCTTCTTCCTCATGGCCTAAAAGTGTGCTATTGCTTATCAGCAAAAACTGGGCTTTGGAACATTCATTTACTACATTCTCCCACTGGCCATCCTAACAACCAACAACTGGTTTATGGCACCGGGCTAGCTTATGAATAGGTTTTCTGACCGGAAATCTTACATACTATGAGCTACTGGGACCTATGTTGGCGACTTCCCTAGCCTTGTTCCCTATGGACTGCTGCTCTGTCTTCCTACCCTTCCAGACCTCCCTCTCACATTAAGTTTAGTTTCATTCTAACATTGGAATTTTAAGAATGTTTCGTGTTCCTAGGTGCTTAATTTGGGCATTCTTTCACCCATTACTTGGTGGATTTTATTACTTGGGAAATAACGTGTGTATTTAATTTAAATCTCACTTTTGTAAAAAAACAATGAAACATTGAATAATCTCGTATTGATTAATGATTTATTGGAAAACGAATTGAGCATAATTTAATAATTAAATTTAATTAAATACGTTGAATTTACAATTTTAGACATTATTTATTACTAATTCAATAACTTAATTGATTGAATACAAAAGGGCATTTATGGAAAACAAAATGTATCCGAAAATTCTATCAATGTTTTCATGGAGTGGTCAAAACATCACAAGCAAAGTACTTATATCCTTCCGCTCTCCTTCACTGCTCAAGGGGAGAACCTATCCCTCTCGTTAATCTCCTTCAGTTACTTTAATTGGATGTGATAGACTGATAATTATAGCTGTTAATTCCTTTCTCTACCTATTTTGGTAAAAATTTTTGTTATCTTTTCTTTAGATTGAAGAACATGAATTTGGCTGCAGGTAGCTTGCTTAAGTTGGCCAAAACAAGAGGTTGTTGCCCAGCAACTTCACAGATGCCAATCCCCCTCGGATATTAATGGAGTTTGACTCCAACATTGGACACTCTCCCGGATTGAAAACTGCCTTTGTAGCATTCTAAAAGAATCAATATTTTCTCAAAAATAGAAAAAGAAAAACTTAGAATATTCAAGAAACACTGGAAAAGAAGAGAAGAACTAATGTACTTTTTTTTTATTAGAATTTGTAATGAAACCAATTGCCATTAATAGTAGTTTCTCACTTTTATTCACCTCTAAGACTTCAAAATACAGCACAACAACCATGACAAACTTAACCTATAGCTGCATTACAAGGGAACCCCAACTGAAACATTGTAAAAAAAATTTGAAAGCCAATCACAATCCAGAATATTTGCAGTAATATATGTAAGATAAAATAAAAGGGAACGAGTCCACATAACATATATTTAATTTAATTAAGCATAAAAACATTAAAAAAAAATAGATATAAATAGCACTGAAAACTGAAACTATTCACAAATCCGCTTCCACTTCCCTATCAAACAATGGGAGCAAACCAAATGGGTGGAGATGCATAGGAATGAAAAGAAGTCGGGTAGATATTGAATTCAATGCTGTTATCTTCCAATTGAAAGACACCCAAATCATCACAGGCTGTAAATCTTTCACCAATGGCTACCATATTGTGAGAGTAATCATCTGTGAAATATATAGAATTTCCTTTAAATCCATGATAGTGAAGTGCTGAGACAGAGAAGCCAATATTTGTGCCAATAAATAGCATTTGGTCACCCAAGTCCTCAACTTTAATCCAACGTCTCTGCAGTAGATCTAACCTGAATATCCAAAACATGTCAGTTGTGGGAGACTCATAATCAAAATTTGGATCATAATTCAAGTCTGCTGTGGGAGGAGGCAAATCATTTAAATCAAATCTAACCCTTCGTGTAACCAATAGCAACTCTCCACGAGATTCCACCAAATAAAGAAACTTCTGATGAGGGCTAGTATCTATTGCCGGAGGAGGAGCAATGCCACAACTTCTTTCTCTTATCTGAGGAAGTAATTCCAAGAGTACAAGATCATAGTTAAGCTTGACGGCGTATAATCTTCCATCATAGACAATAAAGTCTTCAATTCCATTAGGTGGCCGACGATACTCAGTTGTGGAGGGAGTCCACACAGTATCCCCTGGCCTAGAGAAGGTTAAATGACTGCTCAGACAAAGAGCTACGACCAAACAATCATCTGTTGCAGTCATTGAAGCTGAGGATACAACCTTATTTTCATTCAAGTTAAAGTTGTTGGTAGCAGCACCAGGCGACAACAACATAGCCTTGCGAAGGTAATTTCGGCTATGTTCATATTCGTCGAATAGAAACGGAGGGCCAATACGAGGAAGAGTAGATTTAGGTGGAAGCTCAATGCGAACCCTAGTAAATGGATTGTAAAGAAACATACATCCCTCAACACCACTCAACATTATCAACCATCCCCGATTAGACCCACAACACCGAGCACCACGGACTTTAGGGATTTCTAACCTATAAACTTTGCCATAAAAGGCACTGAAAAAACCCTGATGATCAAAATCACGCCTTGATTCTGAGAAAGAAAGCATCAACCATGGGAATTGGGGTTTAAGGAATTGAGGCTTAAAGAAACATTGACGCCATGATCTACAAACTGCATTGATTCGATGAAACTCCAGCAAGTCTAATTTCTCCAGTATTAAGATCAAGATTTCAGCCGGAAGTGCTGCAATCGAAGTGATATTACTTCTTAAACCACCAGAGTCGCAGTTTACGGTTGATATCTTCAACCGCCTCCGCCTTGAGGGGTAGCTGGGAAGGGACGCCATGCTTTAGTTACCAGGAAGATGGGATATAGAAGACAAAACAAACAGAGAAACAATCGAATGGAAGATAAAGACGCGGAAATACTTGCAGGGATCGACTGATAGATTGATGTCGACTAAGAAACACCCACTCGCGTGAGTTAATTTCACCCTTTGGCTTGATCCGATTATCTGTCTCTCTCTGCGTCTAGTCTGCTTTGTTCTGATAAGTTCCAAACCATCCCTTCCCCATCTATCTATATATAGATATATTTATCAACAGTAAGCTTCTCATATCCTTCTCCGACTAGGGTTCAATCTCTTATCCACCAGAACATTCCATCTGGAATAGAATTCTGTACCGATTGTGATTCTTCAGATAAAGTTACGGTGCAACAAGGTGTCTCTCGGATGATAACTAGTAATTAGTAAGTACGGGTTCAAGTTGGCTCTGACGACCCTGACCTGGCCTAAGCCCAAATATAACTTGAGTTAAAGATTTTCAAAATATTCTGGCCCTGAACAAGGGCCAAAATATTCCGGCTGGGCGGGCCTGGGATTACTCTCTAGCCTTGTCTAGCCCATCCTGGCCCGTCTCTGACTTTTTACCCTAACCCAGGCCCTAATCTTGGCCATGATGCTGACCCTGATCTTGGCCTTGACCCTGACCTTAATTTTGGCTCTGATCTTGGCCCTGATATTAGCCCTGATCTTGACCCTAATTTTGGCTCAAATTTTAATATTAATTTGACGATGATCATGTACTACAGCACTAGATTTTTACCCTAATCTTCATACTAACATTAATATAAGTCTTGATTTTGACATTTAGTCATTTTAATATAAATTCACTTTTTATATTATTTTTAAGGTTAATTTTTATTTTTCCAACAAAGTCATTTTTAGTTAAAAGAAATACTGATTTTTTTTTTTTTACTAAGACAAGATGATATATTATAAATAATAAAAACTAGTATATAGAGAATTAATATCTAACAAATCTACACCCGAACTTCTCATCATGAATATTGACATCTTTCTTTTGCCTCTACTGTGATATTTCAAAAAAAAATTATTAAAGACATATAGCTATGTTTGTAACTAAAACATCATTTTCTTTAACTATTAAAAAAAAAAAATTTGTTGAATATTAAATTATCTTCGATTTACTTGTTAACAAGGTTTTGAATATGAATTTTTTTGTATTGAATAAATATATCAATTTATCGAACAGTTGTGAATGAAAACATACTTACCTACGGCTTAAGTGCTTGACTTTGAATTTTATCAGTTTCCTTTTGAATTCTAAATCTCTGATGTTTATAAGTTTACAAAAAGAGTTTATGTGCGACATTCTCTATAATTGACTTGACTTTCAAATATGCCTAAATTTAATTACAATTCTTCTCCCTACCTGTTATATTTCATGAATAATTTTAACTCTTTGTTGCTGGGGAAAAACCAAAGGAAAAAATAGAGATAGAGAGAGAGAGAGAGAGAGAGAGAGAGAGAGAGAGAGAGAGAGCTTGGGGGAAAGACAAATTGAAATTTTGGAATGAAGTTTGACCATTGTCTTATAACTTAGAAATTGAGAATTGAGATAAATCTTTTTCTTTTTCCCTTCAAGCTTACATATAATAACCATAATCTTCATCGAATAGCAAATTAGAAAACCCTACAAATTTGGATTTCTCTATTTCTCTAAAATCTAAATGGGTATAAATAGTTAAATACAAATTGAATATAAGTTTTGGACTGAGTTTGGAATTTAAGAATTTAATTATTTCAATAGAAAATCCAAAAAAAAAAATCACTTATCTCAAGTGAGAATTTTATTAAAAAATTTCAAATAAATAATTTAATTAAATAATAATCAGTCTGAAGAGTATTACCATATTCACATCGGCACATCCTATTAGTAATCAAACTGATTTAGATATCCTTAAACAGATGCCGATGAAGATCCGAAAGCGGATTTCGGTTATTCGTTTTGTCACACGCTGAGCAACATTCTATATTTTTATTAATAAAATTTATGTAAATAAATATGAGTTATTTGTAATCAAATTTTTAATTCAATTAAATTATAACTTTTTTATAATCAAACTTGTAAATAAATGGGGATACATTTTAAAGACCACAAGTCTTTTGTCTTTTGAAAAATATTATGTTGGTAGGGCCTAAAAGGGATAATCCCGATACAGATTGTGATTGTCATTGAAACCGTTTTGAATCAAACCTATATTAGTAAGGTCATCTTAATAATTAATGGTAATAATTAATAGTAATTGTGAGAAAAAAAAGGTTCGCTTTGGATAGAATTTCAAATCAACTTCATCTCCCCTAACCTTTTTACTTAGGGCATGAGAGTGGATCTGTAGAAAACATTTGAAAATTAGTTTCGTTAGATAGAATCAACTAATTTTATCGGATATAATAAAAAATTTGGTACTTTTGATTCGGGGATTGTTGTTATATCATTTGCACCACCAAACTTACCTTTCGAGCAGGAGCGCATGAGTTATCAAGTATTACATCTACATAAAAACCTTAAAGAGAGTCCTTCTGGCAGCAGCAAAAAATATAATTAACCCTCTTAGATCACTAATTAGTACTTAGTAATTACATTTTTTTTTGTCCTATTTTTTTAATATTTTTGTTATTAGATTTGAATTTTTAAATGAGCCATGCACTATATTAAATTATTAGAAGATTTCTAAGGAAAAAAAGATATATTAACTAAGGAAAAAGTGAGAGAAAAAACCCCCCTATTTTAACATATGATCTTACCAAAGTATGATTTAGCTTCCCCTAGAATTTAATACGGTTTATGTTTTTGGCTGTAAGAGCATAATATACTTTAAAAAAATGATTTCTATATGAACAAATAACTTGAACGGTTAACCATTTATTCTCCACCTTAATTTATTAAAGAAATGGGTAAGTTTTATGTTATCCATTTTAAGAAATCATTATAATAATATAGTTTAGAAAATTGTCAATTGTTCCTTAAGACTAGCTTTATTAACTCAAAGTATAATTGAGAGAAGATGATTTTTTATTTCTGTAGTTCTGATTATAAGATTCATAACCATCTCAAGTCATTATTTGAACTGGATGTTATTTTTAAAATATTCAAATTTTAAAAGGACTCCAACTTTCTCTTTACCTGCATTTAAGGAGAAAAAGGCATAAAAAAATATTTAAAATATAATCACCTATCAAAGTCAAATCACATTGTAGGAGACCAAGACATAGGAAATTAGAATAAACACTTAAGAAGTGTGTTTTACAAGTAAGGATGAATGAGAAGATGTCCATACCAAATAAGATTTAAAAAAACAAAAAACTAAAAAGAAGCTAAAAGCCACCAGCCCACCATATTCTTCACCCCAATGGTGTATATAGTACTATTCTTCATTTATTCTGTTCTCCTTCTCAAACTCTAAACTCTCAACTCAAGTTTAAAATCGTCTTCAAAGGTTTGAATCTTTCATTAATTCAAGATTTCAAGGCTTGCAGTTCAAGGTGTGTTCCCATTCTCTGAATTTTTTTTTCCTTTTGTACACTATGTTTTTCATTTTTTCGATGGTAGGTTCAGGCGTTCAGTTGTAAGTTCTATTTCAGATTCTCTGCTGCTTCTAAAAATACCTTGATTAACATGCATGGAATTATTTAATCGAATAACTCATAGGCAAATGGTGTACAATAAAAGCATACAAGGAGCTTTCAAAAAATGGAATAAGCCAAGCAACTTTGTGGAAGAAGCAAAGAAACGAACCAATGAAGTCCAGAAATTATGTAATTTATTGTTTCTTTGTTAACGCAAAATGTTTTGGATCCCCAAGTGCTGTACTTGAATAGCAAATAAATCGATTATCTTGACTTTTGTTTCTGAGATGGTCAATTTACTTCTAACACATCACCTTAGTATCATTGTGTTGTTTGCAACCTTTGGCATCTACGATAAATACGTTAGCAGGTGCCCTGTACAAGGTCTTTTGTGCTTCACCAGATCCAGCGAGGAAGGAAATGCGTGAAGCATGTTTCGATTATTTAAGCCTCGGCGGTGTTTGCCCAACAGGACCAGTTGCTTTGCTTTCTGGTCTAAACCCAACTACCCAAGCCCATTCAGCTTGGTTCTTCATATCTTTGTTGTTGCAATATATGGTGTTGGCCGTTTACTACTACCATTTCCTTCACTCAAACGCATTCAGATTGGAGCCAGATTAATTTCTGCGAGTTTCTGGTTTCTCTTGCAAAGTTCAAAGAATTTTACTTTCTTCTGTGTTGCATGTGTTGCTATTAGTTAAAATGAAATAAGTTTCTGTTGTGTCTGAAAATGTAGAACTTGTTAGGGTTTCTTCTCTTAAATTCTCTGAAACCGTAGAACTTGTTAGGGTTTCTTCTCTTAAGTTCTCAGCTATTAGTCTTTAGACTCTTTACGGATAAGTCACATCTATTAGTCTTTACCAGAAGTTCTTCAAGTTTAAATCTCTCACCTGTGTCACATGGTTGCATGTAGTTTGGTACCTGAAGATGCTTTGGTCTTGGGGAAGATTTCTGCATTAATGCTCATTGTTCAACTAATTAAAGCATGATATGATTTCTTGATCATTGTATTGCTACCTATCTTACATTTGATATTTAGAACCAAAGATATGGCCAATTAAGACTAGGGACAAGTCTAACTAGGGTCGGGGCCAATCAAGGCCAGGGACAAGGCCAATCATGGTCAGGGACAGAATAGAGCCAATCAGAGCCAATTAGGTTCAATGCCAATTAGGGCCAATCAGGGCCAACCCATCCCGACCAAGCCCAATTAGGGCCAATTAGGTTGGGAATGGGCTTGGCTTGGCCCTATAGGGCTTAGGGCCAGGGACAATAATCATTGGCCCTGAACTAGGGCCAGGGCGGGAATGGGCTCAAATTAGAACATATAGAGCTGGGCTTGGGATTGCAAAAGCCCGGCCCAATTGCAACCCTATTAGTAGGGGTGTCAACGATTCGGGTTGAGCCGGTTTCAGGCTAGGCCTAATGGTTCGGACTGAAAAAACACTCAACCCAAACACGACCCATTAAGAAAATTACGGTTTCGGGCCGGTGCAGTTTGGGTTCGGGCTGACTAACGGTTTAGTGGTATGTTTTGAGTACCTAGTTGATATGTGAAATTTATCAAGAGCATGTGAACACATATAAGAATTAAGTTCTCTCCAAGTCTCTTGTGTTGGGTGCTCAAAATCAAAAACTCTTTTCTACAAATAAGTAAAAATTATAGAACTAATATACAAAAGAAAAAAAAAGTTGGCATCTTGATGAATTTTAATGGGTTGTCTTTGCTTATTCTCTTCCCCCTTCTTGACACTTGTAAAAATGGATCAAAATAAAGCATTAAAAGATTTTCAAATGATAATACACTTGCTAAATATTTACTAAATCCATCTTCCAAATGATGAAGGCTTTGACAGGTTTGTTGTTTGTATATTCTAAAGCAAAACAATTAAGGAAAACAAATTGATTCTTGGGGATTTTTTTGTCTTTTACATTTAAATTTATTTTATTTTATTTTATTTATAACGGGTTTAACGGGTTGATTCAGGTTCGGGCTATGCCAAACAGTTCGGGCTAGCAAGCCACACACGGGCTGGCCGGTTCAAATGAGCCCAACCAATGTCTTGTTGAGGTTGTTCAGCCCACACAATGTACCAAATTAAGGGTTCTTTTTTCCCCCCCATTTTTTTTTCTTTGTTCTGTTTGGTCCTTTGGTTGATTCATTTGTTTTATGGTTTTTTCCCCCCCCCCCCCCCCCCCCCCCCCCCCCCCCCCCCCCCCCCCCCCCCCCCCCTTTTTTTGGTTTGGCCCTGTTTTAATGGCTTGGATTATGTTTTGACACCCTAGTAATTAGTAACCGAACTGACAATGCTATCGAAACCCCATTGGAGGAAAGTAGAGCGGAGTGGAATAACCAAACATACAACCGCCTTTCTCCCCCTCTATTTTAATTTTATTTAATGGCTCAAGTGTAGTTGAATGGACGTGTGAATAGGTTAGATGAACAGCTCTAAATATTCATCGTTAGATTTGTTAAACTAAATCTGAATCGTCCAATAAAATACTATTTTTTTTTTTCCATTATTTTGTGTTAATTAGTTATATCACCGGTTGTGGATTCTCATTGGCGGTAACATCTTTTTCTTCTTCCTCTATTCCTTCTCTATTGGCTTCACTAAAAATCCTTTCACCTGAGTTCATCAAAGTAGGAATTCATCACTGAAAATCTTATGATTCCAGTACTTCTTTTGTTGTCGTTTCAAAGAAGTGAAAAAGAAAAGGAGAAAAATGAAGATGTGAAAACACCAGGCAAAGCAACATCCTATGAACATTCCACTGCAAAGGCGAAGAGCTGATGCAGTCATAGTAGGATCAAGCCTTACCACAAGCATACCTTTTCTTATTACTTCTCCAATAATCAATTTAAGCCTGCCCCTACACTTCCAGTTTTCAGCTTTGTCAAACTGAAACTAGTTACTCTTCTAAAGTGGCGCATCCGTCAGTCTTCGTTGGACAGCACCATATCACCTGAAGCAGTTCTCATGGAACTTTTCTAGACTAGTGCGACTCCTACTCTTGTCCTAAAACAATCATTCTCTATTCTACCTCTCTTAGTCTTGTAGCATATTATTCTTAACATCCTCATCATCTTTGTTGCACTCATGTTACCTATATTACTCTTATTAGTTACCAACACTCTGCCCTAGATGCCATAGACTGTTTTATTATTGTTTAGTAGAATTCCCCTTAAACTTAATATGCATGCATTTGCCGCAGAATGCTACTGAAATACCTCTCCATTTCACTTAACTGCTTTATTTTGGTGGTGGGAATCATCATCTTCTATATCACCATCTTTCTTAATGGTTAGACCCCAGTATGTAAAGCAATTTCTTTGTGATAGTTCTCAGTCCTCAAGTTTTACAACTTTGTCGCTTCTCATAATTTGACTGAAGCTACACATCATATGTTCAATCTTTGTTCGACTAAGTATCTAGATTCCAAGCTTGATCTCCATAATTCTAGCTTCATATTAGTCCCCTTCATTATCCCATCCAGCAAAACAATGTTATCTGAAAATAGCATAGACCAAGGACCTCATTTTATATATGCTTGATTAAATCATTCATAATGACTGCAAACAAGAGCTTAGAGTTGATCCTTGGTGTAAATCAACTTTAAGTTCAAGTCACAAATAGGAAATCCATCAACTAGCTTAACTCCAGTTGAATTCAAAGGTTTCAAATGCATGTCCAGATCTCCAGAAATTTCAATACATGTTGATCCAAAACTACTAAAACAAGAACAGAAATACTATAGGGCAACAGTAACCAAAAATGCAACAGACAACTACATTATGTATGCTGGGGGCCATCCCAAGATCTGTTTCCCTTTTAGGGTATGTACGTGTGTGTCGGTGTTCTACCTGGAACAATAATGAAGAGACCAACTGATTTATAAGTAAAAGGATTCTTGAATGGATGATGCATAATAGGGATTCCAGAACTTTGACAAACAACGTGGTGACAGGTCAACCATTAAAGAGTTCAAAGGAACAATTCACCCTGGTTGACTTCAACAGATCCAATCTATACAACAAATATTTGTCCCAATCATAACAAATACAAAGCATCAACATAATTGAAACCTGCTATTCTATTCAAATGACCATACATTCAAAAGAGTAGGAAGGCATTGGATGTATCAAATCTCACTGTTCAAAATAATAAGCTCCAGCGGAAAAGAACATCAATAGACGGGGGAAATAGTTTGAATCTGTTCAAGACATGAGGTAGCAATTGATTTTGTAGCAAATTTATTTTCCTAGAAACTAGCTCATGCTTCTAGATTTCAAAAGGTTGATCTTCGTCACCCAAAGGCAAAGAATCAATTGCTTGCAGTGCACCAAATGGAGAGAAACAATGAAATTTTAATCATAATAAGGGTAAAACCTCTACATACTTGTGATGGTCTAAGACTGATCTAAAAAGAGGAGAGTATGAATTAAAATAGAAGACGACACCTGATATAAATGGAACATTTTTCTCAACACATTGCAGAAGATGTTCCCCCTAACACCAAGACGAGGCAAATCAACAGCGGAAGATATGATTGCGAAGGTCCAAAATGATGAGTGCTATCTTCACTATTGCATGTGGAATTTTCCAGTATGCAGATTCCTGCCACATCCAGCTTCCACATTAACTTTATCCTCTGCTTTTTTTCTCTTCACATTTATCTCCTTTGCATTCAGTTCTGAAACACATAACTAACTCATCAAAGACATGAAGTCAGTCTGTCAGGACCTAAAAGATAATTGAACATGACAGCAGCACTAAGCCTCTAGTCTGTTTTGAAGATTGGGAAGAAGCCAAAGTTGCACACGTTGAAGAAGTTGATAATATTATAAAAGGTTGGTATATCCACCACAATACTGCAAGACAATTTGTTCTCCTAAGCAGGAAAGGGCAGAGCAGGTAAAGCTGTCACTCAGAGGCAAAATACTTGCATGAACCATAGTACCATACTGTTTGCTTAATATATGGATAAGACGTATACAATATATAACAAAGATATACAAGACAGTCTAAATGTTATGAAAGTTCATTCAGTTCAACAATCCAGAGAGGACAATCCATTAGAGAGAAAAGCCCACGAGGTCATTTTACCAACAAATCCTACCAATACTGGTACAAACAGTTCAAATTTCCAGTGTAGCCCACTTTCCAGATAATTGCTTCATCCAATCTGCTTCAGTAATTAAGAGAGTTAGATAAAAGAAAAGGTGTAAATAAATCCAACCCATCTAGGTTCATTCCCTTCACAAGAAAATACAAATTTTTTTTTTTTGGGGGGGGGGGGGGGGGGATGAGGCAAAATCAAGTTATAAACAATTTTATGCATTAAATTCCCAAAGCTTACAAAGAAATGCAAAGATTTCATGCTAAAATAATTAAAGCTAATAAATTTGAAAGAGATTATTGTTACAAAAGGGGGGTGGAAACATTAGGTGATTCTCAGACATGGATGTTGCAAGCATTTTCCAAATCATAAAATGTGGTAGTTAGAACTTAAAAGGGAAAAAGAAGTACCTTCAGAAATTTACATCGAAAGACAACAATGTACACTGATGGAGGATTCATCAACAAGGATGTAAAGTCCATCTTGTTCACCAACATCTATGTTTTTATATTTTAGCATATTCATAATATCCTACATGCCTAAACTGACAGAGAACAGTTCACAGAGGGAAAATCAAATAAAAAAGTTTTCCTGTGGAAAGCGGGGTTGGGAAGAAAACTTAGGGTCCAAACGATCCTATTAGGACTTTGTAGAAGAGCTGCTGGGCCAATGGAATCAAGACCCAAAAGATCCAATTTAAAACTTGAGCAGAAAAGCTGTCAAAAAATTTGAACCAAATTCAGAGTCCAACATTTGAAATTTTAAAAATTAAAGGAAAATCAGAGACAAAACTCCTCAATGGCATATTGATCAAAAAACCAAACCATTCAGAATATTCAGAATAGAACTAAAAAATAGCTTTCCTTTCATACGGAGTGCGCAATAGATATTCTGATAAGTAACTCATACCCTTATTGAGAAACAGGACCAATCCCTGTGCATACTGCACAGCCATACAGCTAAGAGATGCCTTCCGATTATCAGTAAGGATCTGCATTTTATAAATCCTTAAGCCTGTACATTGCTTTGTCTTCTCTGTCTTAAAAGCATCATGGCAACAAGCAGCTCCAATTTCTTCTGTCCCCTCTCTTCTCTGTAAGAAGGGATTGAATCTGGGGAGTTTATTGACCAATAAAGCCATTTCCAAGACAAAGAAAAAGAAGAAGAAACTATCAAATGAAAGCCAGTATGACTAGCGCCTTTTTTGAAATGGATGATTCGATTCCTCTTCAAATCTGGCTCAAAATTCTGGCCTTTTATATCTACTTCCTCATTCAGCTAAAGTTCACCAGCCAACAACATTGTTCTCCAAGACTCTAACAGAATACTCTACTTAGCTGTTCTGTTCTTGCAACTGAAAAATGAAATTGTTCTTAGTTTGGTATTTAAGGGAATTAAGCTTAAGTGTTGATACATCTGAAACATTTAAATGCACTTAAGAACTTCATATATTTCTCACTATTTGTACACATCATGGACAGTTTTTATTAAATCACATTAAACGAAGTTTAGCACTCAAATTCTATGAATACAAAGACATTGCACCCAGCCACTCAGTGATTATAATTTAGTTGTCCATCCAGTTTTTGCATTACCATAAAACTAGATCCATGTGGATATATTCTATGTTAGAGAGCAGACCTCAGTGCAACAATAAGGATGCTCACCGCAACTTAGTAGTAGCAGGTTTGAGTCCGGTGAGAGCCTCTGTGTGGAGCTGGGGCAAGGCTGCATAAACTATAACCCTGCAAGAGCACATACTGGCAGAAGCCTTGTACACTGCATAAACATTTTTTTTAGTACAAGATCAATCTGCAAGAGATGCCATACGGTGGCCACATAACAATTGAATCCCTGTCAGAAACACGAACATGGACAAACATGTACAGAGTATTTCACATCAGGCTTTCAGGCTCAGAACTTATCATGGAATTGTACATTCAAAACTCACCATAAAAATGACAACAAACCAATCATCCTTCTGCAAACTAGATTGGCTTTCCAGGGTCATATGCAATAAAGGCTACCACTTATTTTTGAAAGCTACTTATTGAGAATTCCTGCATCAGTAACTTCAAAATGAATCTGAATGGATATGTACAAGCAAATGGAGAGAGAGAGGCTATCATTTATTCTGGTAGAGGATTTATAAGGAGGAAGGCAGGGAGATACATAGTGACCAGGTAATTAAATTACTAGTTCTGTTGTAACCGTACATGTACGCTTCACACACAGCTAGAAGATGACTTGTGTCACTGTTGCCAGTAGGAGTCCGTGGGGGGGCATTTATGGAAGTAAAAAGGACACATGTCAATGTGTCATCACTAAACTGTATGTTGCTCAATGCCTTTTTCAAATAAAGTTGGGAGTTACCATCAATCTTCATTGCAAGGATCTCCTAGAGCACAGAAAGTGAAATATTGCAAGGAGGAATGTCTAGAACCCCTATTCAGTTCATGAAGGAGAGTCTCCTAGGTACTAAAATTCCAAGTTGTAACTTCCTCAAAGTAGTAGCTACCTCTATTTATATCTTACTTTCCCAGATCCATCTAATTTTTACATTTTTATTTCTTCACTTAGATGAAAGATTACAAAACACAGAGGAACAACAGCTGTTCTCAACTCCATTTTGGCCCCCTATCAAATGTGGTGTTCCGTTACCAAAGACAACAACAGAGATATAACGGTCAAAACTGGGTTCTGGAATCCATAACAACAGCTTAAAAACTAACCCAAGATTGCAGAAAGCTTTTTCATTTATTAAGATAAAGAAAGTGAATGGTAAAAGATGGAATTCTCTCATCCAATTCGGAAGGATCTCATCTCATTGTTATCCAAGACTATTATGTCTCTAGCATGAACACTTATGAAATGCAGAGGGAGTTGGGGTAAAAGACAGTTACAACTTGAAGGGTTACTCTACTGCTGATATATACTGAAACTGGTCTTCTAGTCATCGGTTAGTATGTATTTTCATAGCACGGAGGTTATCCTTTTTAAAATCCTCTAGTGTCAACCAAAAGGACTAATATTTATCAATCACTACATGCAGTGATTGCTTGTCACCGATGGAAATAAGCTACTTGGCATCTGCTTGTTAACTTTGGTACCCAGCCTGCAAGACTAACCTTGTGTGAGATTTGCCATGACCACCAACACTTGACTTGGACTCAATTCTCGGAGGCAGGGTTGGTTGGACTCAGACTAATCTACTGAACCCGGGGAAGGATCCTATGACAACAATGTGGATGGAGTACCAGTAGCTTCATTTTTTAATGAATGCAGGAATGGAACACTTTGCAGTGGTGAAAGCCCCTACCTATGAAAGAAGTAAGGGGGACTGGTAATCCTATTCTCAGTCTTGCTACCTGTGACTGCCTTGTAATCTCTGTTGACGGAGTACAGCTCACTGCATGGCTAAGGTAACTCTGTCTTGTATGCTAATAGAAATTCTTCAGTACAATTCTTCTTTCCTTCATTACTCCCCTCCTAATGCAGGAAGGCAAGTAAATGATTGATAGCCAAATTGGTGGATTGCTCGGCTCCTGCTTCTTCTCTGTTTTCTGCATGCTAGGCTTGAACCCTATTTTGGTTAAACAAGAAGTCCCCGCCCATACTTAACTTTTCAACTTAGATGCAATTGTTCTTTGTTAAATCATCTCTAGCATGAAATTCTGGAGTCATCGATAATTTACACAGGCAGACCTTGCTTTAAAAAAGTTCTCAAGCTGTTGACTTGGTTGGACCTTGAGGTGAGATAGCCCTAAGCAAGAGATCAAAGACTTAGCAGCCATCTTCAAACTTAAACATCACATAAAAGTCCCAACATGTATCACCAGTGATCATTGCAGGAGCAGAAACCACCCTTGATATGATGGAAGCGGTTTGAGTCCCTCACCACTATTTCTCGTCCTGTGGCTTCTGAAATAAACTTCATTGCAGTATGGCAGTCCCCACAGACACGTAGATTTTTGAATATTCGAATGGGTCTAGATTTGGATGTATTTATGAGACCAAAAGCTAGAGCTATCTTCTCACTGTGTTGAAAAAGATACTGCTCCTTCTGTTCCTCTGGCACATCATGCAGAACAAAATTTGTGTCTGGTACATATCCCATGCCTTTTATTTTGGAGATAACACTATCTAATTCTGCATAGATCTCCTTCGCTTGGAAGTGTGAAGTGTCACCAACATGGAACTTGTGCACCTGTTTCCCTATCTCTATCCAGCTACAGCCTGCTTCCTTGATCATTTTCCTCTCTTTCATACTTTTCCTGATTTCCACCACATTGTCCCATTGACCAAGTGATGCATACAAATTTGAAAGTAAAATATATGCTGCTGGATCTTGGGGTTCCAGTTCTAAAATATGCTCTGCTGCTTGTTTCCCAATTTCCATATTGCCATGAACTTGGCAAGCTCCAAGCAGAGTGCGCCATACCAGAGCATCAGCCTTGAAAGGCATTGAGTAGATTAATTCTAAAGCTTCTCCAAAGAAGCCTGACCGGCCTAATAGGTCTACCATGCAAGCATAGTGCTCCATTCTTGGAACAATGCCATGCTCTGTCTGCATGGCAGCGAAGTACTTCCATCCATCGGAAATCAAACCAACATGGCTGCAGGCAGAAAGGACTGCGATGAAGGTAATTTCATTTGGTTTTGTGCCGGCATCAACCATTTCATGAAATGTTTTTAGAGCTTCCCTTGCATATCCATGTTTAGCAAAACCAGTTATCATTGAACTCCATGAGATCACATTCTGATCTTCCATTTCATTAAAGACTTTGGATGCAGCCTCTATGTTCCCACAACGAGAATACATGGAGATCAATGCATTACTAATGCACTGATTTGATTCAAAACCAGCTTTTAGCAATCGAGCATGGAGTTGTTCACCCTTATCAATTGAACCAATACTTGCAGCTCCACTCAGAAGACTTGCAAATGTAAAAGCACTGAGCCCAATTTCCATTATCTCAGACCGATGGAAGAGTTCAAATGCTTCTTCGGTATTCATGTTCTTGGCATATCCATCAAGAATTGTGTTGTAGGAAACCAGGTTTTTCTCAAACAGGATATCAAAAGCTTTTCGAGCCTCTTCCATCCTACCTGATCGAACATATATGCTAATAACAGCATTGCCCACACAGTTGACTGATGCTAGACCTAATTTGATTGCATGCGCATAGACTTGCCCTCCAATAACTGGATCAGCAAGATTCCCACACGCCTTAAGGACGCTAGAAAATGTAAAATGGTTGGGTGGAATTCCTTCCTGTATCATCTGACAGAAGAGTCCAATTGCTTCCTCGTCAAACCCTCCACGCTGCACATACCCTGTGATGATTGCTGTCCAGGACATAACGTTATGGTCAGACATCCGATCAAAGACCTTCCTTGAACAATCCATTGATCCATCTGGCACACACTTCGCATACATGTCAACCAGACTACACCCAACACAGACATCAAAAGTCAATCCAGACTTGATGGCTCTTGAATGCAGTTGCTGCCCGACTTGATGTGATCCTACTTCAGCACAAGCAGAGATGACACTTGTGAGTGTGAACCTATCCGGCGTGAACCCGCTTAACTCCATGTCCAGAAACAAGGCAACGGCATCCACCGGGCACCCACGTTGCGCGTATCTGGTAATAATCAATGTCCATGCGACCACGTTCCTCTCAGGCATGCGATCAAACACTTTCCGCGCAGAAATCATGTCCCCACTGCCTTTCGCGAACATATCAATCAGAGAACATCCAACGCATAAATCAGATTCCAAGTAGCCAGTTTTAGTCAGGAACCCGAAAATCACCAGACCAATATGAACGTTCTCGGCATTAGAGCACGCCTGTATCACACCAACGAAGCAAAACTGATTTGGATGATATCCCAATTCCAGCATTTCATAGAATGTGGCTATGGCCAGGAGCTCTTGATTGTTGTGAGAAAAGCACGAGATCATGGCGCTCCAAGAAACCAAATCCCTACCACCACTTCCCATCCCATCGAAAATGGCTTTAGCAGTTCTCACATCCCCACATTTGGAGTACAAGCTGATAAGGGAATTCAGAACGACCGTGTCCAGTTCGAGCCCAGATTCGTTGAGTAGGGCATGAACGATCTTCCCGCGTTCTAAGTCTCGAGAACGAATGCAAGACTTGAGGAGGACGGAGTAAGTGACCAAATCGGCAGGAATTCCCTGTTGGGTCATGAGATCAAGAGTCGAAACAGCATGATCGAGGTTCCCAGCTTCAGCAAAGCGGATCAAACGATGCTTAAGCAGTTCGAGCCGAGGATGCTTCAGCTTCACAGCAGAATGGGAAGATGAGATCTTCTGGCGGGAAGTGCTAGAGGATTTGAATGGAAGTGAGACAATCTTGGAGGGAGCGTACAAATGGCAGGTACTAATCATGTTCTTCAATGGCTAACCGGAGTCGTTTGGTTGTCAACTGTGATGGCCTTCGTGACTGTATGGATGAGCTCACCAACCATGAAACGATAGACTTGTCATGATTCCGACATTGAGGTTCGAGAGGGCTCAACTTCACTAAATGCGCAGCACTCAACTGAAGTTTAAATCTGGACCGTCGACGGCAAGTGTTGCGTTTAATACACAATACTCAAGTATAACCCTCAAGAGGAACGGTTTGACTACTGTTCTGTCTAATGTCAGATCAAAATCTCGATTGTCTATTTCGCTTTTCACCCACTTGCAAAACGGACGGTCCAAATCGAAATCTAGAACCAAATTTCAATCCCGATCGTGGGCAGCAAGTGTTGCGCATCAAATTTGATGCACATCATTCAAATTCCTTTATGAGGGGAAAGGTGTTGAAAAGAATATCAAACCCAATTCAAATCTGCATTCTTCGTGCCGAGTTCCATGTATTGGTTTTTGCTTTAGTGATGCATCTGACGTGGTGGTGTCTGGGTGCTTGTTGTTAAATGTATGCCACGTGGATTCTATCCAATCTCATTTGTTCAAAATATGATTTAATTTATTTTACAGAAAAATATATTTTGTATCATTTAATTGGTTAAATATGCACATGGTGTTTTAAGCGGTTGGGACTTAATAAAATCCACATGACATATATCCGATGGTAGGCACCACCATGTTAGATGCACAGTTGGAGCAAGATCCATGTTTTAAGTGCATAAATGGTCGAAATTGGGCCATTTCTGGGCCGAATGTTATGGTGCCCACTGTTGGATGCATGTCGTGTGTATTTTATTCAATCCAAAGTCCAAACATGGGTCAATTCATTTTAAAGAAAAGTCAATTTTATTTTACATTTTTTTTTTTGGGTAATAGAACTGCATTAATAAAAAAACTATCGAGAGGAACAACCTGGAGGTAAGAAATCCACCAGCCAAGGAGAGGAAACGGGCCAAACAGTCAAACTCGGCCCTGACCGGACCCTCCTAGCCAAGGTGTCTGCTAAAGCATTAGACACTCTTGAAATAAAAAGAAAATTACAAACATCAATATATTGACATAATCTTAAAATATCTCCTAAAATAAGACTTAACTTCCCAATCTAAAAACAAATTGATGGCATTTAAGAAATGAATAATCGATTGATTATCAAAACATATCTGAATGCATCTATATCCACTTCGAATTGCATCTTGAAGAGCATCACGAAGGCACAAAGCTTCACCCATTAAAGAAGATGAAATCTTTTTTGGATTCGAAACAGCATGCAGCAGGCTTCCAATTGGAGAAAGAAAAGCATAACCAATCCCATTTTGCTCTTCAAATGTTGTAAAACTAGCATCACATAATACAGTAAGAAATATAGATATAGATTGGGAAGAAAAAAATAAGAGAAGACACCTGATTTGAGTTGTTATCTTCATGTAGAGAATCCACCGTATGACTATCATTTCCTTTATTTTTTTGCAATACTGTCAAGAATTCATCAGCAGCCTTCTATGCTTGTTGAATCACCACAATCGGATGCATGTCTTTTTGTCGAAAGATCAACAAATTACGAGCAAGCCATATATGCCATAATATGAAACCAAATCGTGTACAGATTGCACGAAACTCCTCTCTACCCAATTACTTGAAACTCAACCATTCAAAAATAAAATCAGTTAAGGAAGGAGAGGAACCTGGCATTGGTGAGTAACCAGTTGAGCTGCCATACCAAACGGCTCTCGCAAAGCTACCCAAAAAAAATAGAAGTAAGTTAAATATGCATAGCTTAGGCCTTATATCTAGCATGGTCTCAAATAAAACTGATTGAAAGACAAGAATTCATGTAATCGACCACATTTTGGTGCAAGGCTTATTGTTGTTATCGTAAGTTAAGCTAAATATGCACATGGTATTTTGAGCATCTAGGATTTAATGAAATTTATGTGGCGTACACCCAACATAGGGCACCACAGACACTACTGCGTCAAATGCAGCATTGAGGCATGATCCTTGAATAGGTGCTTAAGAATCTCAGAATTCAGAAATCAAAAGACGCTCAGGGTTTTTGAGAGTCTTGAATTAGGTGTCAAACCGCTACAGATTGGAACCGATCAAGGCCCATTCTGATGCAAAATCTACCATTTCATTCGGCAAATAAATGCTTGGATTCTCTTAAAACCAGAGTGGTTACATAAAACCATGAATTGGGTTCAGCTTTTACCCATAGGCGCTATGCATATCCAGAATTAACTTATTAGCTAAGTGGAATTATTGTAGCTATGAGTCACATTTTCTGAATAATTAAAATGCATGAACATATGCAAATCGCATCTCTGAGTCATCTTCATAATGACTCACCATGTACTTCAGTAGATGATTTGTACTGTTAGTTATGCAAAAATACCTCAAAACTGAATGCTATCAGGTGACCCCAGTATTAAAACAAAAAGATTAATAACCATTTTCATATTGAAGGAGACAGAGAAACATAAGAAAAGTTAAACCTGGAATGGAATTTTAACAGGATAACCATGAACTCCTCGATTTATTCTGATGTAACGCAATGGGTGCTGAAGATAAACAGAAACAGCGAATGTCTTTACTCCATTCATTCCAAGACTAAGAACTAACTTAAATTAGTAAAAAAAATTCAGTGTGCAGAGCTGAAATTTGTTCTAATTCTAGCAAGAACTTAATGCATTATTCATCCTAAGACTAAGAATCAATAATTAAGTCAATTCGTGTTCGTTAATAGAACATTCCAATAAGATTGTAATGGTGGAGCATGCAACAAACCTCTCTTCTTTAGAAATCTTTTAACTGTAATCGTAACAGCGCAGGAAGGTTTCATAGACAAACTGAAAAAGAAAGAAGAAAAAAATTCCTACCGGAAGATATCCGAGCAGCATTCCACTCCTTCAGGTGTATGTGGAAATCCATCTTTAGCAAACACACTCCGATAAACAGGAACAACAGAAGGCCTCCCATCTTTTGTTCGTTTGCCTTCTCAACCTCAAAACCGTACTTCTTCTGCTCCAACTTGATCTGAAAGTCCTGGGTCTTCCAAAGAATGCTGCTAGAACCAAAGTAATGGTCAAGCTAGACCAGCTTGTTGAAACTAAAGTCGCCATCCCACTGCACTAAGAAACAGCTGCTTGATGGTTCTGTCAACTTGCACTGCCCTTAGCAGGGTTCTTTCAAAATGTGATGGTGCATCCCCCATCATCGAAAAACTTCTCTACTCGATGCCTGATGAAGTTCACGGCTATTCGAACTAGAAAACTCTCTAATATTACCAATCATGACCTCAAGCAAAAAGAAGTGACAAAAGACCCTGTTGCTTCTGCAATGGAGTGTGATGAAGTCTTTGATGACTCTTCAAAAATTATGGAAGATCCAAATGATAATTTTAACCTTTCTTCTCTGTTTAAAGAAGTTGAACGGATTCAAATTGTACCAAATGTACGAAAACTTAAAGGGAATTAATGAAGGGATGTGTAGTGATGCTTGCCAAGCTCAAAGTGGGGTGTTGGAAAAAGACTGTTTGTCCCAAGCTCAGACTGTGAATATTTACCATGACTACTGTTGCCACTCTAAGGTTCATGGTGTTGGCCATGGGAATGGAAAATCTGTAACTTCTGAGGAGGCCTCTGGTGCCAGCAACTGGGAGCAAGGTTTGGAGCAACTGCAACTACCGTGTAAACAAAAGAAGCTCTTTCCTCCAACCTTTGGATCCTATGGAATCTTTCACATCTTTTGTTGATTCTCTAACCTTGAATTCCCCTAATCCATATCTTCTTGTCTCCCAAATGAGGGATAACATTCTTAACAGAATCAACAATCAAATTGGTCCAGCCATCCTATCCACATTTCTTGTTGTGTTTTTCCAGACTCTTGCCATGGTTCAATCATTGATGGAAAATCAGGTGACCCCCGTATCCTACTTCTTGTCCTTTATCGACTTCATTGTGATTAGTATTTTTTCTTTTCTTTCCTTTTGTTGTGAATCGTTCAGTAAACTTTTCAAAAATTCATTATGATTTTCTTTTCCTACTGATCTCTTATACTGCTAACATTGAATGTGTTTGTCTAGTGTTCTACTTTTATTAGGTTAATATCAATACTTTCCCTGCGTACCAGTGCTAGATCTACCTATCTGTTCTTTTGTATTGTCTGTAGTTCCCTCTCTTTTAGTAAGTCTGCTCAAGTGTATGGTCCTTGTTGTGTGGCTCTATTTTTCTGGTTGATCAAGTGGTGTCTCTTTTTGGCTTCAAGAATGTATGTATTGTGCTAGAATGTAAGAGAAATTAATGGAAAGTTCACTCTAGCTAGGTTGGGGAAATTGTGTAAAAAATATCAGTCAGATCTTTTGTTTATCAGTAAGCCAAGATGTATAAACTTTAGTGAAATTGTAAAAATTTTCTTTAGAGTCATGTCCCAATATAAATCCTTATGGGAAGTTCCTAGTTCTAGCATTAAGGGTTATCGAGGTGGCTTTTGTCTTCTTTCTTCTGTGCACTACTCTCCATCTACTTATTCTCCCCTCAACACTTTGTGGCAATTAATATCACAATCAACTTCATATCTCTCATGTTTGTCTTCATATATGCCCCTCCCTAATACTCAACTTGTATTGAATGTTGGAAATCTTTGTACCAAGCTTTGACTTCCCTTCATCAACCTTTTATTATCTGTGGTGATCTGAATGGACTTATTTCTCCTTAGAACAAAATAGGAGGCATGTTTAGACCAACTCCAGCCCTCAATGATCTTAGGACTATCTTGGATACCTTCTCTCTTTTTAAAAACATGGTGAAGGTCCCAAATTCACTTGGAGTAACCATAAAAAGCCTCCACGCTTAACCAAGGAAACCTGGACAAAGTCTTCCTCTCCCTTGAGGCGTTGGTCTCCTTCCCCAACCTAAAAGTTTTAAAGTTATTTGCCATTGGATTTGACTACACTCTTTTGTTAATCAATATTAATGTTTTTCTACCACAAGATGGAAACTATTTCACTACCAGATGGCCTAGCATAGTCACCCTCAGTTTAAACAGGATGTGTACAAGGAATGGACAGGATTGCAGGGGACTCTCTTCATCTCAAACTGGCTAATCTATCCCAATTTCTTACCCGATGGAATATTGCAAAGTTTGGCAACACCTCCACTTTGTGCTCTAGGACGGAATCTGGACTACTTGTGATTGAAGAATCCCAGTGGCTTGACTAGGATCTTTGTCACCAAAAGTTAAGCTGGCTGAGTGGGCCATACTATGTTCAGGAAATGTTTTTGTTTCAAAAGTCCAGAATTAGTTATGTGGTGGACGGGGGGGGGATAGAAACACTAGGTTTTACCATATTGCCTCTAAAATCAAAATAAAAAAAAGGAAGATTGAATTCATCAAATAAGGTAAAGAATGTTCTCTGAACCGTCCATAATTGCTGGTTGTTTTAGCAACTTCATGAAATCTCTTTACACCTCTTCTCAACCTACTCAGTCTCAGTTAATTGACGTGTTATTTCCTTCAATTGAATCATAGCTTAATAAAAGTTTCAGGTGCTTGTGAAATAAATAATGTTGTGTTTTCTATAGGAGCCTTAAGGCTCCTAATATTGACGAATTTCAAACATGTTTCTTTCATAAAATGTGGAATGTGGTTAAATTTTTTTCAAACTACTTCCTTGCCTCCTAGTGTGAATCATATTTTGTTGCGCTTTATTCCAAAAAAATAATGTTGAATTTGTGTCTGACTTCCATCCTATTAGTTTATGTAATGTGTCCTACAAGATTATTCTAAATTGATGGCTAGAAGACTTAGACCCCTACTATTGAATTTTGTTTCCCTCTTCTAGGGGCTTTTGTACCTCAAAGTCAAATTATTGATAACATTTTCATTGCACAAGAAATATTTCATTTCATGAAGCATACCAAGTCCAAGTAGGGTTTTGTTGCTCTTAAGTTAGATATGTTTAAAGTATATGATAGGGTTGAATGGGGCTTCCTTCTTGGAGTTCTAGCATGTTTAGGGTTTAGTCACCAGTGGTGCGATTTGGTCAAGACACTCATATCTTTTATTTCCTTCTCTGTAAAAATCAATGAAATCCCTTATGGTTGGTTTCAAGGATCTAGGGCCTTAAACAGGGTTGCCCATTGAGCCTCTACCTCTTCTTATTAGTGATGGAGGTGCTCTCGAGACTTTTAGATCATTTTAGGAAAGTCAATGCTTTCAAGGGAACTTTTATTGCTCGAACTGCACCAGAGGTCTCACATCTCTTTTTTGCAGATGATACTTTTATTTTTTGTAAGGCTATTGTTGAAGATGTATGTGTAATTAAAACTATTCTTGATATGTTTTCTAATATCACTAGTCAAGTACTTAGCCTGGACAAGAGCAAAGCTTTCTTCAATTGGAATGTTCCTACTTCCCATAGACAAAAACTACTTGACATTCTTGGCCTGAAAGAGATGTGTTCCAAAGCTATCTACCTTGGGACTGCTCTTTTTCATGGTAGGGCCTGACCTAAGGAGTTGGCATATCTTCTCAAAAAAATGCAATTGAGGTTAGCAACCTGGAAAGCTAACTCTCTTTCCTTTGTTGGTCGATCAGTGTTAATACAATCTATGATTCAAGCATTACCTGTCTTCCATATGCAATCCTACTAGTTTCCTGAAAATGTTTGCAGGAAAATGGATTCCCTCTGCCAGCAATTTTGGTTAGGCCATACAAAGTCTAGTAAGCATCTTTCTCTTATTTCTTGGGAGAAATGTTGTGTCCCGAAATTGCAAGGTGGTTTAGGTTTTAAAAAAATGAAACCATAAATAAGGCCTTGTTAATAAAGCAAGGTTGGAGAATTTTGATAGAGACTAACTCTATATGGGTTAAAGGCCAAATATTTTCCTAGATCTACTATTTTTTTACCCAAAAGTCTATAGCAGATTTGGGTCTCATACTAGGAATAGTCTAAGAAAGGTGTTCCCCCTTTTGGCCCAAATGGTGATCAAAAAAATAGGGAATCGAGTTGAAACTTCTTTCTAGTTTGACCCTTGGTTCCCTAAAGCCCTGTGGACTGGTTTAGGAGGGAATGTGCCAGCTTTCTTCAACATAATCTTAGCCCAGTTGAGGTGGTTGACAATTGGCTTCTCTAGAATATAGTTTGACTAATGTGGTTCCTGACATTACCTCAAATATCAATAGATTGAACCTTACTCAATGTAAGGATGAGTGAAGTCCAAGCTCTCTACTACTGGCCACCTCACTACAAAATTGCCATTACTTAGTCTTCTTACAATTGAAATAGTGCATGGTGGAAATTCTTTTGGAAAATGGAAATACACCTAAATTTACAATTTTTGTTGGAGTCTTGTGCATGCAAGGATTCCTGTTAAGGAGATATTGGCTCAATGGATAGGGGATGACTCTTTGTGTACTCTGTGTAGCAGATGCAACAAGTCTATTTGGCACATGTTTATTGATTGTGATTGGGTTCAGCGAGTTTGGGCCATAGGAAACCTGGGGCTATGACTGAATAGGCTACCTTTTCGCAATTTGATAGAAATTTGCATTTATTTTCATTCCCAACTTGATAAACCCTTGTTGAATTGGTTTATGTCCATTTGGATAATAACTTGCTATGGTATTTAGAAGGTTAGAAATGAAAACCCACCCCCCAACCCCCCCCCCCCCCACACAACCACCCCAAAAAAAACACAAAAATTGTTTTGCAAAAATTGGGTTCATGCATATTATTTTATATGATTAATTAACTATATTTCCATGTATTTACAATTGTTTTATATCAATTTACCCTAATATGATATAAATGATATGTTCCCCTTTCCTTTAATTTCTATATTTTGGTGATTTTATATATTTCCTAACAAATTCTAATAAAGATTTATTACTTTTACATGTAGGAAATTATCAATCAAATCTGGGTATTATTGCAAGAGTCCTACCTCAAGTCAAAAACATAAAGAGAATGATCCTTGCATGCTTCTACATTTTATTTCCTATTTAGGATTTGATCAAGAGGAAAGAGGAGAATCCAATTCAAATAAGGGATAAGAATCCCGATTTTGAGTGTCTCTGTCCAGTTTTGATCAAGATATTCATCGGATGTCATTGTGTGATCAGCTGATTTTTGGAGGAGAGCTTCCCGTCTTGGTCTTCAAATCCAACGGTGGGTTATGCATTGGAGATCTCTAAATTAGTCCGATTTATACATCAAAACACTCCTTGGTTAGTCGATAAGAACTCGAGTTTGATTCAAACTCTTTGTTTAATTAATCTATAAAAGGATAGCAAACCAAGGAACTGGGGGGCGTTTTTGGGGCTTTGGGGGGTAACAGGCGTTGGTTGGTTTTTGTTTTTTTTGTTTTTTTGTTCT
Organism: Hakea prostrata; assembly: GCF_041222555.1. Lineage (NCBI taxonomy): Eukaryota > Viridiplantae > Streptophyta > Magnoliopsida > Proteales > Proteaceae > Hakea > Hakea prostrata. The sequence continues at coordinate 71,101,810 of NC_142600.1, read as the reverse complement.
TGCTTGTTGTTTTTGTTTGTTGTTTTGTTTTTTGGGTGTTGCCTTCTTTGTTCCACTCTTGTTATTTTTTTGTATTGTTTCCTTTGTTGGTTTTTACTTCTATTTTTGCTTTTGATTTTGGCACTATCAATGATTTGTTAATCATAATGATCTGGAGGGATTTATGTGTCTAGTTCATTGGAGTAAAAGCCATTAATTACATGTAGGATAGAGATATACTTACATGGTTTGTGTAGTTGTTACATGGAATCCACAGAATTTAATGATTTCTCGTTGTTGTAACATGATATAGTGGGTTAGCAATTGAGGAGTTTCTATTAGTACTCAGAGGCTAATAGATAGGAAAGGAATCTCGACTATCAATCGGGAAATATTTCTCAAATTATAAAGAGGAGAAGTGGGAATGCTTAGTTATGGTGAAATCACCTAGGTCTTTAGCAATTAATAATCTCAATTTAACTTTCAATTTGCAATATGTCTAGAATAATTATCTTCCTTATTATTTGTTATATTGGTTTTTTTGGTACTTTTATTCTTGGGTCTCTTTTCATATTTACTTCCCAGGGGGGGGGGGGGGGGGGGGGGGGGGGGGGGTAGGGGGGGGGGGGGGGGGGGGGGGGGGGCTTTGGGAGACGGAAATGCCCCCCCCACAAAGCCAGGACGCCTACCACCACCACCCCCCCCCCATTAGAAGTCATCTTAGGACATTATCAATATCAAACCTTTTGACTATGCTACAACACTATCCTGACTTCTCAACCTGAGTCAAAATACATTCATCGCTGACCACACCATAGGTGGAGGTATCTTACCCATTTGGACATCTGTACTTACTAGGTTTTTGTGCTTGTCATCAACAAAAATAAGCTTGTAAAAGCCATATATATATACTTTTTTTTAATTTTTTTTCCTTAGTTCTCCTGCCTTTCTTTTACTCTTCTCCTACCCCACTACCGGTTCACCTTTCTATATTTCCCATCCTGGCAATGGCTTTATATCAGTTTGTTCGGAACAGTTCAACACTGGTCAAAACCTTCGATTTTTTTTATTTTTTTCTTGGGGGAAGTCAAAACCTTAGTTAGGACACAAACAGTCAGCCAGAAAAAAAGAACTTACCCATCGAACCATCCATTGCCAATATATGTTGGTATAAGAGATGCAATATCATTTTAAAAAACTACAAAGACAAATGTAGCAGGCTAAGGACATAGATTTTTCTATAAATAAATATAAAATTATCACATGAAAAGGAAACTTAAAACTGTAGCAACTGCTATAAATAATGAATGCATATATATACAAGTCTGATGATGAAGAAAATTGCAACTCTAAACCAATTATGGTAGGTGAAGATGACTTCGAAGGTCATCGGCAAAATACTTGGTCAAGCCTCAGACGCCAGTGCAGCAGGGTCAGAACTCAGAAGTTCACTTAGTAGCTTTGTACATGTTATCGATGACACTCTGTCAAAAAAAGTTCCATTGTCAGTAGCAGAACGAAAAATTTTAAACCTAAGAAAGAAACTAAGAAAACCACTATGTCTCTTAAGAGGCATGAACTGGAAATTTGTAATCGAGGGCATGAACAGAGAGCAAGTATTAAAGACTATGTGGCATACATTAACCACTAAAAATCAGCAGGAGCAACCACTAACCCATATACCAATTTTTGCAATCCAATGTTCTAGGCATTTAGCCCCATATATATGATCAAATCAGTGTAAAAATCATCATAAATTCTATCCGGGGGTTGATCAACTAAGCACCAACCCAGATGGGAATCTCCAGGTTATGAATATTAGGCATGTATTTTCTTTTATGCATTTGGCCACAATCAATGGCTTCACATGATAAATTTCATCGAAGAGTCAACATAACAAGCACCGGCACCAAATTCTATGGTACCTCAAGCACCAATCTTGCCTTGGGATTCTCACAGAGTGAATTAAAATCCCCAGTCATTCCATTTTCTCAAAGTAACCTCATCATATTCAGAACATTGTCCCACACAGCATAGTATTGATAGTATGCTCTACGTTTGCACTGAAGTGCCAAGAGATGCTCACCTGATAATATTTCAGCAGCTGAGGCCTTTTCTTCTTGTATGTAGGGGTGATGAGATCACGCTCCATGTCAAACAGCACTGGGTCAAGATGGACAGCTTTGACAAGCTCAAAACCTTTTAACTGCCAATACAATTTATGAGTTAAGACTACTAAATTTGGGCAGCTTTTGTGAGTTCGCAAATTTATTCACAATCATGAGTTAAAGGCAAACCTTCTTCTCTTTTCCAATCTGGGTGAGTTGTGCAAGGATGAATTCTTTAGCCTTGGGATTCTCACAGAGTGAATTAAAATCCCCAGTTATTCCATTTTCCTCAGCCCAACGCTCTAGGATTTGCTGATTGGGATTCACAACAGCAACCAGAAAGGATTCAAAACTGTTGCCGTAAACCCATATCTGTAAACAGAAAATTCAGATCAATTAGTTTGCAAGCCGGTAGCCAATTAGGAAGAGTAAAAATCGAGTACAGTGAAATTCAAGAACAATGACGTCCAATAACAGAAAGACACTTGTATTATCAGGAAAAGAACGACGAAAATAATAAAGATATCAAGGGTCTGTTAAAATGAACCAGGAAATGGTTCATTACATTCAAATTATCGGGAAAAAGAATGAAAACAAGAATAAAATAAGGAGACAGGAATCAAGGATCTGTTAAACGAAACAGGAAATGAATCCATTTTTTTCAACAGTCTTGAGAGAGTAAATTTGGTAAAGACATACAGCAGCAGCAGCAGATGCAAGGCCATAAATATTTTCAAGGTTCTCAACGGCCACATATTCTCCTTGTGATAGTTTGAAAATGTTTTTCTTGCGGTCAATAATCTTCATGGCTCCATTTGGTTGCCACTCACCAACGTCCCCTGCTTACCGAAAGCCATCATAAATAAGTTTAATGAAGTACAAACCTTGCAAATGCAATATCAAAAAGTAATTTAAGGGTATATGCCAAGATGGACAAACCTGTGTGGAACCATCCATCAACCAATACATCTTTGGTGAGGTCTTCACGTTTGTAGTATCCTGAAAATAGGGTTCCTCCACGTATACAAATTTCTCCTCGTGGAGTACTTGAAAGGGCATCATATCCCATTTCTGGAACAGATTCCAAGCATACATCTACATTTGGAACAGGAGGTCCTACTGTACCAAGCATTGATAGTTCATTTGGTAGGGAAGCAAATGTCCCCGCACATGTTTCCGTCAGACCTATATTAACAAAGAGACATTACTCATTAGAATATAAGGTAATATAGTCATCAACAAAAGATTCAACACACTAGAATAAAGTATGTAGTATGGAAAGAACAAAAACAGTGATGTTGTTATTCCATTGGTCAAGAATTTTGACTTTTGGCAATCATCACAATCAGCCAATAAGAAGGGTTTCAACTTATTCAAATGAATGTGATGGTACACATTGAACAACACCAGTGACCACCACAGAAAAGCCCAGGAAATACTACTTAAAGCAAATCGGATATCTGAATCCTAGAAGTGGAACTCAAGAGAAAGTATCTGCTAGTGGATCTCTAACTCAGAGGATTAACCAGAGAAAATGACAAAGAAAAATGTAAACTGCAACTGAGGAATTAAACTTGAAGAACTGTACACAAAAATTAATAACCTAAGTCTGCTGTCAAAAGATTTAGGAGTTCAAGGTACTAGAGCTTAGATCAGGCCAGGGTCTCAGAAACTACTGGTTTGGACTAACAGACGCAATGCACTTGAAACCAACATTTAGCATTGAAGATATATCCTGATACAGTTTAGTATCTTTTCCTATGTTTAGACAATAGATGTCAATCATGAGGTTCCTATAAAAAAGATACGCATAAAATAAAAATACTGAAAAAATTGACTCACAAGGCTTCTCTTGCATCACAGACACAAGTTACATATACAGAAGAGGACGAGAATTTTATTGATCAGTGTTGCAATAGTTCTCATGGAATACTTCATTCATCATGAGTGACTATTACACCTTACCTACATCCCCTAGATAAATCCCACCACAAACTTAAACACATGTTCAAACTGGAAAGGAAAGCATCCCACTTTATCATATAACACACACCCATCTATTCTTTTGACCTCTCTATCTTTGATAAGTCAGATCCCATTACCAGTTCGTGCAAACTGCAATGGCAATTGAAACTGATGCAATCGAATAGCATGTAAAGGAGGAAGTGGATTCAAGAATATAAGTTTTCAAAATAATGCATACCATATCCTTGCAAAACATGGGCACATGTCACCACACGTAGATAAGATTCAACATGATTTGCAAGAGGAGCAGCTCCAGATAAAATGAGACGTACATTCCCTCCCAAACCTTGCTTTACCTGCCAAAGTCTTGAAAATCATCAAGAGTTCCAAGTGAATTTTAGGAAGCTCTCTAGGCTCAAGCAAAAGTAACCATGAAATTAGAGAAACACATATTTTCCATTTCCAATACCTTGCTAAAAACAATTTTGTCACTAAGTGGGGAGGCCTCATCATGTGCAATCCCCTTCTTCATGTTATTTAGTTTGCTGCAACATTTTTTTTTTGTAGGTTAAAAGCAAGAGACGAAAGGTATTGCAGTAACAGTCACAGCAGGAAAAATCAAGAGAAACACAATAAAATCTAAAGATTAGTTTATGAATTAGCACAAAAACTAACAGGTAAATAGAAATGAACCACAACAACCGACTATAAACAGAACCATGCTTGAAATTGATGATTATATTTTTACAGGAACATCTTCAAGACATGAACTGCTCCTAAAGTATAATTCTCTGAAGTTCTTAGGCATTTAATGAAGGCCACCAAACCCAACACTGAACTGTACCATGTCTTTTCACAACTCATCTGGATGACTGGATGGCTATAGAAATCTAGCTCCGTATAATTGCGCAGGCTTCAATTTGAGAAGTTGGAACTGAACCAAGGTAGATAAGAGAATGCAGTACCCTGTTTTGGTGAAGAAGAGGGTTGCCATTTAAGCCATGACTCATTACTTGAACCAACTCAAGTTTGTCTGCTCTTACCAAACATCGTAACTTGCTTTTGCATTTGCTTTTTGTCTTTGATTCTCTTTTGTCTTTTGGATTGGATCCAGTCAAAAGCAAATATTGAACAATGTGCACAATCACTGAACGTCTCAGTGGTGATCTTTGTTCTGTACTAAAAGTTCCATTTTTTTACTCCACTTCAATCAAAAAGCAAAGAAAAGAGAAGCAAGTAGGGGCCCTTAAGGGAGTGCAATGCTAGGTAAGATGCATAGACATTGGTCCCCATGATCAGAAAACCTAGACATGTGCAGTATATGTTGTTGTGACTTATGAATAAGTATTGATGAATGGGAAACAATAATCAGCTATTGCAGATTTTTCTGGAACATATGTGGATTTTTTTCGGTAGAAGTATGTGATGTTTTCTACCGTAAATTGGAAGGTTAAAGTCGGATGATGGAGACGATCTGATTGCTTGCAGGCCAATCAGATCCCTTTGGCAGGGACCAATTAAATATTAGTCCTGAAGTGCTTGCCTATCATGCGTCCACCTATTTGTAAGTGTTTGTCTCATGTCTCAGTGCTACAGACACTGAATATCCTCTTTGAGAAAACTTTCTTTATGCAGTGACAAAATTACAGCTTAGACATGCAGAGAGGCACAGAACTTGGGAGTCAATTGGCAGTCAACTATTTCATGACATAAAGAGAGTTACAGTATTGAAAATTAGAAACTTACAATGAGTACGCAAAGTTGAACAATTTGCTCTTTAAGAAACCCCCGGAAGATATTTTCTCTGTCAGACCTGACAAATTGTAGAAGAAGAGCTAAGAATATGAATAGTTTGTACTTATTGCATCTTCTGGGACCAATGGCCAACAGCAAAGAGAAACAGACGAAGGAACTTGAATTACAATGTCATTGCACATTAAAAAATTTTAGTACTCCCCAAGCAATATAATCAGCAAGCATATCTACTAGAAAAGCAGAGGCGGCATATTTTCTTTCAGTATCACCTGAATAGATCCTATCCAGTACACGTGGAACAGCACAGAACATAGTCGGTTTTAGCTCCCCAAGGTCGTCAATCATTAATTTGACATCCTGAAGATGAGAAGCACTCAATTATAAGTAGGACACTTTCAGGTGAATGATAAACCTACTTGCTTTTATCTTCAACGAGAAAATGTTTATTGGCAATCAAATTCTGCTAGGTGATGTGGTATGCTGTAATCAACTTACCCCACGCCAAAATCCTATTGCACCACCATTATGAATGAATAGCTCCTCAACTACCCGATCAAAGATATGTGCCAAAGGAAGGTAAGACATAAAGACATCTTCCGGACTCAACTGTAACAATTTTAAAAAATGAAAGTTCATGAGAAACTGATTAAACTGTAAAGACAATTCCACTTATCTTCTCCTGCATGACACAAAGGAAAGTAAATGGATAAAATGATCATATGACTTCACCTTCTGATTGACATTCTCGAACATTCTTCCTATACCAGCCAAAAAAATAGCAATGGCACTGTTGGAGATCAGTACTCCCTTGGGGTCACCAGTTGTTCCACTCGTGTACATAATTGTACAAATGTCAGACAGCTTTTTGACTGGAAGATCAAATTCTTTACCTTCTCCCTGTTGATAAAATGAAGCGAAAATGAAATCCAAATCAGTTCTGTGCATAAGAAATTTGAAAGTGGAAGTAACAACATAGAAGATTTGTTTTTAGCCAAAAGCACCACCCAAGCTTAACTTGATACAACCTGTTGAACTAATAATTATAAAACTGACTCTTCCTTGATCCTTTGAATTTATAAATTTGAACGATGACAAGAATAGGAATACAAATATACAATAGATATCACAAAAATATTGCTACAAGAAAGCTTTCAAAAAGCATAAAAAGAAAGATATCCTGTTGGGAAATTCACCACCATTTCACGAAATGATTGCAAATAACGAGATTTTATATTCGAACAGACAAGCATACCAGTTGCAAAAATTCGTCCCATGAGTATATTGCCACATCAAAATTTCCAACCTCTTCTTTCTGTTTAGGTGTAACCTTGCCAAAACTCACAATTGCTACAAAAGAGAAACAAAAACATTAATAGCTTTAAGACAAACTCATCAAGCGTGGGATAGAAAAAACAAAGTTGACTTACTCTTCAAATAGTCTGTTGTCTTGGGAAATGTTTTCAATAACTGAAAATAGAGAAATATGAATTTAGAATTATAAAATATATTGCTATGATGTGTTATTACGTTTCAACTATCAGAAAAGGAAACATCTATTAGACAGAAGAATCACAGTAGGAACAATACCCCTGTAAATGGTAGATGGATCCTTTTTTTACTTAAAGAGCCAAACACATGTAGAGCTGCTTATTTGACTAAAATTCCAGCTTTTGTAAAAGATATAACAAATAGCTGTACAAGAGGAAACATCCCCCACAAACCTTTTCAAACCAACATATTCAAGAAGTGAAATGCTATTAGCACTGACCTCTGGGATCTTTTTTTCTTCTGCAAACACAATTGAAACCTCGGCATGGCATATAATGTATTCCACAGCACCAGCACCTAAATTATCAGATAAGATAACCAAAATTTCATCAACTACAGTTTTTAGCAGACCCAAACTTCATTATTTGTGAAGCATGAGCTAGTAAGCATTTACATCCTATAATTAATGAACAAATTTTAACCACACCATAAGCAACTTTATGTGTAAATGAACATGTATAAACAAATCTATAGAAAATGTGAAAAGTAAATACCGAGAGTATCATACAAAGGAACACAATAAAGCCCATGAGCATTGCAAGCCTGCAAAAGATTGTAAACCATTAGGATAAATCTCAGTGAACTTTATAAAGGATCAATATGATAAGCGAACAAGAAACCTAACAATGATAAGATAAAGAAGCTCAACCCAGGTTGAAAATCACTGGAAAAACTAGATAAAACTAAAAATGAACAAGGAGAAGAAGATATGTATCAAGACAACAACTGCTTGAATTTATAGCCAAAACTATGTGTGCGATATCAAGTCATCGTCACGAGACACAAATGTCAAAAGTAAGAGAGCAAATTGTACCTGCATACTGATCATCCACTCAGGACAATTGACACCATATACACCACATTTACTTCCCTGGTGAAAAGAAAATAAAAGTTAAAAGATTGGTTTAGGCTGGACATACCTTCATGCAAAAGGATTATAATTATATACAAGCAACATATGCTATGAGAATAACTACATCAATTCAAAGCAAAGAAAAAATGAAAGCACAAGAGAGATGCGTTCATTAAATTTTCATTTACATGAAACTTTCAGAAAGAATTTGAGTCACAGAATCCTCAATGAAGGAAAAGCTGAATGTTTATTCATCATCCGAAAACTAAATTACGGCAGAATTGATTCTTCCTTGAACGAACATCATGAGGATTGAGAAACTTATAGAATAGAAAACTACGAACATTATGAGAAACCTACAGAATAGAAAACTATGAATATTATGAGAAAACAAAAGAAAAGAAAAGTAAGTACGTCACAAGTATAATAATAAAACAAAAAGTTCCAAGGTCATTCACAATGACTGAACATAAAGCAGCTAAAACCTAAAATAACTCTTTAGCAGAAAGTGTAGTTGATGTTTGATCCATCTTTTTGTAGGTGATTTGACACTTGATTATCATTCCATGTATTTATACAGTTATATGGTTGGCTAACATAAGGCCCATTAAGACTTAACGTAGTAATACTTCCCCCAATGAAACAACTAATTAGGTAGAAGAACAACTGTTTCATTTTTATGTCATGCAGGAGTCCTCTTCATTTGCAGAAGATATTTAAAAAGGACGAGAATCCCAGTACAAACAAATTGTGCAAGGATAGAATAAGTCTTTTACGCAGAGTCATAGTTTTCTAACCCCGTGTATCAGTAAAGGTATTTTAAGACCATTAAAATTTAAATCCAGTAATCCAAGAGCACTTCCAAAACCCTATGCTTAAAATAGTTTAAAGATTCTTTTAATTTAAGCTTTGTCCTTAGACTTGATTTAAGTCACCATTTTTTGAACTGCAATGTTAGATTTTAGGTACCAGTCTCTGCACAGCAATTAACAAAATGTGGGGCAATCCGATATTCCCATTCCCAATGCTTGTGCTTTTAATTAGTAAATTTATTAGGGACTAACAAGAAAAAGAATATTAATTAACGATAAGTAATTCCACAAAATGAAGATGAAAATTCTAAATTCCCTCGAAACTTCATGGGTAGTCTGGTCAATTACGGTATATTTGAAAATCTCATACTAATCTGCAAGTCAAATATGGTTTTCCCATGTGCAGTCAATAAGTATGGCTAAAGACAGTTATTTTAGTTTAAACAAAAGTAGAGCTTGGATCAATGTGGGGTCTTCTACAGCTCGCACCAAAATATATTTTTGGATCCAAGTTAGTTGTCAAATATTTTATATAGTTTAACATTGCAAATAGGAGTCTTGATCTATGTCAGAATTGGTGTTTTAGAGAGTAATTTACACATAAAGCTCCCCCATCAGTTCGATGGAGTTTATGAAAAGAAAATTGAATTTTTAAAAACTGCTGGAAAATGTGACTGGTTACTAAAGCCTGAAAGACTGGGTATTCTTCTCCATCTGTAATGGTTCTTTTCTGCACCCAGATGCTTTTACTCCTTTACCTACTTATTGTTCTTCTACCCTCATTCTTTACTTTTATTTTCTCTCTCCTTGTTTATTCTTCCTATCAATTTTATTATTCTGATAGTTAATTGTTAGATAATTATTTGGAAATTTAAATCCGGGAGCCTCGGCTCTGTTTGGTCCTATTCTATTAGTTTAGAAGTTCTTATTATCTCAGTTTTATAACTTAAATTGAATATAATAAGGCTGGAGTCCATCTGTCATCTCATCTATTATACTACTTACTTTTTGCATCAATCAAGATTTTTAACTCTCTTCACTTCAAATCAGGGAATACAGTGCCTTATTACATAACCCACCCAGTTATTCTAGATCTAGTTATACTGTACTATCTTGGTCCGAGTGATCATGGTTTACCAGTATGGTTTCAGCACTTGTGTGCTTCTAGATTTAGATCTAGATATCTGTACTAAATCAATATGGCCTAAACTTCTTTGTATTTACTTTTTTCCATGCTTGTAAGTTGAAACATGACTATGTTAGCAGTACTTTTTTCCATGCTTGTAAGTTGAAACATGACTATGTTAGCAGTTAGCACAAGTGTAGACATGATTGGTTCTGCAAAGAGAGTCATTTTCAGGAGGTTTTCCCAATGAGAGGCATTGGAGTTCCACCATCATTTATCAGAATCTTGGCAGCCATACCTAAACAGAAATCTAAAAGTAAGGGGTAGGAGGGGCATAACACAATGCAGTCTCACTTTCACATTGTCCTCGGAGGGTGGCTTGTGGTTGGTCCTAATCTCTGACATTTTTTGAACAAAGCATCCGCCCTCAGACATGGACCTGTGTCTTCACCCAGGAAGCCTAAGTTTAACCTAAACAAAAAAATATTCTAACAGACTTGAATGTTCAGGTTCTTGTGTGCAGCAAAAAGACTTGTCTGTGAGTAGCTACTTACTGGCTCAACACCACGGCTGCAAATGGAACGCCCCACTTTCAATACAATATCATATACTTCCTTGTAAGTTAGCCACAAATATTTACCTGCCTGTAAACAAATAAAAGAGACACTTGTAAAACAAATACAAAGACAAAAAAAAAATGAAAGAAGGCAAAAAAGTTTCTGAGATGGCCTTTTAGCACAGAATTTCCTTAACAATACTTATAGTCCTGTTGCATTGAAGAGAGATGTAGCCAATCCTACCATGGATATCAAGGGAATGCTATTGATAAGCCACCTGTCAAATTTTAGGATTAATATACCCTTCCAAGTATTGACATATACCCATCCAATACGTCTTTGCACCCTTTCATAGTCCTGTGCACCCTCTTGATAGCCCCATATTTTCTATAATTTAATTTTCAGAGTACGCCAACTCCATTTAGGCTGACCTTGACATGCAAACAAAGAGACTCCAAGGTCTATCTATCTACAAAATTTCAATCCCATCTGACCTAGCACATGGCAAAACTAGGTGCCGGTTAAGGAGTCCATCCTAAAGAGCCAATTGGGGTATACAGGTCTAAGAAAATTAGTAGATATATTTTATTGGAGAACTGCAGAATATGTGAAGACAACAGGAGCAGTAGCGAACAATCCACAATGAAGATATACCTTCCCATCGACTACCTCTCGACGACCAAGCATTCGATTTCCTGGATATTTTTCAACAGATAACCTGTCACGGGATTATAAACACGTTAATGGTAACCAAGATGATAACGGAATGAGAATATATTCCTAGCTAGTTGAAGCATTCAATTTAACTTTCTGGATGTCGTGCCTCATTCCAAAGCCTCCAGAATACTGTATCTGACAGAATTCAAGATTAACAGGTTTATGCACCAGCAATCTTGAATTTGAAGGAAAATATGCACATCACATCTCTAAGTCATTTTCATAATGATTCACCTTGTGTTCCTTTTGTAATTTATACTGTCAGTTATGCAAACATACCTGAAAACTGAATATGATCGGGTTTCCTCCCCCCCCCCCCCCCCAAAGTGTTCAAGCAGAAAAATTAATCAACATTTTCATATTGAAGGAGTTAGAGAAACATAAGAATGGTTAAACCTGGAATTGCATTTAAACAGGCAACCATAAACTCCTCAACTTATTCTGATGCAAGGCAATGGGTGCCTGAAGATGAACAGAAACAGCAAATACCTTTGATCTAATAGAGAGTTTTAAACTACTATGACAAGTGCTGGAAGGCAATAGCCTCATCATTGCTAGGCATAGAGTAATGAATCCTGAAATTTCAACATCAGGTTCAGCAGAACTAGAGAGATTGTTATTGAGCACCAGACTTAATTTCGTGATCTATAATTAAGAGAGTGAAACCTAGAAAGCGTGATAAGATTTTAGTTTTTTACATTGACACGATGGATAAAGCCAGAAAAAACCGCCAGGGTCGACAAAAGAGGCAAAGAACATCCACGACCTATTACCCAAGTCCAACGACCAGGTCCTCTTCCTGCTGATATGTTCTTTCCAATACAAATCCGTCAGATTCTAGTAAGTTGTCAAAGACAAGTCACGGAAACAATTGTACATCAAAGAATCCACTTAAATTAGGAAAACAGCCTGCCATGCAAAGCTCAGATTCATCTCTCTCAGTGAAAAAAATATAAAACTTCAATCCATCCATTCCAAGACTAAGAACTAACTTAAATTAGTAAAACCATTCTCATTCTATTCAAAGATCAAGAACTTAATCAATCATCCTAAGACTAAAAAATAAATAATTAAGTCATTCCGAGACTATTGTAATGGTGAAGCATGCAACAACACCTCTCCTCTCAAGAAATCTTTTTTACTGTGATCTAAACAGCAGATGAAGGTTTATATAGACAAAATGAAAGAAAAACCTACCGAAAGATATCCCAGCAGCTTTCCACTCCTTCAGGAATAGGTGGAAATCCATCTTTAGCAAACACACTTCGATAAACAGGACCAACAGAAGGCCTTCCATCTTTTGATTCCTTTGCCTTCTCAACCTCAAAAACGAACTTCTTCTGCTCCATTATCGACAAAATCAGAGCAAAAGATTTTCCTTGCTTACTTCTTTGAGTTCCGTTCCTTCTCAGCAGCTGATCTCAATCTCAACTCAACTATTTGAAGAGCAAATAAATATGGAATTAGGATAAGTTGTCGTCGTCGTCGCTCAACAAAACAGCCACCAGAGAAGACCTTCAGAGTTGGACAACTCTAACGCCATTGACTTTATAGACCGTACCTACTCTCTACTCGCCATAGTAACTCCTCAATCCAACACCCAGTAGATCAGTAGAGATCTAAGGGGTAACTGGGTAGGTGGAACTGGAAGTCCTCCTTGTCTTTCGACGCCATTTCCGAATAATAAATAGCAGTAAACAAGGATGAAATCTTTTCAACCCTGTGAACAAATATAAAAATTTATCCATGCGATTTTTTACAAAATTGAAATGTGAGTAATTTTGTTTGGGTAATGTGCATTAACACTATCAAGCCAAGATTTTAGGGCCTGTTTGGTTACATGAGTCTGGAGATTTTAAATATCTAGAGATTTCAAATCTATAGATTTCAAATTAATGGAGTCATCATTCATAAAATTAATTGTTTGGTTGTGGAACAAAATCTGTGGATTTACCATAAAAAACTATTTAGCCAATGTGGTTTTTGTGAATGTGCAAATGTTTAGCTTTTTTATAGTAACAATAAAATCTCTGGATTTCACCCCTTACCCATAAATCTACAGATTCACGTTTTTAATGTAAAAAGATGAATCTCTAGATTTCATGAATCTAGAGATTTTCACAACCAAATGGGTATAATTCTCAGATTCATGAATCCAGAGATTTGAAATCTCTAGATTTATGTAACCAAACAGGTAAAGAGTTAAATCCAAAATTTTGATCAAAATTGAATCTCAACCGTTGAAATTTAAAAGTCAAGATAAAAAATTTCGACTAAAATTCTAATCCGACGGCTGGCTTGCACAAGACCCAAACAAAGTCTGAAATGAAGGTCTTGGGTTTGCACCCATTCGGAGGCATTAATTATATATATAAAATAAATCTTCTTTGAGGATGTAATCGTGGTGTGCGTAAGTTGGCCCCGATGAACCTCATATAAAAATAAATAAATAAATATATAAATATATATAATATATATATATATATATATATATATATATTATTACATGATATATTTTATTTTTTAATTTTGCCCATTTAAATTAAGCCAAACTTTTGTTTGCCAATGCAGGATGGGTAGAGTGATAGAGATCCATATTTCTCAGTGGAAAAGTCATTGTTCGATCCTTGTAGACAGCGTCTCTCCCTAAGGATGTAATTAAGGTGCGCACAAGCTAGCCCGGATGAACCTCAGCTTCAAAAAAATAATAATAATAATATTTTAGTTTGTCCAATCTAGTAATTTTAAATATTATGAAAAATTCAACACTAGTTTCCTGATAATTTTGAGATTGAAATGATCATATGACTAGAAATTTTTATTTATTATTATTTTTTTTTGAGTTTTTGATGTGTGGGTCTCTTTAGTATACCATAAATTAATGTTGAATTTTCTTAATATAACATAGAATTTTTTACGTATAGATCCCTTTAGTGGACCCAACATAGTTTATGGTCCCCTTGATGTAATATTTATATTACGTGTAGATCTCAAGCAAACTAACACGTTAGCCGCCCTTAAGTATATTCAAACTTCAAAAGTACAAAGACTAAAGTGTTTCTCAGATTATTTAATACATTGTATTAATATAAAATTTTAGAAAGAGATAATTGGTCATTAAGCATTAATTATATAGTTAAAAACTATAGAATCCAATAAAAAGAAGAAGAAAAAAATATAATAATATAATATATTAATAATCTGAGCAGTATTTTGGTCCTTCAACGTTTGAAATTTAAATATACTTAAGGACGACTAATAGTGTTAGTCTAGTTATGACTCACACGTAATATATTGCACTAAGGAAACCCAACATTATTTTATGGTCCACTAAGGGGACCTACACGTAAAAAACTCTATAATATATTACTTGTGGATCTCAACCAAACTAACGATAATTTCAAATGTGAAAGGATAAAAATGTCCCTTAAGTTATTTAATACATTGTGTTAATATATAGTTTTAAAAATAAATAATTAGTCCTAAGAGTTAATTATATGGTTAATATATATATATATATATATATTAAAATAAAAAATATATATAGTTATACAATATATTAAATAACCTGAGAGACATTTTGGTATTTTACGAAATTTGAATATATTTAACAGTGGCTAACAGTCTAGTTGGGACCATGCGTAATATATTGTTAAAGGGACCCAATATTAGTTTTTGGTCCACTAATGGAACTCACATTTAAAAAAAATTATTTTATTTTACAAATTACAATACTACTTCATTTTTTCATATTTACGAAAAAACCTCAGCAGAAAGTTGAACCCAACCTTTTCCCTAATAGTGAATAGCGGACCAATTTTTTGATGGTTACAACCAAAATGTGTCCATCGGTTGAGGATGACATGAATTCTATATTTTTGTAAGCCGTTGGATGAGAATACCTTCCTAAGTGGGCCCATCTGTCCCAGGCAATGTTGGTGATCAAAACTTTGGAAACCAAACATTAGTATGGCAGTAAATATTGGGGATTGAACGTAGTGGGCCCAACACATAAATAGAGATGACTTTGTGGGTCCATCACATAAATGAGATATGATTTTGTAACCGCCCAATCATCTATCAACCTTCGATTTTTTATTTTTTTTTTTTTTCTTTTGTTTTCTACTTTTCTTTCCAGCTCTAAATTACATTACCAAAATCTGCTTTTGAATCCGTATTTCTGTTTGATTACGAGTCTTTAGATTTAGAATTTTCCGAATTAGACAAGTAATTGAAGTCCAGATCGGATAATTTCTATCAAAATTTTGTCTGAATAAAATAAAATACTTTTTTGTTCAAAAAAAAAAAATATATGTTTAGATTTTAAAAAATAAATATTATTTTCTTCCCCTTTTTGTTGACAAAATGGCATTAGAACCCTCTTTAGATAATATCATATATCATATACCAAATAAAAAACACATAAAAATAAGAATAGATACAACACAAAACAACAAAAAAACAAATGCATATATGTTTAGATTTTAAAAAATAAATATCATTTACCTTTTCTCTTAGTTAGATAATATCACATACCTAATGAAAAGCACATAAAGATAAGTATAAATTATGACAAAGACCTTAATTTTGGCAACAAAAAAAATTTCCCTAAAATATGTTAAAAATGGAGCAAAGGAAAATAAAGTGAGAAAAAATTTTCCTTTTTCTTTTATATTGTTTGTTTTTTTATTGAGTAAAGTAAAATTAGTTTTACCAAGTTGTTTGGTTTGACATAAAATTAATTTATTAAAAATTTATAAATTAATCTATTTTGTTATTGGTGCCATGATCATAATATTCTATCACACAAGACTCCTAGCATAGCATATTCCGTTGGGCCCCTCTCTTTGGAGAATGTCTCATAAGAAGTGCTTAGTGAAGCTTGGGAAAGCGACACATATAATATACTAATCTGATGGCTAAGATAAAATCCATATTTTTACCTTGAAACCCCACAAAAACTATAAAATTGAACTAGCTCCCTCAAGCCTGCAAGTGGTTTAACAAGAAGGGAGAAAAACTGGAAATCACTTGCAAGCTTGAGGGAAGTAGTCGGGTTTCACAGTTCTTGTGGGTTTCAAGTAAGGTAATCCTAGCCATCAGTACATTCCACGTGTAGCTTTCTCAAACGTTACTAAGCACTCCTTGGGAGATATCCTCCAAGGAGAGGATCCGAGCTATAGCATATTGCATTGAAAACATCACATCTTATCAATAAATTTACACTTCACATATGTATCGATTACTGCATTATAAATATGTTCGTTTATATTTATTGTTCATCCAACATAGACATATGGATGGTCTTATCCTTTGACATCTGTAATTTTGAGCTTGTTAGGTGCAAAGTGGAGGTGCAAACATGTTTGCTTTCTTTTTTTGGTCAATAACTAAAATTTGTATTAATTGAAAGCAGATAAACTAGGGGACCTGGATAATAACAAAGAAGTATCAACGATAAACAGAGGTGGAACATTCCACCAAGACCGAACCAAGGAGAACCTAGAAGCTCCTTTAGCAAGAAAGTCTGCAAACAAATTACCTTCCCTAGTAATGTAATGGAAAAAAACATGCTGAAAATAGGAGGACAACCTCTTAATCTCAGAAACTAAACTAAGACAATTACTAGTGCTCTTATCGAAGACAAAATCGAAATTTCTTGAGATTTTAATTTATTTATCTTTTTAATAAGTAAAGAAGTACATTTGCATTTGAAATATGAAAATCATTATATCCAAGAACAACGATACCTTAACAAGCAAAAACCTAAATTATTTTTCTTGAGGAAATAATCTTTACTTTACATCAAAATTTTTGTATTCCCTTACAACCAAATGAACTCAATTTTTTGCTGGTGAGGTTATGTCTGTGGTGTGCCGGACTCTTTGGCCTATTATCGATTATTGGTTTCTTGAATTTTATAATCTGGATGCCTTGCGTGGGTCACGCATTAATATATAGACCATTTTCTACCCAAAAAAAATGAACTCAAATAAAGAAAGGGATTTAGAAATCACTTTTAGAAGAGATTATGGAAACGCTTTAATAGTTATCCAATTGAAGCAAATTGCTTGGACCAAATTTTTGATCAGGACACCCAACCCTCAGCGGTCCCAACCAAAACAAAAACATTTTTATTATTTTACTTTTAGGGAAAATATTATCTTTCATTTTTCTGAGGTCACCTGATGTGACTCTTACTCTCTTCAAACCCTCAAAATTGAATGAGGCAATTCAGTTCCCAATTTTATTCTTTTATTTTTTTAAATCTCTGAGTCACATCATTATCATTTCTTAATGAATAGCCTAACTTGGCCGATAAATGCTATTCTTTATAATAATTCATTGCGGTTGTGGCATGTCAGTGTCCGCCTTTATCGTACATTTTTTTTATTTTTATTTTTTATGTGTTGTGATGAAAGATAAATATTTGGTATTACTTGTAGTTAATTGTTATTATAGTTGTCACAACGTTTATTTTAAGGATTTGTTAAGTTTTGATGATCTTGTCTATTATAAGTACGACAATTTGGTCAATTTATATTGCTTAGTTTCGATCGAGTTTTGTGTTTTCAATCTGTTGTATTTCTTTCTAATTTTTTTCTCTGTTTTCAATGAATGAAGTCTTTTAATTTCTTGACTAAAAAAAAAAAAAACAAAGAGTGCAAGTCAATATTTTTTTTGGCCAAACACGGAAAAAGAAATTCATTGGTTGCGTTTGTTTGTTGGAATAAAGATGGGGTGGGAAAATTCTTGAGAAAAACAAATTATTTCTACTTTTCTTAAAAGTGTATATAGTTTGGTTGCTTGGAGTGAAAAAGTGAGAAACAAACTTCCTTGAATCAAATAAACTTGTCTGGTGAGGTGGCAACCCAACTTTTCCACCCCAAAACTTTTTAAAACCCCACAAATTTGGTGGAATTTTGTGAAAAAATTTGGAAAAGTAAAAAGTGGGACCCACCACTATCACTTTCCCACAAAATTCTTTCATTTCCTTTCCATTCCTATCCTTATCCCTCACCTCACTACACATAAAGCCCACATATTTTTTCTTTATCTCTTTTTTCCCACCCCACTTTTGCAAACAAACATAGTCTCAAAAGAAACAAATCTGGGAAACCCTTCTAGAGTCCGAAACATAGTACAAATGATCAAAACCTCGTGGGGCCCACGGTGAAAAATATTTTTGGAAAAACAAAAAAAAAATAATAAATTTTCCCGTGGGCCCCATGTTTGGGGTCGGAACCCTCGGGGCCCTGCTCCCCCGAGGGGGATCCAGGGTATAGTACAAAGGATCAAAACCTCGTGATGGCTGCATCCACCAAACTTTAGACATACCCAAACGATGAGTACTTTTAACTAACAAACCGACATAAACATTGTCTAGTGGCGAAATATGCAAAGTCAATATTTAACGGATGAATATATCTAAAAAACCCTCAACACTGTTATTCTTCAATTATTTTAATTTTGGTCTGATTCGTTCATCGTGCCAGTCAAAAATGGCACCCTGGAATAATAAAAAGAGAAAGTTAGGGGCTCAATAATTCATGTTAAATAATGAGAAAATTACCAATCGTCGTTGTAATCGATGCCATGCAGGAAGTCCAGTTTCAAATTTCGTTGCTTAAAGTCCAAGTCATGTTCAAAAATAAACTTCTTGAGAAGAGAACATGTACGTGTCAACTACTCTCTGACATGTTCAAACTCCATTCTTATCACTTGAACCAGAAACCAGCTTTGGTTCTTCCGCCATTAGAGTCAGAATGATTTCTCATCTTTAGAGGAAAGCTTGCGAATTTGAAGCTGAAAGTGATGGTCTTTTCCTTCCCTTGCATGTGTTTAAACTTCAAACCACATGTATCATAATGAGGAGTTGATTACAAAACCAAAAATTAGTTCGTTCATCGTTTTGTCTCATGGCTATAAACAATGACACAAACCCAACAACTCTTTCAATTTAGATTACATCACTGTTTGTTGGAAATACAATGTCAATGACTATCGTATAAAACATAAAACATAATAACAAGTATTGAGTATGAAAACTTATCTCTTTCAAATAGCATGAATAGTTTAATTTTTTTAATTTTTATTTATTTTTTTTTATATCTAAGGTTCATCAGGGCCGGCTTGTGCGCACCTCGATTACATCCTCGGGGGGAGCTTTGTTGTCCTGGTCGAACCCATGACCTCTCCACTGAGAAGTATCGATCTTACCACTCTACCAACCTTACATTGACAAGAGTCTCATTGTTCAAAACATTGTTGCACACATCCATCAAGTGATACTAAAACAAAGTTGACGGAGTTAAAACGTGTCTGTGGTCGTCAACACTTTCTTTAAGGTATTTAAACGACACAAATAGTGCACACAGGTTCTAAATACTTTTTGACCCACAAGATCAATCAATCACTTCATCCAAATGGTGCACTCCTTAGCGATGAATTAAGGGATCCAAAAGCTATATTCACTAATCCATTATTGACACAATTTTTTTAAAACAACTTCACAAAACAATGTTTGCTACAGAATAAACAGTCCCTCTCACCTTTATATAAAAGACACTACTAAGGGTTGTCTCCAAAAAACACATCCATTTTCTTAAGGTTTGTTTGTTAGCTATCGAATTAGAATCTAAAAAAAAACTTGATGGCCATTTAGGCCGTCTATTAAGAAAAGACAATTGATTAATCAAAATGAAAATTTTGAATTTCCAAATAAAATTACTAAAATACAACACTTTTCCATACATGAATATTTATTGGCTTTCGTTGAACATGGGCATGCCACCTTAAATGACTTTCTCGTAGCATATCCCTTATTGGAGCTACTCCCAAATCAACTCTAATATAATCATTTCTTATTTTATCTTTCATAATTCTGTCACTCATCCATCTTAACATTCTCATTTTTGCTAGACTAAGTTAATTTATATGATGCTTTATAAAAGCCCAACACTTGCATCATACATTATAGCTAGTCAAATGACGATCCTATAGGATTTGTCTTTGAGCTTTAAGAGAATGCATTGATCTCACAATATCCTGGATGCATCTCTCCACTTCATCCATCTTATTTTAATTTTGTTGGAACCATGGTCATGTATATCACCTTTTTTATTTATGAGAACCAACATACCTAAAACAATCACTTTGAAGAATCTCATCATCATCAAGTCTCACCATCTCATTGATTGCTCGATTATGACCAAAGTCACAAACTATATATTTTGTCTTCATTATACTTAGTTTAAAGCCGTTTGATTCCAAAATTACTCTCCATAATTCTAACTTGGTATCAATCTCTACTTGTGTCTTATCTATCAATACAATATCAGCAATAATCATAATCATATACCAATTAAGGAACCTCATCTTAAATGTCTTTCATTAATTCATCCATTATATATATATGCAAATAAGGTAGAGTTTCACCCCTAGCCCCAAGGGAACTCGAAGTCCTAACCTCCTATAATGAGGTGATGGTCTTTTACCCACTGTATATCCTTTCTCACCATCTCTCTTAAGATTATCTTGAGTTTGTCCCTAACTTTTGTCTAATTCCTTCAATTTGGATTATACCCCTTCTTCGTACAGGAGCATTTACTAGCATTCGTTGAACATGGGCATGTCACCTTAAATGATTTTCTCATTGCATATCTCTTATCGAAGCTACTCCCAAACCAGCTCTAATATGATCATTTCTTATCTTCTTTTTCATAATTTTGTCATTCATCTATATTAATATCCTTATTTGTATTAGACTAAGTTAATCCATATAATGCTTTATAAAATCCCAACGCTTGCACCATACACCATATATAGCTAGTCGAACGACAGTCCTATAAAAATTGCCTTTGAGCTTTATGGGAATATGTAGATCACAAAATAGCCTAGATATACCTTCTCACTTCATCTACCTTATTTTAATTTTTTTTGGAAGCATGGTTTTCCATATCACTTTTTATTATTATTATTATTTTTTATGAGAACCAACGTACCTAAAAAAATCACTTTTAGGAATCTCCTCATCATCTAGTTTCACTACCTCATCAATCACCCAATTATGACCAAAATCATAAACTAGATATTTTGTCTTCGTTCTACTTAGTTTAAAGCTGTTTGGTTTCAAAATTACTCTCCATAATTCTAAGTTTATATTAATCCCTACTTATGTCTTATCCATCAACACAATATCAGCAATAATCATACACCAAGTAAGAAACCTCATCTTAAATGTCTTTGGTTAATTCATTTATTATAAGAATAGTTAAATATGAACTATATATCTGCAAATAAGGTAGAGTTTCACCCCTAGCCCCAAGGGAACTCGAAGTCCTAACCTCCTACTATGAGGTGTTGGTCTTTTATCCACTGTGCAACCCCTTGAGGTTCACATGACCATAAATCTATCTAACTTCTCATTTAGTAGGAAACATACAGTCAATTAATTAATACAATTTTAATTTAAAATGATAGAGGTTACTAAAATGCCTACCTAGATATGGGGGGGGGGGGGGGAATGATAGAGGTTACTAAAATTATTAAGTGGTTTTTATTCATATCCATTAGATGTAATTTTTACATTTTTACTAAAATTTTGAATAAGTCACGATTTTAAGAAACGGCCAATCCCATTCGGATGTTACAGATTGGCATTTCGTATTGTTACAGAGCTGTACATGTCCAACTTCAGGGAACTGATCCGAACTAATTACCTCAAAAGAATGCTTTCTAATCAAAGCTCTCAGCCACCAGCAGTAACAGCTAACAAGCAGATGAATGCCAAGACTAGCAGGCACTGCTAGCATCTTCAATGCTTACGATACCTGTCTTTGGATGTTTTACAATCAACATAAACAACAACAGCCGCTTTGAGAATGAGTTTCATTTTCATTTTCACTGAATCTCATTTCAGACACAGTTGAGAATGAATCTCTTACTCTTGGCATACTGACAAGGGTTGTATGGCTTCATATGGTAGATGTTCAGTAAAGCCTGATACACTCTGAAACTTTTGAAAGGAATTCTTGGTTGGGTTTATGGCCATGCTCAGTTCATGTTTTGGACAATGACATATGATATAGGTATCAGAAAATGCAATGTTTGAATCCCCTCAGGGCCAAGGGCTGACCTGCCTTATATCATGTAATAACCCCCATCGACAATACATAAAATGGTCTGTTCCACAAAAAAGAAAGAAAGGTGCACCGAGAAAAAGGTAACGGCTGGTTCGTATCAAGTCCCGAGAATAAATCTGCAACTCTGCAACTACAAATCAGAAAACTATGTTATCATACACAATGAATCCAAGATGGAATAAATCAACCTGTTCCACCTGGAAAACTCACTGAACCAGATTAAGACACAGACACCACTGAAAAACCAAGGGAGGATAACACATATAAGGTGAGTCCTATGATAACCTTCCATCTATCGAATATTAGGATTGCCAAATCATCAACCCATATGATTGGGAAACAGGGGTTGGCAATGCATCAGCATGAAAGCCATGGAGGAATTGTTTCTCCATGATTTATGAGTTCCCACTCAAAACTTTATATTGGAGATTTGGAGTTCATAGAGCATGCTATAACAGTTGAATTGTTGCCAGATGGTGAACAGAGCAAGTATCATCATTGCCTATACAAGTCTAACATACCTAAGGTTGCAAGTCCTTGTAACAACAGCTACTGAAAAGGTCTGAATACAGACACTTTGTGGGCGTATTAAAGTGATTATCCAACCCAACCCCAAGACCACCTCTACTGTTGTGGATTTTTATAAGAACAATATCAAGCAGATCTGTAAATGCTCAGTTGAAAGTCTGGTTGGCCACTAGTCATGCCTCTAAGGCAGTCCTAGATTTCAAAAATCAAAGTAAACCAAACTAGAAAATTATTAATAGAAAGTGAATCGGTTTCAGGGCTACAGCAGGGTTTAAAAATGGTTAAATGATGTTTAGGGTTGATGCAAGGTTGCTGATTAACTAATTCCAGTGACGTAATAAACTCAAATTAGCATAACAGAGGTTAAAAACAGAATCAGCAGCAAAGGGTCATGGTGAAACAGGTCAAGTTGGGGTTGAGGCAAGGGGGCACAGAGAAGGGGAGTGCTTGGCCAGAATTTGGAGGGATTCCTACAGTTAGAATGGACTGGGTGAATTGAGAACCTGGAAAACAAAGAAAAATTGAGAATCTAGGGTGGAATTTTGAACTTACTGTTTTTTTTTATAGCAAGGAAAACTATATTACTAAAAAGAGTTATGTGAGATACAATTCTTCTCACCAATAAAAACTGTATTGCTGCTATTGCAATTTGCAGCCCAGAGTGCAAAATTAGTAAAATTAGAGAGAAGTGAAGGGGATTTGAAGCTACAAAACGTTGCTCCAGCATAGTTTGTCAAAATACTGATCAACTGTGTTGTCAAAAGCATCGGCCAAGCCTGTTGACATGGGTTTAATGATGAATAAAACTTGAGATCACATTAGCTGACTGAGGAACAGTAATGGAACATTGATAAAGAACCAAAGAACCATCCAGGCTTCCTATCCCAAGGCAATTAGACCAAACACCGTTTCCACCTTTTGATCATACACAAGAATAGATCAATAGAGACTCAGAGAGCATCAAAAAGCTTTTCATCAATAAAACTTACATGTTTGACGCTTGTCTACTTGGCAACCTTATATAAAAGAATGCAAAAACAGACCCCTAAACTAAAAACGCAAGGCTTAACCCATTTCATAACCCATTAAGAAGCTTAAACTGCTAAGAAATTCAAATACTGAAGGAATTAGGCTCAAAACATGGCTGGACTTGTAGAATCCTAATCCATTACTAAAGCACTTAACCATAATTAATTGTAATTAAAAGAACCATATCAAACTGGTTTCTGTTTGAACTAACCTACAAGGCTGTTGGATTCTACTAGGTGTTCAATTAGAGTTTGTATTCATGTAGAGTTCTATTTCTTGTTACCCAAGTATGGGTATTAATGTAATAATGTACTTTCCACTTAATAATAAATAGAGGGCTTGAGATCACATTGATCAATAAGCCATTCTACCACAATCTACTTTCTCAACATGGCATCAGAGCCTAAGTTCGATTAGGATCTTTTTTTTTTTCAAACCCATCGCAAACCAACGCAATTGGGTTTACTATCGTTCTTCAGTTCCAACAGGACCACCTTCTTCTGAAAATTTTTTTTTCAACATCAGACGGAGAGAAGAAGAGAACCACCACCGCCGCTGCTTGTCGCTGCTGCATCGCAAACCTCATGTAACTAAACTTGTCGCTGCCAGCAATTTTTTTCAGTACTGTCTCGAGGGAAGAACAGTAACAGAAAAAAAGAAGAAAGCAGAAGAGAAGAAGCTGCTCCTACTTTGCTGCACTACTGTTGCTGCTTCCTGCTTCAAGAACAGATTCACAGCTGTTGGTTGCTGCTTCCTGCTCCTGCAACTGCTGCTTCCAGCTCCAAGAATAGAATCACAGCCAACACAGTTTTCTTCTGAATCGCTGAATCGCTGAATCGCAGAATCGCAGAATCGCAGCCAACAGAATACAAACAATTCTGGCCCATCGATATTATTGTCTGAATCACAGAATATCGATCGTCTAATCACACCCAAATCGCAGAATATCGATCATCTA
This sequence comes from Hakea prostrata, assembly GCF_041222555.1. Classification (NCBI taxonomy): domain Eukaryota; kingdom Viridiplantae; phylum Streptophyta; class Magnoliopsida; order Proteales; family Proteaceae; genus Hakea; species Hakea prostrata. The sequence goes on along the minus strand of NC_142600.1, from coordinate 71,076,731 downwards.
ATCACAGTGAATTTTCTCTGGTTTTTTTCTTCTGAAACTCTTCGTCTCCATCAAATTTTTTCATTTGATTCTTTCTTTCGAACCTTGAATCAAGCCTAACTTGTATCGAATCAAGCCCCAACTTGTATCGAATCATACCTAGTTTCTTTTCCCCCTTAGCTACCGTTCTATTTGCCCAAAAATAGGAAGAAACATAATACAATGGCTGAGGCGCTTCTTTGGTAAATTTGCTTTTTCCCGGGGACCTAATTGCAAATTCACATAATTTCAGGGGTTTAATTGTAAATTTAGATAATTCCAAGTGCCCATTTGCAAATTCAAATAGTTTCAGGGACCTATTTGTACTTTCAACTTTTCCAGGGACTTGTTTGTAATATCCCAAAAAGAGAGGAAAGAAAGAAAAGAAAAGAAAAGAGAGAGAAACATGGTGTTAAAATATGCATTTTTTGAATTGTGGTTTGGCTATTGAATTTTGCGACGTTTCAATTATTTTTCAAAGGGTGAAGATTGAAGAACTGCAGACAATCTTTTCAACATGGCAACTACCGATGGTACTACTGCTCCCACCGGCTCCAAACATTATCCCACTCTTCATCCTCTTTCGGTAAGATTTGATGGCACAAATTATTTGATCTGGTCTCGATCTGCTTACCTAACTATTGTTGGAAGAGGACTAGTTGGACATATTACGGGCTCCACTATCAAACCTACTACCGTAGGTGTTTTACAGGATAAATGGATATCAAAATGACTCTCTTATTATGTTATTCCTTTTGAATTCCATGAATCCAAATATTGCCCAGGGTTACCTATTACTTGATACTGCAGCCCAAATCTGGAAGGCTACTACTGAAACATATGGACAATTGGGGAATGATGCACAGGTTTATGAGCTACGAAAGAAGCTTCATGAGACTACCCAAAAGGAACTGACTGTGGCCCAATATTATGCCACGTTGCGATCTCTTTGGCAGGAGTTGGATCATTATTGGGATTATCATCCCACTAACCCAGATGATGTGACTACTTATAGGAAGCACATTGATAAGTTTCGGGTATATGACTTCTTGGCAGGTTTGAATGTGGAGTACGATCAGATCAGAGTGCAAATATTAAGTCGTTTTCCTTTTCCTACACTAGAACAGTCTTATGCACTTGTTCAATGAGAGGAAAGTTGTCGATTAGTTATGCTTCATACTCCTATTATGGAGAAATCAGCCTTACAGTATGTTCGCACTAAATCTGATCCAGCTAAGGAGATTGTCAAGTGTGAGCACTGTCACAAACCATATCATACAAAGGCCAATTGTTGGAAACTGCATGGGAAGCCTGCTGATTTTGAGCAAAAAAGAGCACAAAGAAAGGGAAAACCATAGGCTAATCTTTTTTAGACAGTTTCCACCACACCCTCTGCAGACGTTGGTTTTTCACAGGAAGAGTTAGCTACTCCGCGACGTATTATGCAGTCTTCTACTGCCAGTACAACTTCTACTACTGCTTCCTCTACTACCCATACCAACTCCTACCTTGCTACTTCAGGTAAAACTTTTACTGGCTTTCAAGTTTCTTCAGTTTCAACTCCTTGGATCATTGATACAGGAGCCACAGATCATATGACAGGTTTATCTTCCTTTTTCTTACAATATTCTCCAACTCCTCAAAAGGATAAAGTTCGAATTGCTGATGGCTCCTATTCTTCCATTGCTGGAAAAGGGACCATTCAGCATTCTCCATCACTTTCTTTGTCTAAAGTTTTACATGTTCCCTCTTTCTCTACTAACTTGCTCTCTATCAGTAGTCTTACACATGACTTGAATTGTAAAGTGACTTTCTTCCCATCTTACTGTGTCTTCCAGGATTTGGTCATGGGTAAAGAGATTGGCCGTGGTAAACTAGACAATGGACTTTATTTGCTCGAGCCGATTGGAGGATTTGCTTCTGCTCTGACTACATCTTCTAATCTGGTCCATTCGGTAATATCAAACCTTCATTAGTGGCACCGTAGGCTAGGTCACCCCCCTCTAGGAACTCTTAAGAAAATATTTCCTGATTTGGTTTCTTCTTATAATGAAAATAATTTTTTTGTGCAGCTGCGCAGTTTTGCGAAGCAGACTCGTTCTACTTATTTACCTTCTCTTCATAATAGAAAATCTATTTCTTTTATGCTCATTCATACTGATGTGGGGGGTCCCTGCCAACGTGTGTCTATTACTGGCCATTACTTTGTTACTTTTATTGATTGTCACTCTCGTTCTACATGGATTTATCTTTTAAAACAAAAAAAAAGAGATTTTCCGATGTTTTCGTGATTTTCATAATATGATTAAAACTTAGTTTAATGCCACTGTGAAGATCCTTCGCAATGACAATGGCACAGAGTATACTGATGGTGAATTTCAGAGATATCTATCTGACTCTGACATAATACACTAGACTAGTTGTGTTGATACGGGTGCCCAAAATGGGGTTGCCGAAAGGAAGAATTGAAATCTTTTAGAGATAACCCATTCAATTATGATTGCTATGAATGTAACTGACCAATACTGCAGTGATGCTATACTCATTGCTTCTTACCTTATGAATAGAATGCCCAGTAGGATACTTGGTTTTAAATGTCCTAATGAGATTCTCCAGGGAGCCTCTTCTTTTATTATTCCCCCAAAGATTTTTGAATGTGTGTGTTATGCCAGAATCACAGCCCAGCAGAGTAAGTTGGTTCCCCGCGGCCTACGTTGCATATTTTTGGGGTATTATGCTACTCAGAAAGGGTACAAATGTTATCATCCTCCTTCCAGGAAAACCATTGTATCCATGGATGTAATTTTTAATGAGTTTTGCCCTTACTATACACCTCTCCAGGGGTAGAGTCCTAGAGGAGAGGTGTTCTTTCCGACTTTAGATCTTCCTATCACACACCAAGACAACATAAGAGTTCAAGAAGAGTTTCCTGACCAGGGGGAGACTTCGGTCAGTATACCTGAGGACTCTAATCCTCCCCCTTCGTTTTCTGAACCATGTGAAGAACCTAGCTAGGGGAGACCACTCCTGTGAGGCACGCTGTTAAGGTCTTTTAAAACCAGATTGACCAGAATAAGGAGATGCAGACTTATCAGAGGAAGAATTACAACCGGCTAAAGCAAATGGAGAAAGGTGACACGTTACCACTTCAGTCTCATGCTCCAGAATCAGATTATACTGTTCACCTTAAGGTATCTTCTTCTGATCTTCCTATTGTTGTGAGAAAAGGAGTCAAATCTTGCACTCAGCATCCCATTGCTAAACATGTCTCTTATGACTCTTTATCTGATTCTTACCATGCTTTTATATCCTCTCTATCATCTATATCTGTTCCTAAAAGTTGGCAGGAAGCCTATGCTAATAAGAGATGGAAGGCAGCTATGGTAGAGGAAATGCAGGCTATGAAGAAAAATGACATTTGGGAGCTGGTTACATTTCCTCCGGGAAAAATACTAGTGGGCTGCAAATGGGTGTTTGTGGTTAAACAAAATATGGATGGATTAGTCAACAAGTTGAAAGCTAGACTAGTTGCAAAGGGGTTTACCCAGACTTATGGGATTGATTATCAGGAGACTTTTGCCTCTGTTGCAAAACTCAACACTGTCAGAGTTCTGTTGTCTGTAGCTGTGAACAAAGATTGGAACTTGCACCAACTAGACGTAAAGAATGCCTTATTACCTGGGGAGTTAGCGGAAGAAGTCTATATGAAAATCCCACATGGTTTCTCCGATGACAATACTGCAAGGAAAGTTTGTCGGTTGAAGAGGTCAATTTATGGGTTAAAACATTCTCTTAAATGCTGGTTTGGACGCCTCCTGAAGGCAATGACTTCTATTGGGTACAAGTAAAGCAATGCTGATCATACACTATTTGTCAAGAAGTCAGGTACTAACATCACACTTCTTATTGTTTATGTAGACGATATTGTCATCACAGGGAATGATGGTGCATAAATTCAAAGGTTGAAAGACTTTCTTGGCAAAAAGTTTGAGATTAAAGATCTAGGGAAGTTACAGTATTTCTTAGGGATTGAGGTGGTTCGATCAAAGAAGGGTATATTCCTATCCTAAAGAAAGTATGTCCTAGATTTATTATCAGAAGTGGAAATGTTGGGGTGTAAAGTAGTTGATACCCCTATTGAAGCTGGAGCTAAACTTAAAGAAAAAGAGGGAGATTTAGTGGACAAAGGAAGATACCATAGGCTGATAGGGAAGCTTATTTACTTGTCCCACACTAGGCCAGACATCGCTTATGCCGTGGGAATAGTGAACCAATTCATGCATGATCCATATTTAGCTCATATGAAAGCTGTTACTAGAATACTACAATATTTTAAGGAAACTCCTAGAAAAGGAATACTTTTGTCACCCACTGATAATCTAAAAGTAGAAGCATACACTGATGCAGACTAGGCTGGATCTCCAAACAGGAAGTCAATTTCAGATTACTGTACCTTTATTGGAGGTAATCTAGTTACTCGGAGAAGTAAGAAACATAATGTGGTAATTTTATCCAGTACCAAAGCTGAATATAGAGCTATGGTTTGTGGAGTTTGTGAGTTACTATAGTTGAAAGGCTTGCTGCAAGATATTGGAGTCCAAGTTCCAAACCCTATGATGTTATATTGTGACAACAAGGCCGCTATTAGTATTGCTAATAATCCAGTGTAACATGATCGAACTAAGCACATTGAAATTGACAAGTTTTTTGTTAAAGGAAAGCTGAAACAAGGGCTTATCTACATGCCTTTTGTGAGGTTTGGAGACCAAGTAGCAAATGTTTCCACTAAGGGTTTGAGAAAAAGAGATTTCCTTCCTATTGTAGGCAAGTTAGGCATGACTAATATCTATGCCTCAACTTGAGGGAGAGTGTTGGATTCTACTAGGTGTTCAATTAGAGTTTGTATTCATGTAGAGTTCTATTTCTTATTACCCAAGATGGGTATTAATGTAATAATGTACTTTCCACTTAATTATAAATAGAGGGCTTGAGATCACATTGATCAATAAGCCATTCTACCACAATCTACTTTCTCAACAAAGGCTACAAAAACTTAAGACTAACATAAGTAAAGAAACCAACTAGCTTATTCCATATGCAACCATATTCCCATCAAAAGAAGCCTCTTTTGTTGATGCATCTGCATCGCTCTCAATCGACAAGTATCTGCCCTGGTTTCTTAGGGCAGGTTGAATTTAGCCTGCAACATACGAAAAAGGTAGGGTGTTGCGTAGTAAAACTAGCCCATTCCCATTCCTAGGTCTTTAAAACTTGTGGATGATACTATAAGTGCTAAAAAAAAAAAAAAAAAAAAAAAAAAAGAGAGAGAGGGTGAAACGAAGAGAGAGACCAGGCAACACTGTAAAATGTTACAATATATGGTAAACATTTAGCCCCAAAAAAATAATATACAACAACCAGTTTCCTGACTATGCATAGACTGTTGATTTGCATGAATGTTATGTACATATTGGCATCTGGAAGTATAATTCACCATAAAATTTGTCTTCTTTCTTTTTTTTAAGAACTCATCTCAAAAGATTCAGTAAATTTCAAGGATCAGAATTTAGAGTCTCTACCATGTTTTGTGTACAAAGAGCCTATTCCAGGTACCTCAGCATGCGAAGAGATCGTTGCGGAGAGAGGCTGGAAGTTCGTGTTCCCAACACACCAGTAGATAACCCATTTCAGATTATAGAGTGTGTACTTTAAAGCTTTAGTCCAATTCTCCTGTTTGTTGAAACTTTGTGTGATGGTGTATTCTCCACTCTGTCATTCTCAATCCTACAAAGTGAATCGGAGATGGTTAGAAATATATAAAATTAAACAGTTAGTGGCAGCAACCATTCTTTCTAGGTTACTATTGGCTTAATACAGCCGACCCCATTTAGTTGGGACAAGGCTTATTGTTGTTTTGTTGTTGTTGTATTGGCTTAATACAAAGAGTGTGTGTATGTGTGTTTTAAATTTCAAATATAGGCAGCTAAAATGAATTATCATTAATATGTTCAATTCAATTCTGAAATGTTAACGTCCATCTATAGATGCACATGTTGGCATGTATTCAAATATGGACAACCTAGGTAAAGTAAATAACAAATATTATCAATGTATTGAAAAACACTAAAAATGTGATCGCCGTATTCCATTAAAGCTTAAAGGAAAATTTTATAGGACCGTTGTTCGACCAGCTATGATGTATGGTTCAGAGTGTTGGGCTGTTAAAAAGAATCATATAGATAAACTCAGTGCAGCAGAAATGAGGATGCTAAGATGGATGAGTGGCAAAACTAGGTTGGATAAGATAAGAAACGATCATATTAGAGTTGGTCTGGGAGTTGCTCCCATAAGTGATAAGCTTAGAGAAAGTCGTTTGAGGTGGCACGGCCACGTCCAACGGAGACCTATAAATGCTCCTGTACGGAGAAGTGATATAATCCATATTGAAGGAACTAGAAGAGTTAGGGGTAAACCTAAGATAACCTTAGGAGAAGTGGTGAGAAAGGATATGTATAGCTTAGGCCTTGTATCTAGCATGGCCTCGAAGAGAACTGATTGGAGGGCAAGAATCCATGTAGCCGACCCATTTAGTTGGGACAAAGCTTATTGTTGTTGTTGTTGTTGTTGTTGTATTGAAAAACACTAAAAAATGCTGATGCATTGGATATTCATTAATATTACATGCATATAATGTATAATGGAATAATATATCTTTCGTATACTAGTTGATCATGGATTTAAAGCCAGCAAAAATTCTTGGGATAAAACTTCGTAGGAAAACTGCCCCCCCCCCTCGCGCAGCTCCTGACTCTGCTTGTGCGGAAGCCTTTGACACCGGGTTCACCCTTTATACTAATTAATCATTGATTTGAATGAATGGATTAACTTTTTTGGAGGTTATTAATTAAAAGAAGTTGAACAGCAGAATGAATGAACGGTAATCAATTTCTTTAAAGAAGGAACAATCTTCCACTTAATGGAACATTTTTTGAATCAAAACAATATTTGGTAGATACAAATTTACAAGAAGAATCATTTCGTAGTAACTAAATTTAATTGACATGAATTAGAATTTGAAACTAAAATCTAGGGGTGACGAGACTTTCGTGTTTTTCAATTACTCTTTAAAACTTCAAGTTATTAATTATCAGAAAGTCTGAACCCAAAATCAAGGGAGAGGATTAAGATGTATTAGAATTTCCTTCAGTAAAAAGATATGTTAGAATTTGAACCTAGAATTTAGGGAATGACATGTCATTTTTATTTAACATGTATTGACATTTGAACTTAAAATAAGGTGAAAATTTAAAATCTGAAACTAAAATTTAGAAAGATGAAATTTTCTAGGCTTTCAATTACCTTTAATCTGAAGTTACAAATTTTCATAAAATCTAGATCTAAAATCGAAGGAGAGGATTAAATATATTAGAATTTGTAACTGTTGGTAATACTTCAAAAGTAATTCAATTCAATTAATTGATGGGGGGAAAGATTCCTTACCTGGATTCGCTTTCCCTTACTTGAAGTATTCGCAGCGGAAGTCTAGATCCACGTTCTCGTTCCACCACCAAAGATTTACCGGCGAGATTCCACAATCACTGGGAAAGGGAATAATATCCACAACCCAAATGCCGTGGATTAATGGAATGAAGATAAAAAAACTAGGAAAGGAAAAATTTCCAATCCTGCGATTCTAAGAGAGAGGGAGAGAGAGATGGAGCCGCCGTTTCTCAGAGATTCGCTCGTGCGAATGAATCACTCAGTTGCTCACTAATGCGGTGGTTACCAATATATATAACCCTATTTTGCAACCGCCCTAATAGTGAGTTTCCAATATTGCCCTTGGGCATTTAATTTATTAATCATATTAATAAATTCCAACAGCTCCCACTTGCACAAGGGCAAGTGTTAATCTTTCAATGTGTCCCAGACACACTTGTATATCCCAGATATACAGATTCAATCTCTCTGCTATGTATCCCAGATACATAGACCTCTTGTGTCCCAGACACACATGTATATCCCAGATATACATATATATTGATCTCTTCATTATGTATCCCAGATACATAGACCACCTGTGTCCCAGACACTAATATCCACAATCATACTGGCAAAATGGGTTGTGCGACCGGTGATATACATGCACGCGTGAGCCCCAAACTAGAAACCTTCCCAGAAGGCCAGAATGGCACATCACTCATAGAAACAAATCAAATAAGCATTAGTATAACACAGTGTCCTAGGTTTATTCAAACTCACCAGACTAAAGGTATCTCGATCCCTCTTAGAGATCACCTTCTTGTCCTTAAAATGTTCACTACCGTAACACATACGGTTGGCGCCAAAGAAACACTTTTAGGGTGCAGTTGAATCAAACCTTTCCTTTCGCCCTGCGACCATCACTACACTTAGGATTGACTCCTTTCCCGGTAGTGCCCCTTTAGGTCGAATCAATCATGACCATAGGTAACACCCCAAAGTAGCCACATCAACCCTTCGTTTCATGATGTCGTCGAAAGTCACTAAGAACACTAATGGACCATAAGGTCCAGGACTCACATAATGAGAGGAGCACGGATCCATCCTCTCATTTCCAATGATCGCTAAGCACACATAGTATGATATACGTGCTATGGTGGAGCATTCTATATACAATAGAACGTATGTCCATCTCATCACCATACAGGTCTTAGTCTAGTCGCAACCTCTTGCGCCTAACCCGAGTTTCTTTATTGTCGCCACCCTAGCGCCACATAAAGTACTCGCACTTGGCTCCTATAGGCAACATGAATAGTGGGAACATTCATGTCGATTCTCTTCACAATAGAGAAACTCATCTTGATTCCAAATCAAGGCGACATCATGATTATGAATTGACCTACACAAAGTCATTCACAATTTGTCTCATCTCTGCTCGCCTCCAAGGCGCCAGAGGCGAATGCTCGTGTGAGTGAGCCATTCTCTTGCCTATTGACATATATTGTTTTATGCTAGCAAAACACAATCACACAGAAAGTGAATAAAAAAATGCTGGAATGAACTCATATTACTCATTAATAAGAAAGTCTCAGTACAAAAATAAGTCACAATCTACGCAAGCCCAAGGATTTTACATGAGAAATAAAAACATCCTTGGCTATAGGTTTGGTAAGAGGGTCAGCTACCATCAAACTAGTAGATATGTGCTTAAGTACAACTTTCTTTCTTGATGTAACGTCTCTAACAAAGTGATATCTCAACTGTATATGTTTGGTCTTCCCATGATACTTGGGGTCCTTGACATAGCTAAGAGCTGCCGTACTATCACAGTAGACAAGGACAGCCTCTTTGGATGTCATCACAATCCTAGTATGTCGAAGGAATCTTCTCAACCAAATAGCCTCTTGAACCGCAGCTGAGCATGCCACATACTTTGCTTCCATGGTCGAGAGGGATATACAAGCCTGCTTCTTGCTACACCACGAAATGGCCCCGCCATTTAGCAAGAAAGCATATCCAGAGGTTGATTTGCGCTCATCGATGTCTCCAGCCCGTCGGCATCACTATAGCCAACTAACCGCAAATCCGATCCTTGGTAACACAACATGTAGTTACTCGTTCCTCGAGATATCTCAATATCCTCTTGATCGCTTTCCAGGTGCTTCTATGCCTGGGTTTGATTGGTACCGACTAACCAAACCCACTGCATAACAAATATCCGGCCTAGTACACATCATAGCGTACATTAGGCTACCCACTGCACTGGAATATGGAACTCTTTCCATCTTGGTTTTCTCCTCTGGAGTCTTAAGACCCATATCAAGGCTCAAATGCAAACCCTTCTCCACTGGAGTATCAATTGGTTTGCAGTTGTGCATCTAGTATCTCGTCAAGACATGGTCAATATAGGTCTCTTGAGATAAACCCAGTAATCTCTTTTGCCTATTTCTGACAATCTTGACACCAAGCACATAGCTTGCTTCACCCATGTCCTTCATATCAAATACGGAGGACAACCATTTCTTAATGGTTTCCAATAGCTCCTTGCTATTGCTAGCCATAAGTATGTCATCTACGTACAGTGTCAGAATGACATAATTATTATCAAATCTCTTGGTGTAAACACAGTGGTCTTCCTCAAGCATGGAAAAACCATTTTCCATCATAGCTTGGTGGAAGCGCACATTCCACTGTCTAGATGCTTGCTTTAAGCCATATATGGACTTCTTAAACTTGCACACTTTGCGCTCAAGTCCATGTGCTTCAAAGCCTTGAGGTTGATCCATATCGATCTCTTCCTCAAGTTCTCCATTGAGAAAAGCAGTTTTTACATCTATCTGATAAAGCTCCAAGTCCAACTGAGCAACAATGGCTAGTATGAGGCGAATTGAGGCAAACCTAACCACAGGGGAAAAAGTTTCCTCATAATCAACGCCCTCTCGTTGGGTGTAGCTCTTAGCCACTAAACGAGCCTTGAATCTTTCAATAGATCCATCCGTCTTTCTTTTGATCTTGAGAACCCACTTGTTCCCAATCGCCTTTCGGCCTGGCGGCAAGTCAACCAAGTCCCAGACATGATTAACTTTCATCGACTCCAACTCTTCCTTTATTGCTTTTAACCATTCCTTTGAGCTTGACCCCGCAAGAGCTTCCTTCACGCTCTTTGGTTCATGCTCATCGACTGAAATCATCTCACAGTCGATCTCTTCAGGAGTTACCATGTAAGCTTCATCCTCTATGTCGAAACGTCGACGAGGAACTAGCCCGCGCCCACTACGGCGCAAGTGCATGTCAGATTGCTCACCGTCTAAGGTAGCTATCACATCTCGCACTCCCACTCCCACTAGGATCTTCTAGATGAACCCCAGGTTCATTATCCAGAATCTGAATCCCTGGAGTGACAAGACCACTATCTTGTATCTCAAAGAATTCCGATGATTCTTTGTTAACTCCTGAAAGAGATGGAAAATCATTCTCCAAGAATGTTGCATCCCTAGACTCAAGTTTCGTTCTCCTCTCACTCTCATCTAGTCCAATGAAGACATGGCCCTTTGAGGGTTCAGAATATCTCACAAAGATACACTTTCTTCCTCTGGGTCCAAGCTTTCCATATTGGTGAGAAGTAGAGTGAACATATGCTGCACATCCCCATGCGCGCAAGTAACTCAAATCTGGCTTCCTTCCGGTCCACAACTCATATGGTGTGGAAGGAACCGATTTGGTTGGAACTCTGTTGAGGATATAGGCTGCAGTCAGCAAAGCATCTCCCCAATAAGAGATGGGTAGATTTTCCTGCGCCATCATGGATCTCACCATGTCTAGCAAGGTTCTATTCCTCCTCTCAACGAACCCCATTTTGTTGTGGAGTCCCTGGAATAGTAAGTTGTCTAGATATCCCCTTTTCATCACATAACCCTTTGAACATATCGGAGAGATACTCTCTACCTCTATCCGTTCTAAGAATTTTAATCCTTTTATCTAACTGATTCTCAACCAAGCTCATGAATTTCTTAAAACATTCCAGAGCTTCTGACTTATGAGAAATTAGATAAATGTGACCATACCATGTATAGTCATCTATAAATGTGATGAAATAAGACTGTCCTTTTCTAGTATGCACATTCATGGGTCCACACACATCTGAATGGATAAGTTCTAAAGGAAAAGAGGCTCTCAAAGCCTTTTTAAATGGTTTTCTAGTTGCTTTTCCTGCTAGACATGACTCACAGGTTGGAAAACCAGATAGTGAACCTTGGCCTAAGAGACCTTCTCTTGCCAACCTGTTCATCCTATCTAAGCCAATATGTCCTAGTCTAGCATGCCACAAATTAGAATCAATACACACAGTATTTTGGCAAACAAAAGCACTACTAGAATTAAATGAATAATCAATTGTATCCAATACAATGAAACCATTATCAAGAAAACCATAACCATAAACTGTATCACCCAGATACAAAACCAAAGAATTGTTTTCAAATACAACTCTAAAACCATGTCTTAAAAGATAAATAACAGAAACAAGATTTCGCCGAATGTCTAGAGCATACAAGACATTATGGAGTAACAAATGTCGGCCACCTCGCAAAACTAATTTGCATATGCCTATGCCATGAACCTCCACGCTTGAGCTGTTCCCCATCGTTATTCTTTTGCTTCCTCTTGGAATACGACGGTATTCCACGAAGCTCGAGCGTTCCCTTGTTATGTGTTCTCCGTCGCACTTTGAATCAACAATCCACAAAGGATTTAGTTCAGCAAGCATAATAGAACTTGTTACACAACAAGATGAGGTATAACACACAAGACATACCTCTTGCTCGGTGCAATCACGAGCAAAATGACCAGAGCTTTCGGCACTTGAAGCAAATCAAAGCTGATTTCTTCTTGCCAAAGACTAGTCCCCCTTGAACGCTTGGGGCCACTCTTGTTTTTGTTCCCACCCCGGTTACTTTGCTTGGACCGCCGAGGTTGAGCTTTCTCTCTGCGCGCTTGAAGCCCGCACCCTTACTAGTGCTAGCTTCAGCAGCAAATACATCAGTTTGAGGGGCATCGGCCAACATCCGATCCTCATCAAGCTCAAGGTGCTTGGCAGCTTGATCGAAAGTCTTGACCTCATCGGCATGAGTCAGAAGATCTTCATATGCTCCCAAGTCTTTGGTAATGACTCGATGACCGCCGAGACTTGCTCCTCATCGCCTTCTCGCGCCCACATGCGCTCAACTCACTAATCATGTTAGACATGATGGTTATATGCTGCCTCATGGTGTGACCCTGGCGCATCTTATAACCGTCAAAAGTGAGTCCGAGCTGGCGGCCTCTTGTGGTGGAAGTCCCTCCATACTGGAACTTCACAGCCTCCCACACAGACTTTGCAGTCCTATGCTTCTCATAACGAAGCATCAGGTCATCCCTCATGGAGCTCAGGATTGTAATCCTGGCTACCCGGTCTTTCCTCTTCCAAGCATTGTATGTATCAAGGTCCCCTGCGATGTCTTGTGCGGTGGTACCTTCCTCGGGTGGGTTCATGGTCCTGGTTTATGGTCTCCAAGATATCCTCGCTCTTCCAGGAGATATTGCACCTTTCGGTGCCAGAGGTCATAATTCCTCTCATTCAGCTTATCTCCTTTAGTGAGGTCAGCAACAATGCTCTTGGTAGCAGCCATTTTTTCTAGAGATATTACATACAAGAATGAGTTCAATAAATCTAGCATAAAACACAACTCATGCAACAACAAATCACACTAGCATAGTCAACCTATGGGATAAGCACTTAAACCAAAAGAGATGCTAAAAAACATTCAATCAAATTCTCATGCAAACCCACATAGACTTATACACTAGCTTCATTCTGTGCAAGAAACATGATTGATAGACCCATAAATAAAAAATAGTTTTATTAAAATAAAACATGCAATCATGTTCAAGCTATGAGGTGGTTCACACAGAACCCTTCTACCTCATTAGCTCCCACTAAACCCCATTAGGTCCTCAATGCCCAAACACCACACAGATTGTCGGGCCATTGGTGTCCAGTAAGTTAGAAACACATTCTGAACTGGACAGACCAATATCCAAAAAAATCCATCTCCCAGACGGAATTCCGTCTGCCTTTTATGCCCAGACGGATGACCGTCTGCCCAGACGGAAATTCCGTCTGACATTCTCGTGACTGCAGGCGGATGACGCCTCCCCCAGACGGATGATCCTCCCGCACGGAAATTCCGTCTGGGTCACTGTGACTACTCTGATAATAGATGGACGACCGTCTGGTCCACAGTGACCAAAAACGGCGATTTTTCAATTTTTCTTGAACGAAATTTTTTTTCAAAAAAAACGGAAAACACGTTTTTTCACCCAAAAAATCATCCAAAAAAAATATATACATGAAAAAAATCCAGCATTAATTATTAAACAAAAATAATTATCATCATGGATTATCAATTCATGCAAATCTTCATTAGGGAAATTCACTGGGATCCTCCCACTCGGATCCGAATCAAAATTAAGGGTTTCCAAAAACCCTATCATTCTCCCATGGGTTTCGTATTAAACCCTTGATCCTCCCATTGGATCCATACAATTAAAATAAACAATGGGGAGGAACAAAGAACCGTGGGAACCAATGGCTCTGATGCCAATGTTGGTAATACTTCAAAAGTAATTCAATTCAATTAATTGATGGGGGGGAAGATTCCTTACCTGGATTCGCTTTCCCTTACTTGAAGTATTCGCAGCGGAAGTCTAGATCCACGTTCTCGTTCCACCACCAAAGATTTACCGTTGAGATTCCACAATCACTGGGAAAGGGAATAATATCCACAACCCAAATGCCGTGGATTAATGGAATGAAGATAAAAAAACTATGAAAGGAAAATTTCCAATCCTGCAATTCTAAGAGAGAGGGAGAGAGAGATGGAGCCACCGTTTCTCAGAGATTCGCTCGTGCGAATGAATCACTCAGTTGCTCACTAATGCGGTGGTTACCAAAATATATAACCCTATTTTGTAACCGCCCTAATAGTGAGTTTCCAATATTGCCCTTGGGCATTTAATTTATTAATCATATTAATAAATTCCAACAGTAACCAAAATTTACAGAGACAGGATTTCGAGGTTTTCATTTCCTGAAAATTTACAGCTAGAATTAATTAGTAGTAGATTTCAGTTAAAATCATGAATTAAGAGTACTTATTATTAAATATGAATAAAATTACAGTTTTGGACATCCTTTATTAATGGCTAGCGGTTTAATGGATTGAATAGATAAGAGTTTTTAAGGAAAGTGAAATCTAGCCATGTCCTTGAGTGATATATACACACACACACACACACACACACATGGTGGGAGAGCGAGATCTCGGTCGAGATATACTAATTTTCTGGCTTAAACTTAGTGGCCCATCTCGGTGGGTTTTAGGGCCACGGTTGGGCTGAAACTTGGTATTTAACCTATTTAAGGCCTTTTAAAAACACTGGTGACCTTGGATTAACAAGAAAATAATCCTAAGTCAACTCTATGTGTAAAACCGAAATGTTGTAAAATGCAAAGTTAGACAACATGTAATGTAGAGATATCAAGTAATTCAAGTTATCAACTATCAAGTATCAAATACATTACACATCAAACTATCAAAGAACTTAAATGTCTTCAAAATTTTACAACAATAAGAAGTTTTAGACTTTTAGTAAGTCATAAATCATAATCCATAAGTTCACAAAAGCACAAGAGTAATAAGACTACAAGACGACAAGAGTATCACTCAGCATTCTGCATCAGCTGATTTTGAACGGTGGCCAGATATGATTCCCAAGTCAACTCATCACTGTAATATGTCACATATCTGTTTATGTGGGACCGATATGTCTCCATGTCGAATCTCTGGAAAAAACACTCTAGGGTAACCGTCAATCGTGGGTAGGTGAAAGAGCCACTGCTACTCTTGTTGTTCGTGTCGCTGTTGAATATATGGGTAGGGGTTTCTAAACCAGTCAGTCAACAGCTCACCTTCACTCCCATATGTGTACTCTCCAGGTGCAGGGTCTTGAAGAATAGCATGATCTCTATAAAAAGAATACCCAGTGTAATTTGACCCGATGCTGTGATCCTCGTATAGGTACTCCAATGATTGCCAACTAGCCAAACTCTGCTGTTGTGAACCACTGTGACCATGATCTAGGCTCATGCTTCCCATGTTCAATTCAAGATCTTGCATGCTCGCATCATTATTCGTTTGCCCTTGGTTTGATTTGCTCTTCTTACTCCTAGTGTAAGTTCGAGAGGGGAACTGTGGCTCGCATGTGTCGGATGACTCGAACTTGGTGGAGGTGACTCCTTTTGTTGACCCTGACTTCCACCAACCTGACTACCTCCATGACACGATAGCTGACCTAGATGGATGGTATCATCGGCATCATATGAACTCCCACTACTAGACATCACCGCAGCTGTTTCAAGTCGGCCAGGTGGCTCCACAAATGGTACACTTGGTCCTGCTGATGCTACTACAGCAGCCTAACCCTCATCAAAAAACACGTGGTCAACCACAACATCTAGGCCCATGGCAGCAGTAATGGTAGGATCAGGCTGCCCTCCTTGCCCATCTAACACTGGACCACCTCGATCCCTAACCCATTGATATATAAGTAAAAAATATAACATCATCTTCTTCATCCTTTGCGGGGGGCTCGTGAAGTATATCAGTCAACTCAATCGGTTCCCCATTTTCATCATCCATATCATCTTGTATGCTACTCTCAATTTCCTGTTGTAATGCACATACACTAAGTCATCGAGCCTCTTACTCCCCAATCTGTTTCGTACCTTACTATGGATGAACGAGAAGGTGCTATAGTTCCTCTCGCAACCAAAGGATGAGCAGTTGTGGGTACTTTATGTTATGTCCCCGATTTGGCGACTGTTCCATTAACCCCGTCAACGCTAACCAAATATAGAATGCATTAGGCAAGTAAATCTTAATACTTATATAACTTATCAGTTATCACTTCAGAGTTATAGACTTATAGTAATGGACTATTTACCAGGATCATTTTTTTGCCTAGTTGCAACCGCAGAAGGCTTTCCAAAACTCCTAGATCCATCCCTAAACTCCCTGATGTGTTCACCAGTTGTTCAATTATTGTACTTTTACTATTGTATATGCACTAATGCAAGAAGTTGAAGAAATAATTGAATAAGTTCTCACCTCTCCATTAATTGTCCCTTGCATGACGGGATTTGGCACAAACTTCTCCACCACGTCTTAAAAGTGACTCACTAGCCAAGTGCAAAGGATGCATCAAGTGCGTCTCCCATCTATCACCGATGATCCTCTCGTAGGATTTAAAGGAGGCAGAGGCAGCAACTCTAACCAACTCTTTCATTTGCTAGAGGGCAACATATATGTGGGGCATCCACCATCCATAAAACAAACACAATAGGCTCTAAAATGCCCACTATCCTATTCAGTTGCCTCCAAAAGGAATCATCAGCAATGGTTTGTTGGACTACTACTGCATCAGGATGGCTAGATCCATACCAATTAAACCACTCCTCACTTGCAAACATGTGCTGTAGACCCACCATTTTCTTTTGGAAGCTTTTTAGAGCTACATAGTTGGTGGCGAATCTAGTCAATCTAGGTCTGACTAGATCACCCATACAATGGTTCCTCATCATCTTCAGCACATAACCATGGATATAATAAAATTACCGACCCTTCTAGCCCTATCAACCACAACATTGATTGATTTTCTCTTCCCCAAGTCCTTCAACATAAGATCAATCGAGTGTGTTGCACATGGTGTCCAAAAGAGGTGGATCTTACTGCTCTTCTTCTTCATCAACATTTCACCAACTTTCTTGAAGTTAGCACCGTGATCTATGACAATTTGGACAATATTGTTTGGCCCTACCTAGAGGACTACCTACCTAAAAAGCTTGTAAACGTAGTCAACATCTTTGATTTTATCTGAGGCATCCACTAACTTAAGGAAGGATGTCTTTCCATTGCAGCTCAACATGAAATTAATGATGGACTGTCTAGTAGGACCAGTCCATCCATCAGCCATCACAGAAACACCATATGTTGTCCATCTTTCCTTTAATGAACCAATGTATTCCTCCACCTCCTGTTTCACCTTTGGTAAATATTTATTCATTACTTCTCAAACTGTTGGGACTTTAACCCCTACACCTGCTCTAGCAACTACATTAATCATCCCTTGATAGTATGGTGTTTTGGCTACATTGGTTGCAATGTTGTTGTAGAGCATGAATTTGTTGATTGCCAACCTAGCGTCCTCCTCCCTGCTGCCCTTCTCTACCTCCAACAAACATATATGGAATGCTTCTTTGATAGGTGTCTTGATGCCTGAAGAGGGAGGGGTCTTGGTCAAATGTGGCATTGATGCGTTCAAAATCTGCTCAGCCCTTAGATCTCCTCAGAATGACCTGCAAAATGAAAGCGTCAAATGTGGCCCGACTGTTGGGGTCGGGAGTCCACCTCTGAAGGCTAAGTCAGTCGATGAACTTAATCACAAACGGCTCTGCTAGAAGTGCAGAGCTAAGGAATGAATAATTGGAAAACGATTTAGATCATAAGCATCTGAGTGTTTACGTCCAAATGTGTGTGTATGGATCTGGATCTCCTCCTTACCTTGTAGGTAAGTGAGGTTTATATAGAGTGTACCTTCAAATCTTCTTCGTTGGATGTATTTGAGCCTTCTTCGGATAGTTGTTGGATTCTAACAGTTAGATCCGTTGAGAGATAGACTTCTACTAGTTTGAACTAGTAAAGGACTCCTGAGATAACCTCACGGTTATCTGATGATTATCCCTTCAATAGTGATAAGTGACAGCCGCCAAGTTGTGTCTGCCATCATTAGGGTAATTAACCTAATCCATAAGTTGGATTAGGGCGTGCTTGTTGCTGATTTAGTTTTCTTCCTCAGCAAGCTACCTCCTGGACCCGGCTCGCTCAGAAGCGAGTCGACTCCTTTTGTCCCGACCGGAGTCGAAAGTCAAACCAAGTATGAACCAGGTTCGATCATATTTTCTCCACATCACGAGCCCCCCAAACCAAACGTTTGGTCAATCCCGAGGGCTTGGTTTTTAACTGGGTTCCTCGTCAAGCAATAGTCTTTGCATATCCCACTAAATGTCATATCACATTTAATGCGGTGGTCACCTTTTTCCTCGAGCGTTGTGAGGGCAATGCCACGCGTCCTTTCGCAATCGAACGATTGTGGCTCACGTAACCCAAACGACGGTTTCTGAACGCCTATTTTGGATTCGTGAGTTCAAACTTTTAAACCGTCTTTAAATCTCGATCGTCGATGCTGAATCAATCTCGATCGTTCACGTCGTCGAACACTCGTGCGGGTGCTTAAAAGCGGTTCGTTGTCTTCGTAGGTTTCATTCTTCTTATCTTGGAATTTTTGAAACCTCGTCGTCTCCTTTGCGCCTTCTCGTTCTCAAGCTTTTTGCCTTATTGAATAAGTAAGTTTACTGATCTCTTTGCAAAGTTAACTTCCTGTCTCCAGGTTTTTCTTTTTCTTTTTGTACCGTACTGAAACTTTAGCAATGGAGGACAGTAGGGTTTCTTCCGAAGCTTCCCTTGTGCCCAACGCCAGTAATAGTGATAATGATAATGAGGCTTTTGTTTCCCTTCCCTCTGAGCAGTCGGATAGTGATAATAAAACCCTCACTGCTCTCTGGCGTGACTTCGCAGAAGTTAACCAGAAGAGATTAGAAGGAAAAGCTGAAACTTCCTTTGCCCTTCCTGAGTCTGGACCATCCATGACTCCTAGGGTGACCGCAAAGTCTTCTGGGCAGTCAAAACAAACTTCCAAAACTAGTGGTAGACCCGATTCTGTTGCCTCCTTGTATAAGGAGGAAACTCTTCTTTCGGCCATTCAGGGTTTTGATTTTCCTTCCTCTTACCACCTTAGGGTTCCAAACCCTTATGAGAGGGTTGATTCGACCCTTCCAGGCGAATTTTCCTTATATATAGATGCCCTGGAAAGCGGGGTTCGCTTTCCTTTCTTTAATCCTTTGTTCGCAGCCATCCTGAATCACTGGGATATTTGCCTTGGAATGCTCCTTCTCAATAGCTGGCGTCTCATCGTCGGCTTCTTGGGTTTATGTTTTGAACTTGGCATTACACCTTCTCTTGCTCTCTTTGTGCATTTTCATCTTCTATCTCCCATCCTCCCGGTTGGGTTGTGCTTTCCAAGCGCAATAAGACTGAGCTTAACTAGAGGGGCAGCATTCTTGCTAAAGGAACTTGCCCTTCCAATCACAAAGGATGGCGCCACCGATACTTTTTCTGTCAAGCGCCTCAATCAGATCTCAACTTCCTGACCGTCTGGAAACAATATACTTCATACTCTGAGGGTAACCGGGTTCTTCCCCTATCCAAAGAAGACAAAACGGCCATCAGGAAGATCAAATCAATTCCATGGTATCAAGAGATACATGGATATGAGATGGAATACAACTCCATCCTCCAGTACTGGGGACTGGCTCATTGTGAGCTTCTTAACCATCATCCTTCAATTTTTTAAGAATGATATGTCTTTTTGCAATCCTGATTTTTGTCCTTCTTTGCAGTGCCACCAAGAATGAACCCTGAGAATCTTCAGGCAAAGGCTGTCAGGGCCGTCGTGACAGCTGAGCAAGGGTCGCCTCGAGCCTTGACTGCTGAACAAGTGGTTTCTGTTCCCTCTCCCGACCCTTCCTACAAGGGTATTAGAAACTTGAAGCCCGTGGTTGATGCTTTGGGAAAAGGGAAAAAACCAATGGTGGAAGAGTCTGGTATCTCCTCCGCCACTCGAACTAAAAGGAAGCACGATTCGGTTGATGCTTCCTCCCAGAAAAAATCCAAAAAGAATGAAGATTGCGAGGAGATCTTCATGCCTCAGTGGACACTGAAGGAGACTGATAGGGCAACACAAGACCCTGAGAAAGCTGCAGAATGGAGCTCTCTCGGTCTTCTGCCTGCTGATCGTCAGGCCTTTGAAGCCCTGGAAGATGATGCCCTTGTAAATCAGTCCACAAGGTACCGTCCCTCCTGATCTTTCATTAATTGCTTTTCATAATTTCTTATGAGTTCTTCTGATAATCTCCTCGTCCCCAGGAATGTTGTGTTGAGCTTTTACCAACACATGGAGGCATTGAATCGAGTTGGTCGCAATGGCTCCTTGCTGCAGACCTGTGAAGAGAATTTGGCGAAGGCCAATTCTGAAATAGACCGGATGAAGGCAACAGCCGAAGAGCTGAAGGTGAAGCATGATGAGGAGATAAATTCCTTAAAAAATGCCCTCGATTCTTCAAAGGCCCGCGCTGTTGCTGCCGAGCGCGAGGCTAGGAAACAGAAGAAAGCTGCTATGTTGTTCAGTGACAGTCTTGAGTTTAAAGCCATAGAGAACGAACGTATACTGCAGCTAGAAGTTCCTAGCAAACCCGAACATATCAAACCAGAGCTTCGAAGGGATTGTGTTCGGAAATATCTGAACAGCGTTCCTTTCTCTAAACTGCTGGGCGCCTTCAACCTTCAAGCTTACCGCGTGGGGCAGAATGATGTTTAGGAAAAGATCCTCGTATCCGACCCTTCCTTTGACACAACTCCATTTCGTGAGGTGTGTCACAAATAAATCTTTGGGAAGCTTAAGTTGGATTTCCCAGACTGGGCTTTGGGAGAGGATGATCCTTTTCCAGCTAACCGGAATTATGAGGAATATCTTACTGATTCCCCGCCCCTTCAAAAAGAAACTTCACAGCCTGCTGCTGAAAAGAAGGCTGATGAAGACGATCCTGAGAAAGACTCCTCAGTCAATAATGAAGAAGAGTCTTAGGGAGTCAAGGGTTTTTTTTTTTTTTAATTTTTTTATTTTAAAGCTTGACCCTTCCATAATCAATGAAAATAGAACTTTTCCAATGATTGCCTAAATATTTCATCATCCTATCTCCAAAAGCTTGTCTTGGAAATAAAATATAAATGATATAACTTATCACTTGTCATTTAACTCCTTGTATCTTGACGAGGGATGACCTTTGGGATATCATGAAGAGGCGTTCGGGAGAGATGTTTCAACTTTCAGCTTTTACATACTCTCAACTGTTCCTTCATTTATTACAAAGTCCAAACGTTTCCCTGCCTTTGTGTACCACTCACTTTTCCCCACGAGTTGGAAATATAAATATCATTTAAGTGGTGGCGCGACGGTTGGAGGTATTCTCGTACCAACTGCATACTTCCACGTGGCTTTCCTCTGACCGTCGATCTTACTTTTTGAAGAACTCGAAGCGTTTCTTCGATCCAGTCCTTCGGTTGCCCTTGGCTCTCAAACCTTGCCTCATTCCTTGAGGCTATTTAAGTTCCTCAAGGGTACTTCTCATTTATCCTGCTATCTGCAAGTTAGATTTGCAAAACAAAACGACATTCCGTCTTCCTTTGCTGCGTTCGTTCTTTTCGTATTCTAACATTATTTTCGATCAACATCTGAACAAGTAAGCTTTTACTTTGCCCATGTCACGAATCTCTTCTCCTTCTCCCTGAGTGAACTTCACAGTAGTAATACTTGGGGTTCACTTAATGGGTATTTGAGAATTAGGGTTTTCCCTTTTTCTGAATGTTGTTGGATTTTTGTACTGGTACTGCCTTTTCTGTCTTTGCAGTGCCTCCCATAATCGGTTTGAGCTTTATTAGGGCGAATTCCTGCAAGAAGACTGTCCCAGTTCCGACGCAGATTGCCGCCAGTGAGGTGATTGCATCTGATGAATCTTCTAAGCGTAAGGAGACTGCTGTTGGTGAATCTTCAGATCAGATTCCCATAGTTTCTGCTGACGTTTCTCCTTCGCTCCCTCCGCCTGAAGAGACTATTCAATCTTCCTAGGAAGATCTTGATCCTTGCGTCGCTGCCTATGCTGTTGATGTCACTGTTGGAGAAACCATTCGGGATTCTTCGAAAGGAGACCCTTCAGACATCTGAGGCAACTATGTTGGCATCTGATGAAGGCGTGGTCCCGTCAGGTGCTGCTTCTATTTCCAACTCTAGAGCTTGTTTGGCATCCTCTTCCTCTCCTTCTTTGGAGCCGGAGGATTTTGCCACTAGGAAGCGCCGTCGGTTGGTGGAGGATGCAGCTCATCCTTCTCTTGATGTAGTTCATCCTTCTCCTCCCCTGAGGAAGTCTGAATTAGTGTCAAACGAGTTTGATAAAGCGTTGGAGTGGTGCACTGCTGCTCAAATGCCTAGCCGGAGCAGAGTTCTTTCCAAACTTCCAGACGATGACTTTATGAAGTCACTGGTGATGTAAGTTTTTCTTCATTATCTTTTGATGCTGAAGATTATTCTTTTGCTCCTGACTAACTCGAAAGTTGTTTGCAGGAGTCTCACTGGCAACTTCCACAACCAAGTGGAAGCAGCCTCTAGACTCAGTAAATTGAGTAATGAAGTTTCCAGGCTTCGGGAAGACTCCAAAGCTAAGGACGTTGAAATTGCTCGTTTTAGGAAATTAGCTTGGGAGGTTGCAGGAGAGAAAAACTCTGTGATTGAGCATCTCCGTTCGGATTTGGATGATGCCAGGGAGAAGATCCGACGGCTGGAACGAGAAGTAGGAAAGTCAGGGGCGAAAGGATCTGAAGCGTTACCCCAAAGGCAAGCTAACATTCCCTTGCCCGAATCCCTTCCAACTGACGTTCGCAGAGCTTGCACCTTCAAGTATTTGCACAGTAAGCCCTTTGTTGACATGCTGAATGCTTATAACTTGCAGGCATACCGCGATGGCGAAAACGAAGTATGGGAATCGATATTAAGGAAAGATCCTCATTTTGATACGACTCCCTACAGCGCTGTTTGCCATCCTGAAGTGTTTGCCAAGCTGGGTCTTCCCTCCCCTGACTGGACGAAGGATAAGATTGATCCTCCGCCTCCGGATCCGGATATCATGTATTATCTCGATGATTCCCCTCCTTATGCTCCTCTCCAAGGATTCAGTTATGAAGAACTTGGCCTGAGTACAGGTTTCATCAAAGATCAGACTTCTTCCGGTCAAGCTGGATAAAGAGTATGGAATTGCAGAGGATTTTGATAAACATGCTTTTGCTCGACTCTGTTCTTCTTCTTCCTGAATTTGTGTTGCTTCCTGACTCTGTATTACTTCCGGCAAAGTTCTTTCAATCTTGTAACTTCTTGATGATGTCTTTCTCATTTGACCGAGTGAAGATTGTACCCCAACATTTGTTTATATAAATGCTGGTTGTAAAGGTTGGCCTCTTCTAGTCGTTTTAAGAAATAAAGAAATGAACTTCATCCTTGAACTTTGCTAGTCATTTGAGTCATTGTTGCAGTAGGTCTTATAATGCCTTTACTTAGAGATTTCCGGAGAAATTCAGTAAGTCTAAGAAGAAACTCACTCGGGTTTTAAACCGATGCCTTGTAGAAGGAACTCACTCGGGTTTCAAACCGATGCCTTTACTTAGAGATTTCCGGAGAAATTCAATAAGTCTGAGAAGGAACTCACTCGGGTTTTAAACCGATGCCTTGTAGAAGGAACTCACTCGGGTTTTAAACCGATGCCTTTACTTAGAGATATTCCGGATTCAATAAGTCTAATAAGGAACTTACTCGGGTGTTAAACCGACGCCTTGTGGAAGGAACTCACTCGGATTTTTATCCGATGCCTTGACTTAAGAAATTCCGAAAAAATACAATGCCTTGACTTAAGAAAAAAGTACGTGAAGGGACTCACTCGGATTTTCATCCAATGCCTTGTTGGTCGATCTGTTCTTGAGTGTGGTGTATGATGCCCCCCAATCAAAAGATAGTTGTTAAAAACAAAAAATTGCATTGATTGAGTTGAAATTTCTTACATCACGAACAAAATTGATAATCTTCAAGGATAAAAATTTTTCAGATGCCTGGCATTCCACGAACGATCCAACTCTTTTTGGGTTGTCATGTTCTTCAGCTTGTCAGCTCCTGAACTGACTGGTTTTATAACCTTATATGGTCCTTCCCAAGAAGAATCCAATTTTCTTTGATGGCGTGGATTTGAAGCTAAGGTATTTCTCAATACCAAATCCCCTGCTAAGTACCGACGATTCTTTACTCGGGTATTATAATGTGATACTATCCTCTGTTGATAATGTTGAGTTCGTGCTATTGCCTTTGCCCGAATTTCATCCAACAAATCAAGACTATCAAGCAATCCTTGCTCGTTCGCTTTTTCTTCGAACTCTCTGTCCCGCAATGTTCCCGCCATTACTTTCACAGGTGCCAATGCTTCGGATCCATAAGCCAACCTGAATGGAGTCTCTCCTGTGGGTGTTCGAACAGTAGTTCAGTAGGCCACAGTACATTATGCAGTTCTTCGACCCATAAGGCTTTATCGGCCTCAAGTCTTCTCTTTATTCCTTCAAGTAGCGTTCGGTTAGTAACCTCTACTTGTCCATTACTCTGGGGGTATGCCACTGATGACACACGATGCTCGATCATATAAGTTCCACAGAATTGCTTGAATTGTGGACAGTCAAATTGGGTACCATGATCAGTAACGATTATCTTCGGCATCCCAAAGCGATATATGATTGATTCAAGTATAAACTTCTCCACCTTTCTTTCAGTGATTGTTGCCAGGGCGCTGGCCTCAACCCATTTAGTGAAATAGTCAATTGCTACTATCAAATATTCTCTTCCGCCTGAAGCCTTGGTGAATTTACCCATGATATCGATTCCCCACATCGCAAAAGGGATGGGATCTAGAATTGACGTCATGGTTTCCGCTGGGCATTTGGATATTGTAGCATGGACTTGACAATTGCTACACCGGCGAACATATTCCATAGCAGCTTGTTGGATCTTAGGCCAATATAACCCAAGTCTTAAGATTTTGTGGGCCAGGGCTCGTCCACCCATGTGAGCGCCACAAATCCCTTCATGTACTTCGGCCAGAGCCGACTCTGCCCCTTCGGGACCTAGACATCTCAGCAGGGGTCCAGAATAAGATCTTCTGTACAACCTTCCGTTTTGCATAATGAACCTTGTCAATCGTACTCTGACTAATCTTGCCTCTTTTGGATCCTCTGGTAGTTTATCATCTCTTAGGTATTCCACGATTGGATCCATCCAGCAACGCTCTGCTTCAATGTAGACCGAAGGGTCTAAATTTTTCTCTTTGGCATTGGCTAATCAGGATAGCTCATCTGCCACTGTGTTTTCTGTCCTTGGAATCTGACATACCTTCAAATTCCAGAATTCTTTTTGCAATGCTTGCACAATCTCTCGATATTTCTGCAAGCGAGGTTCTTTAATACCATACTCACCCTGAACTTGATTGACAATAAGCTAAGAGTCACTATAAACAGTTACATCTGCTACTGCCAATGCTTTTGACAATCTAAGCCCAGCTATCAGGGCTTTATATTCTACTTCATTATTGCTAGCTTCGAATGCAAATCTCAATGCATATCGAATGATGAATCCTACTGGACTCTTCAAAAGAATTCCAGCTCCTGCCCCGTCTTTATTACTCGAACCGTCCACATATACTTCCCAAATGGTTGGTATAGTGGGCTCTTCAACTATGTTCTCCATTGGTGCAGTAGTTTCTATTACAAAATGGGCTAGTGCCTGAGCTTTGATTGTCGTTCTAGGCGTAGAGCTTACTTGAAACTCACTGAGTTCAACCGACCAAGCCACCATCCTTCCAGATAAATCAGGTTTTCGAAGAACTTTACTAAGAGGGAAAGTTGTAAATACCTCTATCGAGTGAGCCTGAAAGTATGGCCGTAGCTTCCTAGCTGCTGTCATGAGAGCTAGAGCCTGCTTCTCGATCTGAGAATACCGCGTCTCCGTATCAAGTAGAACGTGGCTCACATAATAAATTGGCCATTGCTTCTTATCCTTCTCCCGAACGAGTACCGCACTGACCGCTGAAAGGGATGCTGCTAAATATAGCTGTAAAACTTCTCCCCATTCGAGTCGGGATAAAAGCGGTGGTCTTCCCAGTGCTTCCTTTAATTCCTCGAAAGCTCTCTGGCACTCTTCAGTCCAATTTGCTTCCTTGCTACCCCTCAAATCTTTAAGTGCCTTAAAAAATGGTAGACACTTTTCTCCAGACTTTGAGATGAAACGGTTCAAAGCAGCAATTCTCCCTGTCAAGCACTGCACATCCCGAACAGTTTTTGGGGCTTCCATATCAATTAAAGCTTGTATTTTGGCTGGATTAGCCTCAATACCTCTGTGACACCATGAAGCCCAAGAATTTGCCTGAAGATACTCCAAAGGTGCATTTCTCCGGATTCAGCTTCATGTGATATTTTCGCAGTACTGCGAATACTTCTGTTAAATCTGCGATATACTTTGCCCTTGCAATGCTTTTTACCAGCATATCGTCAACATAAGCTTCAACATTTTTCCCGATTAGGTCCTTGAATATCTTGTTGACGGCCCTCTGATATGTAGCTCCTGCATTTTTCAGGCCAAACGGCATGACTTTATAATAGAAGCTTTCACGATCAGTTATGAAAGCCGTAAATTTTTCATCCTCTTTATTCATGAGGATCTGGTTATACCCCGAGTAGGCATCCATGAAACTCAAGGTTTCATATCCTGCAGTTGCATCTATCAAGAGGTCAATCCTGGGCAATGGATAGCAATCCTTAGGACAAGCTTTATTGAGGTCGGTGTAGTCTGTACACATCCTCCACTTCCCATTCGCCTTCTTGACCATTACCATGTTGGCTAACCAAGTTGGGCATTCAATTGGTTCTATGAAACCAGAACTCTTCAGTTTTTCGACTTCGCCTCGAACGGCTTCGTACTTTTCTATAGAGAAATTTCTCCTTTTTTGGATAACTGGTTTCACCTTTGGATCTATCCAGAGTTTATGTTCTGCAACATTTCGGTCGATTCCTGGCATGTCTTCAGCAGACCATGCGAATACATCACTATTTTGTTGAAGAAAAGACTTCAACTCTCCCTTGAACTCTTCCACCTGCTCAGATCCGATGTAAGTAATCCTTTTTGTATTATCAGTAAACAGCTGGATTTGCTCTAGCTTTTCTCCCGGCTCGGGCCTTTGCATTTCTGATTCTTCCCGATCATCCAATACTTCTATCGGTAGGGCAGTCACCTTCCTTGGGCCCTCCTTGTCCTTCAAATAGGCAACATAACATTGCCGAGAGATCCTCTGATCAGATGAAACTTGATCAATTCCCATCTCAGTCGGGAATTTTATCTTCAGGTGCTTCGTAGAAACAATAGCACCTAACTTGGACAAAGATGGTCGTCCGAGGATAACATTGTAAGCTGGAAGTTCCCGAACCACCAAAAAATTTATTCGGACGGTAGCTTCCTTGGGAAAACTCCCAATCGATAGGTCCAACTGGACTGATCCCTCCGCTATTGCAGACGATCCTGCAAAGCCATATAAATGTGTGGATGATGGCTCCATCAAGTCCTTATCCACCTTAAGCTTTTGATACACCTCATAAGATATTAGGTCCGCAGCAGTCCCTGTATCAACTAAAACTCTATGTATTTCACGGCGCACGATCTCTACCTTGATGACTATGGCATCATCATGAGGTAAACAAACGCCTCTCTCATCTTCTTCGCCAAAGGTGATAGAATCTTCACCATTCAGCCTCTTACGCTTCTGCGTTTCTCCGGTTCCAACAAATTTAGATTTTGTTTTCAACCTCCAAAGTGATTTGGGTTCTGGGCCTCCGAATATTGTAAGGATTGGTGACCGAGTAGCATCAATCACCTCCTTACCCTTTTTAGACCTTGGAGCCTCCTTCGTTTGTTCTGAACTAACCGAACGGTCCCTTTTGGGGCTAGCCTCACCTGGCTCCTCTCTTCTCTTGTTAATAAAATTGGACAAATGTCCCTGAGATATTAATCTCTCAATATCTGCCTTCAAATGACGACAATCATTGGTATAATGACCATAATCCTTGTGGAAACGACAACATTTTTCTCGATCCTGTTGCTCTCCAAGCTTTAGAGGAATCTTTGGAGGCCACTTCAAAATATTTCACTTCTTAATGATATTCAAAATATCAGCCCGAGGAGTATTTAATGGAGTATACTCACTTTTACCAGGAGATCTCTGCCGCCATGCCTGAGGCTTTCCAACTCGCTCCTGAACATTCTGCTTTGGCTTCTGCCTGTTCTCAGGAGCCTTTTGTTCTTTGGTGGAGGCTTTATTGTCCCCCTGGCGCGCATCTAAGATTTCCGTGACTTCAGCCTGCTTTTGGCATCTCTGTACCAACTCAGCATAAGTTGTAGGCATATCCTGAAGTAGTAACTCCAGGAATCTTCGATTGGTGAATCTGGTGAACAAAGCAGTTTTAGCTACTTGCTCATCTAGATTCTCTATCTCCATTGTAACTCTATTGAATCTTTTCAGATATTCTCTGCTCGATTCGCTCTTCCCTTGTCTAATAGTAAACAAGGTTTCCTCGGTCTTTTTGATCTGGATTCCACTATGGAATCGCCCTATGAATTTGCGCGCCAACTCATCGAAGTTCACGATCTTCCCGATGGAAGGTTCGAAAACCATTTTTGCACCGCTCTGGTTAAAGATGAACCAAAAACTCTGCAAAGAATTTCATTAGAATTACCTGCAACTGCCATAGTCTGCTGATAATAACCGATGTGGGCCGTAGGATCCCCAGAGCCATCGAATGTGGAAAAAGTTGGCAAGCGGAAATTATGAGGAAACTGGTATCCCGCAATTGGCTCGGCAAAAGGGGTCTTTCGAATAACTAAATAAATATCATCAGTTATCCTTCCTTTAGCCAATTGTCCCAGCTTCTGATTAATATTGGCCAATTCCTGACCGATATGTGTCGAATGATCTTCTGCAACACGATCACGACCTCGAACAAAACGATCATCACGAGCTACTCGATCATCACGAACGGCCCGCTCATCACGAACAGCCCGCTCATCGCGAACTGCTCGATCATCACGAACGGCTCGTCTAACAGTTGGTGAGTGAGTTTTCACTCTTGTATCCAACCTCGTATTCAAATCGGTTGTACTTTCCTGTGGTCTGTCAAACCGATCGTCCCGTCTAGGAAGATCGTCGATTCTCCTAGGCGCTCGGTCACCTTCACGGAAGTTCTGACCGATATTCCGATCTTCAGTCAATCTCTGATCCCGTGGTAATACACGCCTCCCTGCATTGCGATGATCAGGTTCTTGTGGTAATACCATTCGTCTTGTTAGCACGCGGAGTGCCTGACTTACTTCCAAAAGTTGGATCTTCACTTGATCCAATTGATCTTGGAGTGTCTCTGGAGGACTGTGTACCCTTAGACCGCCATCTACTTCGAGAGGTGGTAAACTTCCCTGAGGAATATCTGGATTATTTTCTCCAAGGATTTGGAAACCAGTATCGCGTTGTGCAGCGGCTGCTGCTGATCTAGTCACCATAGCTTTTTGAATCGTTTTCCCACAGATGGCGCCAAATGATGCGTCCAAAATCTACTCAGCCCTTAGATCTCCTTAGAATGACCTGCAAAACGAAAGCGTCGGATGTGGCCCGACCGCTGGGGTCAGGAATCCACCTCCGAAGGCTAAGTCAGTCGATGAACTTAATCACAAACGGCTCTGCTAAGAAGTGCGAGCTAAGGAATGAATAATTGGAAAACAATTTAGATCATAAGCATCTGAGTGTTTACGTCCAAATGTGTGTGTATGGATCTGGATCTCCTCCTTACCTTGTAGGTAAGTGAGGTTTATATAAAGTGTACCTTCGAATCTTCTTCGTTGGATGTATTTGAGCCTTCTTCGGATAGTCGTTGGATTCTAACAGTTAGATCCGTTGAGAGATAGACTTCTACTAGTTTGAACTAGTAGAGGACTCCTAAGATAACCTCACGGTTATCTAATGATTATCCCTTAAATAGTGATAAGTGACAGCCGCCAAGTTGTGTTTGCCATCATTAGGGTAATTAACCTAATCCATAAGTTGGATTAGGGCGTGCTTGTTGCTGATTTAGTTTTCTTCCTCAGCGAGCTACCTCCTAGACCCGGCTCGCTCAAAAGCGAGTCGACTCCTTTTGTCCCGACCGGAGTAGAAAGTCAAACCAAGTATGAACCAGGTTTGATCATATTTTCTCCACATCAGGCATCATAATGTGCAATCTTCCTCCTTTCAATCCTCTCACTTCCATGAAAAATATGTCTAGGTGGCATGGATGCCCCTGACCCCGAACCACATGCTCCTCTTGTCTGTTCATATTACCTCACATTCTCAAAAGGTAAGAACTGTCTACTAGCTTCCATTGCAGCCTTCATCTATCTCCAATTGACTTGTGACTCAATACCCATAACCCTCCTCCTCTCCTTATCGACATCTGACTCCTCATTAACATCAACAAAAGGTCTACACAGCACTGTATGTCTGTATCCTCAAATTTCCTTTGTTTTTGTGCCGTCTCGTCCTGTTTTTTGTCTCCTTCCCTTTAAAGTTGTTACAATTGCTTTTTGCACTTCATAAGGAACCTTGGGACATTTGGCAACATCTTTGTAGCCACTAGCCAAATGTTGTTTTAATCTGATTGAACCACCAGAATTCAAGGTCTTAAAGGCAATACTTGCATCGGGATTTTTTCTTGTCAGCAGTCAGTGGAGCCCCATGTTGCCAAACAATGTCCTGAGTCCCACTGCCAATGCCGCCACTCCCACTAGTTGCCATTTAAGCTACAAGTCTACAACACTGAATTACATACATGAATGTTCCCAAATAATCATTATAATAATTTTTAGATAATTAAAAACATGTAAAAACAATTTATAAAACAAAACACACACTTTGTTCTAAGATAACATATATACAATGCTCAAATACACATGTTTGTATTTTTAAAATAAACTACATAATATGAGCATCATTTAAAGAAAAATAATAATAAAATATTATTTTTATAATTATTTTAGTTAATTATTTAAATAAAAAATAAAAATAAATACAGCAAACATGATAATCAAAATATGACTACATGGGGTTGTAGCCCTCTCAATGTAGTTTAACATAAGTGATAATCACATTCATATAATATTTTTTATATTTTTTATTTTAATTTTTTAGATATTATATTTTTTTAATTCAAAATTTCAAAAATAAATTAATAGCAGAAAATTAAATTTGTTTCCATGAAAGTATAGATCGAAGTTAGTAGATCAACATATATTTATACTAGACTCATACACCTATTGTAAAACATTCTATTTGAAAAAATTCAAATTTGGGAGAAAATCTTATTTGTTGAAGATCTAATTGAAATAGGCTTGAATGATGATAATCTAATGTCGTAGATGCGTTAAGGATATTTAGAAGTTGAATCCCCAAAATATTCTAGCCAAAAATCAATTTCCCGATGACTTTTGAGAGTTGCAACCAGAAAAAGGCGAGATTTACCTCTCTCGCACGAGATAGGGGGTTTTAAAACCCACTAAAGCATGTGGTTGGACCGCATTTGGTGAGATCTCGCCGAGAGATGGCGAGATCTCCCATCTCAACTTTCTCCTCATCTCGCCATCCCATTTTGGTGAGAGATCTCCCACCATATGTATACATACATACACACTCTCCCTCTTGTTTCATTACAAAAAAATTTGAACAAGGCATATCTAGTGCACAAGCCTCCCTGCAAGATCTAGGGAGGGTCAGATGTACACAGCCTTACCCTTGTTTCCAAGACTTTAACCCATGACCAAGCATTTAACAAGTGAGCATTTAATCAAGACACCAGACAAAACCTCATTAAATTTAGACATCTTACCAGCAAGAAGCCTCGCGATTCCTCCACCCTATTCGTTGGTCGGCTATCTCCTGCCCAAAATTTAAAGGGGGTCTTGGCATTCACTGCATCCTAGAAATCAATCTAGCTTGTCTTCTCAAACTCATCTGAAAATTTTCCACCAAGCAAGACTCCATTTGGGTCAATTGGGTCCATTCCTACCTCCTTAGGTCTGACTCCTTTTGGACCGCCCCCACCCCCTCCAACCCGTCCTAGGTTTGGAGAAAGCTCCTCCTCTTGAGACCGCGTGCTCTTTCGGCGATCTCCATTAGCTCCTCCACCTCCTTTTGGCTTGACCTAAAGCATCCGTTGGGCATCCTCTTTAATCTCCTTGGACCTCGCACTGTTTATGATACCCACATCCCCAAGTCCACCCCCCTCTCCTTAATTTCAGATGGCTCCTGGTCCCCCCTCCTCACACAAGTTTGGAATTCGCTTCCTGTCCTCCTAGGTTCCCCTTATGACCTTACTGTTTGGCTTCCATCTCCCTCAAAAACCTTCTCCACTTCTTTAGCTTGGGACCTCCTCCGCTCCCCTTCCCACCATCCCCCTTGGCCTCCCTGGTTTGGTTTAAAGGTCATACCGCCGCCACTCCATCACCCTTTGGAGGGCTCTTAATCTAGCCCTTCCCACCCAATCCCTCCATATTAGCCATCATATCCCTATTAACCCAAATTGCATTCTCTATGGGAATAGTCTTGAGGACCTTCAACACCTTTTCTTCTCTTGCCCTTTCTCCAGCTCCCTTTGGAGAAAAGCCCCAACTTCTATTTGGCCCCGCCTGCGGCATTCCTTTGGCTTTGATCAGGATTGGTCTTAGGTTTTGAGAAATTTCTCAGGTTCCTCCATTTGCGACCGGATTGAAAGCTTGTTTTATGTGCTACTGTTCATTATCTATGGTGGGAGCACAATCTTAGAAGATGGACTTCCAAATCCCGCTCTATTGACATGATTTGGAAGACCATCTGTTTTGATGTTTCTGCTAGGATTTTTTCTATTCCCCACCCCCCGGTTGTTAATACCCCAAGGAATAGGCTTATTGTTGTCTCTTGGGGGCTCAGCTCCTACTTTGGGCCTCCTGTTTGATAGTTGGCTTTGTGTTCTTTTCTTTGGTTTTAATTTAATTATTCATTCATAAAAAATAAAAAAAAGTGGTGGCCACAAAATGACCATCACCAACTATGATATATTCTTACCAGTGTCTTGTATGCAGCCTATATGTAGAAATACAATGTTTGGCAGAATGGCTTATTGATCCATGATCTCAAGCCCTCTATTTATAATTAAGTGGAAAGTAGACTATTACAAGGAATAGAATTTTACATGAATACAAACTCTAATTGGACTCCTAGTAAAATCCTACACTCCCCCTCAAGTTGGGGCTTAGATATTAGTCATGCCCAACTTGCCTACAATAGGAAGGAAATCTCTTACTTTCAAACCCTTAATGAAAATATCTGCAACTTGGTCTCCAGATCTTACAAAAGGCATGCAGATAAGCCCTTGATCCAACTTTCCTTTGACAAAAAACCTGTCAATTTCAATGTGCTTAGTTCGATCATGTTGCACTGGATTATTAGCAATACTAATAGTAGCCTTGTTGTCACAATATAACATCATAGGGTTTGGAACTTGGACTCCAATATCGTGTAGCAAGCCTTTCAACCATAGTAGCTCACAAACTCCACGAACCATAGCTCTATATTCAGCTTCGGTACTAGATAAAGCTACCACATTCTGTTTCTTACATCTCCAAGTAACTAGATTACCTCCAACAAAGGTACAGTAACCTGAAATTTACTTCTTGTCTGGAGATCCAGCCCAGTCTGCATCAGTGTATGCTTCTACTTTTAGATTATCGGTGGGTGACAAAAGTATTCCTTTTCCAGGAGTTCCCTTCAAATACTGTAGTATTCTGGTAACAGCCTTCATATGAGCTAAATATGGATCATGCATGAATTGGCTCACTATCCCTACAGCATAAGCGATGTCTGGCCTGGTGTGGGACAAGTAAATAAGCTTCCCTACCAGCCTTTGGTATCTTCCTTTGTCCACTGGTTCTCCCTCTTTTTCGTTAAGTTTAGCTCCAGCTTCAATAGGGGTATCAACTGCTTTACACCTCAACATCCCCACTTCTGATAATAGATCTAGGACATAATTTCTTTGGGATAGGAATATACATTTCTTTGATCGAGCCACCTCAATCCCTAAGAAATACTGTAACTTCCCTAGATCTTTAATTTCAAACTCTCTGCCAAGAAAGTCTTTCAACTTTTGAATTTCTTCACCATCATTCCCTGTGATGACAATATCGTCTACATAAATAATGAGAAGTGTGATGTTCGTACCTGACTTCTTGACAAATAGTGTATGATCAGCATTGCTTTGCTTGTACCCAATAGAAGTCATTGCCTTCAGAAGGCGTCCAAACCAGCATCTAGGAGACTGTTTTAACCCATAAATTGACCTTTTCAACCGACAGACTTTCCCTACAGTATTGTCATCAGAGAAATCATGTGGGATTTCCATATAGACCTCTTATGCTAACTCCCCATATAAGAAGGCATTCTTTACGTCAAGTTGGTGCAAGTTCCAGTGTTTGTTCACAGCTACAGACAACAGAACTCTAACAGTATTTAGTTTCGCAACAGGGGCAAAGGTCTCTTGATAATTAATCCCATAGGCCTGGGTAAACCCTTTTGCAACTAGTCTAGCTTTCAACTTGTTGACTGATCCATCCATATTTTGTTTAACCACAAATACCCATTTGCAGCCCACTAGTTTTTTTTATATTCTGGAGGAAGTGTAACCAGCTCTCAAGTGTCATTTTTCTTCATTACCTACATTTCCTCTACCATAGCTTCCTTCCATCTCTTATCAGCATAGGTTTCCTGCCAACTTTTAGGAATAGATACAGATGACAGAGAGGATATAAAAGCACGGTAGGAGTCAGACAAAGAGTTATAAGAAACATATTTAGCTATGGGATATTGAGTATAAGATCTGACCCCTTTTCTAACAACAATAGGAAGATCAAAAGAAGATACCTCAGTAGAATCTGATTCTGGAGCAGGAGATTGAAGTGGTAACGTATAACCTTTCTCCACCTGCTTTAGCCGGTTGTATTTCTTCCTCTGATAAGTCTGTACCTCTTTATTCTGGTCAATTTGGTTTTGAAAGACCCCAACAGTGTGTCTCACAGGAGTGGTCTCCCCCTGGCTAGGTTCTTCACATGGTTCAGAAATTGAAGGTGGAGGATTAAAGTCCTCAGGTATACTGGCCGAAGTCTCCCCCTGGTCAGGAAACTCTTTTGGGACTCTAAAGTTGTGTTAGTGTGTGATAGGAAGATCTAGAGTCGGAAAGAACACCTCTCCTCTAGGACTCTCCCCCTGGAGAGGTGTATAATAAGGGCAAAACTCATGAAAAAGTACATCCATGGATACAATGGTTTTCTTGGAGGGAGGATGATAACATTTGTACCCTTTCTGAGTAGCAGAATACCCCAAAAATATGCAGCGTAGGCCACGGGGAGCCAGCTTACTCTGGTGGGCTGTGATTCTGGCATAACACATGCATTCAAAAACCTTTGGGGGAATAACAAAAGAAGAGGCTCCCTGAAGAATCTCATTAGGACATTTAAAACCAAGTATCCTACTGGGCATCCTTTTCATAAGGTAAGAAGCAGTGAGTATAGCATCACTCTAGTACTGGTCAGGTACATTCATAGCAATCATAATAGAACGGGCTATCTCTAAAAGATGCCGATTCTTCCTTTCGGCCACCCCATTTTGAGCAGCCGTATCAACGCAATTGGTCTGATGTATTATGCCAGAGCCAGAGAGATATCTTTGAAATTCACCATCAATATACTCTGTGCCATTGTCACTGCGAAGGATCTTCACAGTGGCATTGAACTGAGTTTTAATCATATTATGAAAATCACGAAAACATCGGAAAACTTCATTTTTTTGTTTTAAAAGATAAATCCATGAAGAACGAGAGTGACAATCAATAAAAGTAACAAAGTACCTATGGCCAGTGATAGACACACGTCGGCAGGGAACCCACACATCAGTATGAATTAACATTAAAGGAATAGTTTTTCTATTATGAAGAGAAGGTAAATAAGTAGAACGAGTCTGCTTCGCAAAAATGCAGGCTTCACAAAAAAAATCAACCTCATTACAAGAAGAAACTAAATCAGGAAATATTTTCTTAAGAGTTCCTAGAGGGGGGTGACCTAGCCTACAATGCCACTGATGAAGGTCTGATATTACCGAATGGACCTGATTAGAAGATGTAGTCAGAGCAGAAGTGGATCCTTCAATCGGCTCGAGCAAATAAAGTCCATTGTCTAGTTTACCACGTCCAATCTCCTTCCCTGTGACCAGATCCTGGAAGACACAGTACGATGGGAAAAATGTCACTTTACAATTCAAGTCATGTGTAATACTATAAATAGAGAGCAAGTTCGTAGAGAAAGCGGGAACATGTAAAACTTTAGACAAAGAAAGGGATGGAGAATGTTGAATGGTCCCTTTTCCAGGAAGAATAGGAGCCATCAGCAATTCGAACTTTATCCTTTCCAGAAGTTGGAGAATATTGAAAGAAAAAAGAGGATAAACCTGTTATATGATCTGTGGCTCCTGTATCAATAATCCAAGGAGTAAAAACTGAAGAAACTTGGAAGCTTGTAAAAGTTTAACCTGAAGTAGCAAGGTAGGAGTTGGTTTGATTAGTAGAGGAAGCAGTGGTAGAGGTTGTACCGGCAGTAGAAGATTGCAGAATACGTCGCAGAGTAGCTAACTCCTCCTGTGAGAGACCAACATCTGCAGAGGGTATTGTGGAAACTGTCTCAGAAATATGAGCTTTCGGTTTTCCTCTTTTTTGTGCTCTTTTTTGCTCAAAATCAGCAGGCTTCCCATGGAGTTTCCAACAATTGGCCTTGGTATGATATGGTTTATGACAGTGCTCACACTTGACAATCTCCTTAGCCGGATCAGATTTAGTGTGAACAAACTGTAAGGGTGATTTTTCCATAATAGGAGTATGAAGCATGACTAATCGACGACTTTCCTCACACTGAACAAGAGCATAAGACTGTTCTAGTGTAGGAAAGGGAGAACGACTTAAGACTTGCACTCTGATCTGATCGTACTCCACGTTCAAACCTGCCAAGAAGTCATATACTCGAATCTTATCAATGTGCTTCTTATACATCGCCACATCATCTGGATTAGTGGGGTGATAATCCCCATAATGATCCAACTCTTGCCAAAGAGATCGAAACTCAGCATAATAGTGGGCCACAGTTAGTTCCTTTTGGGTAGTCTTATGAAGCTTCTTTCGTAGCTCATAAACCTGTGCATCATTCCCCAACTGTCCATATGTTTCAGTAGTAGCCTTCCATATTTGGGCTGCAGTATCAAGTAATAGGTAACCCCGGATAATATTTGGATGCATGGAATTCAAAAGGAATGACATAATAAGAGAGTCATTTGATATCCATTTATCCTGTAAAGCACCTGCGGTAGTGGGTTTGATAGTGGTGCCAGTAATGTATCCAACTAGTCCTCTTCCAGCAATAGTTAGGTAAGCAAATCGAGACTAGATCAAATAATTTGTGCCATCATATCTTACCGAAAGAGGATGAAGAGTGGGATAATGTTTGGATCCAGTGAGAGTAGTAGTACCATCGGTGGTTGCCATGTTGATAGAATTGTCTGCAGTTTTTCAGTCTTCACCCCTTCAAAGTAACTGAAATGTTGCAGAATGCACAGTCAAACCACAAAAAAATTATAAATACCCCCTATCCCTCTTTTTTTTTTCTTTTTTTTCTTATCTTTTCTTTTCAGTAATGACAATTATGTCCCTAAAAAATCTGAATTTGCAAATAAATCTCAGAACTTATACAAATTTACATATAAGTCCCTGCAATGCAAATTTACCAAAATAACCCTCAAACATCTATTTTGTTTGGGCTAATCGAAGTGATTCAGATGAAGAATCGATCCTCAATGGCAGGCTTAAGAAGAACAACCCCAATCGAAGAACCTCAATCGCAAGCTTCAGATGAAGAACTAGGCTTCAGAATCGCAGGCTTTAGATGTAGAATCGAGGGAAAAAAAGTTGCAGGAGAAGCGGTAGTGCAGGCTTCTTCTCTTCTTCTTTCCCTTTTTTTTTTTCTCTCTCTTATTGCTCTTTCCTCACCGTATGCAACAACGTAGTAGGCGGTAGTGCAGAAGAATAGCCAGAAAGAAGAGGTGATAGGTTTCGACGGGTTTGAAGAACTGCCAGAAAGAAAGGGCGATGGATTTCAATGGGGTTTCAATCGGTTTTTTATGGGTTTGAAGAGCTGTGACAGGAGGAGGCGATGGTTTTTGAAAGAGATAGTTTGACACTCTTCGACACTCTGTGACAGCGAGAGAGAGGCCAGGAGGTAGGTTTTTTCTCACTTTCCCTAATCGTATTTAGGCTCTGATGCCATGTAGAAATACAATGTTTGGCAGAATGGCTTATTGATCCATGATCTCAAGCCCTCTATTTATAATTAAGTGCAAAGTAGACTATTACAAGGAATAGAATTTTACATGAATACAAACTCTAATTTAAATCCTATACAAACTCTAATTGGACTCCTAGTAGAATCCTACACTATACCAATCAAAAGACCCACCTTGTCTGAAGTTTGGCCTACACAGGGTTTAAGGGGTAGGCCCTCGAAAGGCATGACCAACAAATGGCGTGGTGAGAGAGATCTGGTTATGATTGAGTGGGGCTATTGAGGAACGTAGAACTCAGGTCATGATCTCAAGCCCTCTATTTATAATTAAGTGCAAAGTAGACTATTACAAGGAATAGAATTTTACATGAATACAAACTCTAATTTAAATCCTATACAAACTCTAATTGGACTCCTAGTAGAATCCTACACTATACCAATCAAAAGACCCACCTTGTCTGAAGTTTGGCCTACACAGGGTTTAAGGGGTAGGCCCTCGAAAGGCATGACCAACAAATGGCGTGGTGAGAGAGATCTGGTTATGATTGAGTGGGGCTATTGAGGAACGTAGAACTCAGGTCCATCATAACAGTCCTCCTTATGGGGGGGGGGATATGATGTGCATAACCTGAAGTTTGGACCGGTTAAAAGTTCCTCAAATTAAATTGCAGACAAGGATAGACCTCACGATAAAATTATAAATCAAGGAAGGAAAAAAGAAGAGAGTTTTTTTGCTGGTAGCCACCTTAAATGGGGGTGAAACTCGATTCTCCTCCCTTAAGTGGGAATTATTACTGGTAGCCCACTTTCATGAAAATCCAATATATTACTAGTTACCCACTGTTAGTCTCTCTCCATTTTTCTATTAAGTTTGAACTCAAAAAACGATGATTTTGCCCTTATCGTGATAAGATGACCATAATGCCCCTCACTCACGCACATCGTCCCTAACCTTCATTCGATCCTCTCACCTCTGATACCTTCTCTCTCCACCTGAGCTCTCTCTGCAAGTATCATTCTCTTTTCTTCCCATGATCACATTCAAGAGATGGAGAAGAAATCCAGCTCCCGAAACGCGATGAAGAACAAAGTTGCAATGACAACTTGTTAGCAAATGATCCAGAGCTGCCATGGATTGGAGTGAGATTAAGCGATCTCTTAAAAGAACAGACAGAAATTGGATCATGGAAGAGAGAGTAAATGCAAAGCTCTGCATTTTTTCCTCAGCCACAAGAGAGGAAAATTTACAAGCTCCAAAATTTCCCCCAAATTTGGTCTCTTGTATTAGCTCTGATCATTTTGAGTCAGTTCAGATAGGGATAATATTGTTGGAGAAGCTTTAACAGATTAGGATTGTAATAAGACCTTTTTAATCTCGATACATCTGAAGCTATTTTAATCTCTGGTATCTTTTTCTCCAACTTCGATTAGCGTCCTTTAGGTATAGGTTTTTGGTGGAATCGAATCCAAATCGCACTCTATACATCTATTGCATTTGAAAGAGAATTAGGGTTTCTAAGGTTTTATAGCTGTCGAGTGTTGTCATTTTACTCGACCGCCCAAACTTTTCAAAAGCTTACAAATATTAGCAGCAAATTCAAGCTTCTTTAATGGCGCTGAAGAACAGGAAGCCAAGGGTTAGTACAAACCCAAATCTCATCTCTCCCTGTGTTGTCCAAAAGAAAAAAGAGAAAGGCAATACTTTGTGTAATTATGAAACGAGTTTCAGAAAAGCTCTATAGGGGTAACTGCTATGGTTGTAAATGGATCGGATAGTCCGCATCCTATTATATTCGGACGGAATCGGATAATATCCTATCATTTTCTGTTGAGAAACACGATATTGGTAGAATGGCTTATGGATCAATGATCTCAAGCCCTCTATTTATAATTAAGTGGAAAGTACACTATTACAAG
Source organism: Hakea prostrata (assembly GCF_041222555.1). Classification (NCBI taxonomy): domain Eukaryota; kingdom Viridiplantae; phylum Streptophyta; class Magnoliopsida; order Proteales; family Proteaceae; genus Hakea; species Hakea prostrata. The sequence goes on along the minus strand of NC_142600.1, from coordinate 71,035,991 downwards.
GAATAGAATTTTACATGAATACAAACTCTAATTTAACTCCTATACAAACTCTAATTGAACTCCTAGTAGAATCCAACACTCCCCCTCAAGTTGAGGCATAGATATTAGTCATGCCCAACTTGCCCACAATAGGAAGGAAATCTCTTACTTTCAAACCCTTAGTGAAAATATCTGCTACTTGGTCTCCAGATCTTACAAAAGGCATGCAGATAAGCCCTTGATCCAACTTTCCTTTGACAAAAAACTGTCAAATTTCAATGTGCTTAGTTCGATCCTGTTGCACCGGATTATTAGCAATACTAATAGTAGCCTTGTTGTCACAATATAACATCATAGGGTTTGGAACTTGGACTCCAATATAGTGCAGCAAGCCTTTCAACCATAGTAGCTCACAAACTCCACGAACCATAGCTCTATATTAAGCTTCGGTACTAGATAAAGCTACCACATTCTGTTTCTTACTTCTTTAAGTAACTAGATTACCTCCAACAAAGGTACAGTAACCTGAAATTGACTTCCTGTCTGGAGATCCAGCCCAGTCTGCATCAATGTATGCTTCTACTTTTAGATTATCAATGGGTGACAAAAGTATTTCTTTTCCAGGAGTTCCCTTCAAATACTGTAGTATTCTGGTAACAGCCTTCATATGAGCTAAATATGGATCATGCATGAATTGGCTCACTATCCCTACAGCATAAACGATGTCTGGCCTGGTGTGGGATAAGTAAATAAGCTTCCCTACCAGCCTTTGGTATCTTCCTTTGTCCACTGGTTCTCCCTCTTTTTCGTTAAGTTTAGCTCCAGCTTTAATAGGGGTATCAACTGCTTTACACCCCAACATTCCCACTTCTGATAATAGATCTAGGACATACTTTCTTTAGGATAGGAATATACCTTTCTTTGATCGAGCCACCTCAATCCCTAAGAAATATTGTAACCTCCCTAGATCTTTAAATTCAAACTCTCTGCCAAGAAATTCCTTCAACTTTTGAATTTCTTCACCATCATTCCCTGTGATGACAATATCGTTTACATAGACATTGAGAAGTGTGATGTTAGTACCTGACTTCTTGACAAATAATGTATGATCAGCATTGCTTTGCTTGTACCCAATAGAAGTCATTGCCTTCAGGAGGCATCCAAACCAGCATCTAGAGACTGTTTTAACCCATAAATTGACCTCTTCAACCGACAAATTTTCCCTGCAGTATTATCATCGGAGAAACCATGTGGGATTTCTATATAGACTTCTTCTGCTAACTCCCCATATAAGAAGGCATTCTTTGCGTCTAGTTGGTGCAAGTTCCAGTCTTTGTTCACAGCTACAGACAACAAAACTTTGACAGTGTTTAGTTTCACAACAGGGGCAAAGGTCTCCTGATAATCAATCCCATATGTCTGGCTAAACCCCTTTGCAACTAGTCTAGCTTTCAACTTGTTGACTGATCCATCCATATTTTGTTTAACCACAAATACCCAATTGCAGCCCACTGGTTGTTTTCCTGGAGGAAGTGTAACCAGCTCCCAAGTGTCATTTTTCTTCATTGCCTACATTTCCTCTACCATAGTTGCCTTCCATCTCTTATCAGCATAGGCTTCCTGCCAACTTTTAGGAACAGATATAGATGACAGAGAGGATATAAAAGCTCGATAGGAGTCAAACAAAGAGTTATAAGAAACATATTTAGCTATGGGATGTTGAGTATAAGATCTGACCCCTTTTCTAACAGCAATAAGAAGATCAAAAGAAGATACCTTAAGGGGAACAGTAGAATCTGATTCTAGAGCAGGGAGAAGAAGTGGTAACGTATCACCTTTCTCCACCTGTTTTAGCCGGTTGTAATTCTTCCTCTAATAAGTCTGCACCTCCTTATTTTAGTCAATCTGGTTTTGAAAGACCTCAACAGTGTGTCTCACAGGAGTGGTCGCCCCCTGGCTAGGTTCTTCATATGGTTCAGAAAACGAAGAGGGAGGATTAGAGTCCTCAGGTATACTGGCCAAAGTCTCCCCCTGGTCAGGAAATTCTTCTGGGACTCTTAAGTTGTGTTGGTGTGTGATAGGAAGATCTAGAGTCAAAAATAACACCTCTCCTCTAGGACTCTCCTCCCCCTGGAGAGGTGTATAGTAAGAGCAAGACTCATTAAAAATTACTTCCATGGATACAATGGTTTTCCTAGAAGGAGGATGATAACATTTGTACCCTTTCTGAGTAGCAGAATACCCCAAAAATACGCAGCGTAGGCCGATCCAGCTTACTCTTGTGGGCTGTGATTTCTGGCATAACACACGCATCCAAAAACCTTTGGGGGAATAACAAAAGAAGCTCCCTGAAGAATCTCATTACGACATTTAAAACCAAGTATCCTACTGGGCATCCTATTCATAAGGTAAGAAGCAGTGAGTATAACATCACTCCAGTATTGGTCAGGTACATTCATAGCAATCATAATGGAACGGGCTATCTTTAAGAGATGTCGATTCTTCCTTTCGACAACCACATTTTGGCCAGCTGCATCAACGCAACTGGTTTAGTGTATTATGCCAGAGTTAGAGAGATATCTCTAAAATTCACCATCAATATACTCTGTGCCATTGTTACTGCGAAGAATCTTCACAGTGGCATTGAACTGAGTTTTAATCATATTATGAAAATCACGAAAACATCGGAAAACTTCATTTTTTTTGTTTTAAAAGATAAATCCATGTAGAACGAGAGTGACAATCGATAAAAGTAACAAAGTACATATGGCCAGTAATAGACACATGTCGGCAAGGACCCCACACATCAGTATGAATTAGCATAAGAGGAATAGTTTTTCTATTATGAAGAGAAGGTAAATAAGTAGAACGAGTCTGCTTCGCAAAAATGCAGGCTTCACAAAAAAAATTATCCTCGTTACAAGAAGAAACCAAATCAGGAAATATTTTCTTAGAAGGGGGTGACCTAGCCTACGGTGCCACTGATGAAGGTCTGATATTACCGAATGGACCGGATTTGAAGATGTAATCAAAGCAGAAACAGATCCTCCAATCAGCTCAAGCAAATAAAGTCCATTGTCTAGTTTACCACGTCCAATCTCCTTCCCCGTGACCAGATCCTAAAAGACACAATAAGATGGGAAAAAAATCACTTTACAATTCAAGTCATGTGGAAAACTACTACTGATAGAGAGCAAGTTAGTAGAGAAAGAGGGAACATTTAAAACTTTAGACAAAAAATAATAATGGAGAACGCAGAATGGTCCCTTTTCCAGCAATGGAAGAATAGGAGCCATCAACAATTCGAACTTTATCCTTTCCAGAAGTTGGGGAATATTGTAAGAAAGAGGAGGAAAAACCTGTCATATGATCTGTGGCTCCGGTATCAATGATCCAAGGAGTAGAAATTGAAGAAACTTGAAAGCCTGTAAAAGTTTTACCTGGAAGAATAGGAGCCATCAGCAATTCAAACTTTATCCTTTCCAGAAGTTGGAGAATATTGTAAGAAAGAGGAGGATAAACCTATCATATGATCTGTGGCTCCTGTATCAATGATCAAAGGAGTAAAAATTGAAGAAACTTGAAAGCCTGCAAAAGTTTTACCTGAAGTAGTAAGGTCGGAGGAGGCATGGGTAGTAGAGGAAGCGGTGGTTGAGGCTGTACCGGCAGTAGAAGACTGCAGAATACATCGCAAAGTAGCAAACTCCTCTTGTGAAAAACCAATGTCTGCAAAGCGTGTGGTGGAAACTATCTCAGAATGATTAGCCTTTGGTTTTCCCTTTCTTTATGCTCGTTTTTGCTCAAAATCAACAGGCTTCCCATGCAGTTTTCAACAATTTGCCTTAGTATGATATGGTTTGTGACAATGCTCACACTTGACAATCTCCTTAGCCGGATCAGATTTAGTGCAAACAGACTGTAAGGTTGATTTCTCCATAATAAGAGTATGAAGCATGGCTAATCGATGATTTTCCTCACACTGAACAAGAGCACAAGACTGTTCTAGTGTAGGAAAGGGAGAACAACTTAAGACTTGCACTCTGATCTGATCGTACTCCACATTCAAACCTGCCAATAAGTCATAGACTCGAATCTTATCAATGTGCTTCCTATAAGTAGTCACATCATCTGGGTCAGTGGGATGATAATCCCCAATATGATCCAACACCTGCCAATAGAGCGCAACTCAGCATAATTTTGGGCCATAGTCAGTTCCTTTTGAGAAGTTTCATGAAGCTTCTTTCGTAACTCATAAACCTGTGCATCATTCCCCAACTGTCCATAGGTTTCAGTAGTAGCCTTCCAGATTTGGGCTGCAATATCAAGTAATATGTAACCTCAGGCAATATTTGGATGCATGGAATTCAAAAGGAATGACATAATAAGAGAGTCATTTGATATCCATTTATCCTGTAGAACACCTGCGGTAGTAGGTTTGATAGTGGTGCCCGTAATATGTCCAACTAGTCCTCTTTTAACAATAGTCAGGTAAGCAGAGCGAGACCAGATCAAATAATTTGTTCCATCAAATCTCACGGAAAGAGAATGAAGAGTGGGGTAATGTTCAAAGCCAGTGGGAGCAGGAGTACCATCAATAGTTGTCATGTTGACAAAATTGTCTGCTGTTCTTTTGTCTTCACCCTTTCAAAGTAACAGAAACGTCGCAAAATGCAATAGTCGAACAGGCCAAACAACTCAAAAATACATATAAGGAACACCTTTTTTTTAACGGTGCAAAAACTATGAAAGAAACTACAAATAAATCAACCCTTGAGACATCAAAATATGGTTCGGTCAAAGGATGGTCTGGTCTACTAGTTTTTTGGCTAATAGGACCTGAGAAAAAAAATCTAGTCTGGTCTACTGGTTTTTGGCTAATAAAACCAGAGAAAAAAAAATATGGTTCTGGTCTGGTCTATTTCATACGATGGGTTTTAATAGGATTTCAGAAGCATCGTAGGTTAACTGTGAAAGACGATGGCGATGGGGATGGAAGCAGGCGATGGCGACGGCGACAGAAGCAGAGTCTGAGTCTGGCGATGGCGGAAGTTGCAGTTTAGGCGTGATGGCGGAAGTTGCAGGTTGAAGAAGATGGAATCTGGAAAAAAAACTCTCTCAAATCATTGAAAGCAGAGTCGAAGATCCTCGTTGTAACTCACGAACTCAACAACAAACGATTTTGAACTCGCACGGCTCCGTTTCAACCCTAATCGGAAGCAGAGGCAATGAGTTCTGGAGAGATGTCTCGGCAATGGAGGTAGGTCTTCCTCAGCGGAGAATTTTTTCTTCTCTTCCCTTCCCTAATCAAACTTAGGCTCTGATGCCATGTTGAGAAACACGATATTGGTAGAATGGCTTATGGATCAATGATCTCAAGCCCTCTATTTATAATTAAGTGGAAAGTACACTATTACAAAGAATAGAATTTTACATGAATACAAACTCTAATTTAACTCCTATACAAACTCTAATTGAACTCCTAGTAGAATCCAATATTTTTGGACAGATTCAGTCGAATTCAGATGTTAATCGAATAGTTATTTTCTTAAGTAGATTATTCTAAATGGGCATGAATACAGATTGAATACAAGTTTTTAACTACCTATTGACATCTTTACTGCTAGGTTTGAAATTTAACAATATAGCAACATTGGTAGTTATTTTAGTAGAAAATCCAGAAAAATAGTCACATATCTCAAGTAAAAAATTATAAAAGAAAGAAAAATAAATCCAAATAAGTAATTTAATCGGACGGATAATAATCGGTAGGAAAGGGGTATACCTATCCGCATCCTATTAGTAATTGGGTGGATTCGGATACCACTAAATGGATGCGAATGCAAATTCGGGAGTGGATTTCGGTTATCCATTTGCACCCCCAGTGACCGCTCCATTCGTTTCTAGAATCTAATGAAATTATTCTCAGAACCCCATAAGTCAAGATTTAATTCTTGGGCAGTATGGTTAGGACTCTGACCTCTTTCCTACTCTATCAATTGATGCATTGTCATTCCTATTGCTTATGAAGATACATAATACCAAACAAATCCAAATTATGTAATCTGAAATGTTCTTAAGGAATCACTGTGAACTAAAACGAAAAAAAGTCGAGTAGAATAAGGGCTTCAAATTGTAAGAATGGTTCTGAAACTCTTAATTCCAGTCAGAGCACGACAAGCAGCGAGAGTTGCAGTAGCTTAGGTCGTCTTTCGTTTGATGCTCTTGAAGTCCCTCCCAAAACAAGTTCTCAGTCTCCGGAGAATCTCAAATTGAAGCACCACAGGTCATCTGATTCTGCCTGGGAAGCCATACACTTAAGCTTCTTTTGGACGAAAAGACAACTTGAACCATAGAGATTTTAAGCTTGTTCATTGTATTGGAAGTGGAGAGCTAGGGCATGTTTATTGGGCATGGAATGACAGTGTGTGAGTGAGAGGGCATTATGGTCATATTACCACTATAAGGACAAAATCGTCATTTCAAATTTAACAAAAAAGGTTAGGAAGACTAACAGTGGATAACGAGTAATATTTCCTTTTGATGAAAGTGGGTTACTAGTAATATTTCTCACTTAAGGGGGAGAATAGAATTTCACCCCCCCCCCCCCTAAGGTGGGTAGCAGTAAAAAACTCAAAAAAAATAGTATATTTCCAATTTCCCACTACTGCAAACATTAAAGACTCTTAGAAATCCTTCACCTGGACAATATCACTCACCCCCTCCCCCCTTAACAACAAACCCCATAAAACAAGGAAATAAAAAAAGGGGGGGGGGGAATTCATGGCTGTGTGCAAGAAAGCAAGGTAACAAAAGTAACACAGCATGCGGACATCACAAGTACTGTTTCCAACTCCACCTAATAGTGTAACTGTCAAATTGAAAAATATATAACATTAGCATATCCTAAATGATAAGATGGATGCCACATGCTCATGAACAAAGAAGATTTAAAGACTGCCAGTAGAATTGATATTGGATTAATTAAAAGGATGCTTACTTGTATGGTAGCTTAAAACATCTTTCTGGAGGTATGTTGTTCTCTTGATCCTTAAGAATATGCAAACTCCGCAAAGTCCTTCAAACATGTCAGAAATAGAGTCATCGCTTTGTCATAACGAGTGCTCCAAAATAAGTTGAGAGGCAAAAACCACCCCACTTCAGTGAGAAATAACTCAAAGAAGAAACAATGCATACAAAAATCAAATGGCAAATGGCTAGATAGAGGGAAAAATGAAGTCTGGCTCTGATTAGATCAAAACAACCCAGAAACAGAAAATGGCACAACCTGCAAGCTATGGAGCTCAGACCACTATTCGATAGTCTTATCAAGGACATGCCTAACCGTTTGATTGTCTCACCCACAAATACTATTGGTGATGTACTCAATGAACCCCTCAAATGGCAGGTCCAACCCCACCCACCTCCACCCAAAAAAATAATAATAATAAAATATCTTTCTCTGTGTAAAGTCGAAATTTCAAAATCAAGGGGATTTTCCATACTTACAGCTCATACATATTGTTATTACTTCCATCATTCACAGATAACTTCCCATGGGAAGAATTTTTATTCGATATCCGGAACAAAATTAAGGATATTCCAAAAATATTGGAATTTTGGTTGATGTAAGAATGACTCCCAGGTCTAGCAGATACATAACATATCGGAGGATAAGCTAGCAAGAGTAGAGCAAGGCAACTCACCATATATTGGGCAGAACATCTCAGCATAGACTCTTGCATTTAATGTCCCAAAATCTTCTAACTGCTGTACTAATTGTGTTCTCTATTTGGAAGCAAATAACCTGAAAACAATAATAAGAAAGAAACCGACCAGATTATAATATTATTATTTTCTCAATCAGCTTCCCAATCAACAATCCAAATATCCAATCATGTTCTTGGTGTTACCAAGGCTATAGGCCAACACAAATCATGAAGGACTTAAATGACTGTGGAACAGGCTACGTGAAAATAACATCATATACAATATAACAATTGCAATAAACCAGAACTAAGCTAGTAATCAGCAAGCAAGTTACAAAGTGCTAGCTCATAGTATATCTAATGGCCAAAGAATGAGTTACATGCTCTTCCAAGTTTGTAATTTTTGAGCAGACAGAGCCTACAGTTCATTTGCACTTCTAGGGTAATTCAACCTTATAATTGCAACAGAGGAACACCAGCACAAGAAAGAAGCTAATGATGCAAATAGAATGCATAAAAGCTCAAAGCAACTCCCCTTAATACCACACCTTCCAAGGAAAAGTAGGCTTCGTTACTCAGACTACCTGAATCCATTTCTATCGTCTTTTTGAAAATCACAGATTTTATAAGGACTATTAATTATAAAATGCTTTTAGGCACTAGGACCCAATGTTCCTTAATGGTTGGCATCGGATTAGGAAGACTCTAAAGGAAATATTCTAAGAAAATCTCACTGAAGAAGCACATTCTAATTATCAAGCAAATTACAAAGTTTCTGGCACAGTTCCAGTCAGGGTGTCAATTATCCATTTATCTCACTTGATTTGACTTAACGAGGCCTTGCTTTCTAAATCAACTTAGGCATACTGAGCTTGGGTTCATTGACATTTGTTGATTCACCAGCAACTGGGACGCGGACTAACATAAAGTTGGATATGCATTTGTTTGGATGAGTATGCATTATATATAGGTGATGTAAACCCAAACGTAGGGGTAAGGGTGAGGCAATTCCCTAGATTTAAGGGTTGCCCAGGAAATTCCAGCAAAGAAGAATGAAAATCCTAGCATTTGGAGGGTGTTTTCACACCAAAATTCTGCTACAGTGTGAACTTGGTTCTGGATTTTAGAAGTAATCAGGAATTAGGGTTTGAGAAAGTTCAGTTAAGGTGGATGAGGCCCTGTCCTTGCTGGTTCTGTAATTTCAGAACTGATTCCTGTTGATGTTCTGCCACTCAGATTGGAATTTGATTGATCAGAACTTTAGAACTTAAACGGAATCAGATTTACGAAATTTAGAAATTCTGCAGAAATCTCAAGGAAGAAGATGAAGTGCAGGAGTTTTCTAGGTCAATGAAACTAGGATGATTGGGGAAAATAAGCTAAGGAAAACAACCTAGGGCTAGGTACGATCCTAGGAGAAGAGAAAGAGGGCTAAAAGGGGCTGGCGAATATGCATTAACAGGGGGTGGGGGCTGCTGCTATCGCAGGAAAGAAGGGGAAAGGGGATGGGCTACGGTTGTGAGGGGGAGGGGTAGGGCTTTGCTGAAATAGAAGGGGAAGGGGGAGGGAGTAATTGGATGGGGTTGGGGTGAGTTCCTAGGGCTGTGCAAGAGGGGAAAGGGCAGGGAAGCTATGGTGGAAGGGGCAAGGGATTCTAGGGTTGCGCAGGAGAGGGGAGGGGGTGGGGAAGGGCTGCGGACAAGAGGGAGGCAGGGAAGGGATGGGGCGAAGCTGCTGTACTTACTTGGTTGCTCTGATTGAAGACTTGAATGCTTGGATGCTTGTTGCTTGAAGGCTGCAATTAATGACTGAATGCCGGAAATCAGAATACTCACAAATAGATAACCTGCAGGGTCACCCTCAAAGGAACATTGCCACCACCTTGGCAATAAACACTTACATTCTAAGGTAGATGAGTGGCAAAACTAGGAAGGACTTAGATAAGGAATGATCATATTAGAGTTGGTTTAGGAGTTGCTCCCATAAGTGATAAGCTTGGGGAAAGTCATTTGAGGTGGCACAACCATGTTCAACGGAGACCTATAAATGCCCCTATACGGAGAAGTGATAATCCAGATTGAAGGAATTAGAAGAGCCAGAGGTAGACTTAAGATAACCTTAAGAGAAGTGGTGAGAAAGGATATGCATAGTTTATGCCTTGTATCTAGCATGGCCTCTAACATAACTGATTGGAAAGCTTATCGTTGTTGTTGTATTCCTTATTCAATCAAAACTGAAAAATTACATGGACTGCTTAACTATTTATAACAAAAGACTGTAACTTGGGGTGGGAATCCTTAATTCACAGGGATCCTACCTCTGACTCAAACACTTAAATTGGAATCTAATTACCTAAATACCTGAACCCTAGATTTAGGATCTACTAAAGACACGCTAATTAAACTTTTAAGTTAACTTAAATAAGCACATGCTAATTTATCATAAATTAGCACTCAACCAAACAAACTTTGAATCAAAATAAAACTCTCTAAACCAAATCAAACTCAACTCAACTTACGAATTTAAACTCAACTAAAATTCTGAAATATTTTGAAAATAATTCTAGAATTAAAAATACGGCAAATTCCCAAAATATAACCCAACTAGGGGTTCGGCCAGGTCATGGTGTTTCTTGGGCCATCTTGGGGGCCCCACTTGAAATTTTGGCCAGGGGGGCCCTTGTGTTCACATCAATAGGTATTAATCCCCTTCTATTAACTGTGGATATCATTGTAACCAAAAAAGACTATGCGTATCATTTCACATAGAAAGTAACGTCATTAAAAAAAAATTTAAAAATGGCAACAAGGCATGTTTGGCATGTGTATCACCAACACCATATCCAACCTTTTTAAAATATCACAAACCCATATATCCAACCTGGAGACATAATATGCGTGGAACTCCTAATTTCACAAGGTAACTTGGGCAGTTATGCAGGGCAGAAATCTGCTGGCCTACTTGAATATGCAGCATTGACCTCCCTAAAAAAATATGATTTAACTACAAATATTAAACCATGACGATGATGAGGATGATGGTAACACTAAAACATGCTTTAGAAAAAGAAACACAACACAAGGATATGGGAATTTTGGACAGAAATATTGAGCCATGGTGTGGAGGAGAAGGCATTCTGGACCCTAAGCAGCATTTATCTAATCCCATTCAACCTAAAATTCAATTTCAAACAGCATACCCAAAGAAAACAGGTTAGAAAAAAGATCCATATTGTTACACTCCCACAAAAATATATCACAAATATCAAGAAGCCATAGCCACATCCAACCCTATGGATATCACAAATTTTTATTGAAAAATGTTGTGCCAAAATGTATGGACAGGAAAAGCTCCTCCCAAATCTGGCAGAAGACCCATAGCAAGCACAAAGAGCTACGCCATCTACCAATTATCATATCAAATGTTGCAAGTTGACCACTTCTTTCAACTAAAATACCCAACCTGCAGACTAATGGTGCAAAGCACACCTTATCATACGATTCATACCGCATTTTTAAAAATAGATGGATTGAAGATTTGGGAATGTCAGAAGAAAGTTGAACAAGAAGCATAACCACCAAGAGAGCTGCTAACTTTTTTCTTTTCTTTTTTTTTTTTGGGGGGGGGGGGAGGTGTTGGGGAGAACATTTGGGATCATCCACTAATCTAGGATAACTAGGGATAGAGCACCCAAGATTTTCATTGGTTTCTCACTTAAACATTCAGTTTTAAGTCTACATATAGGCTTTGAGACATATAACAGAGGTTAAGGTAACATGTTTTACAATAAGACCTTTTTGAAAAGCATTACCAAAATTTTATTGCAATCAATTTCTTCAAGTTGTCCAACCTTGCTAGCACTTGTTAAGCACCACAATCAAATTCAGTGTTTACTTGAGCTGAGTCTCTTTTGTGCTTGGTCCAACCAAATAAAAATTTCTATGCATTGGATGGTTTTTATTATCTTCTTATCTAAGGACCTAGCACAAAATATCCCCTAGATTTTGCAGCTGCCAAGCAGATGTGCTGCATGTAACTGCAAAGAAGCAATATAAAGGGCTCCAGCCCATTTCACACAAGCATTCCTCAATATCAATTCCCCAGAAAGCTTACCTTGGACGCACCATACCAGTATTTTAGGAAGGTGTCCAAGCCAAAAATTGTTAACGGTTCCAAATTCACCATCATGCCATATAGGAACTCTATCATTAAGCACATTGGTGCACTTCAATGGTTCCAAATGTGCTTGTGAGACTTCAATCATAGCCAAAATAGAATCTCTCTCCTCCTGTCAATTGGAAATGTTGTCAATGTAAACAGTTGAAGATTTATTTCTTTTCCTTGGGAGGGAGAACAGGAAAACCAACATAAATGGAACCCTCTATGTAAATCAAAAGTTTAAGAAGAAAATAAGAGTCAGTTATAAACTATGCTAAACCTCACAAGACTAGGGAGGAACATTTATTCTAAACAAGAATCTGAAAACTGCTATAATTAGTCCTAAGTGAACTGAAATGCATGAATAGAAGAGGGCATGGGGAAGGTATTCTCTCCCCACGGCTGCTTCCTTTGATTGTTTCCCATGGTTCTTTTATATCATAACCATTTTTGTAATGACATGACAATTGATGATAAGACAAACTACTGCTTTCAACATACCTGATGTGAAGTTAACTGGAACTGAAAATTGTTGAACTCATGCCAATACCTGAGATACATCCAAAGCAAAAACCCGGACTATTCGTGGATCAAGAATTTGAAGGGAGTAAAGAAAATCATAAATAAGATTCCACCCAACTAAGATAATTACGCAATGCAAGTCTGTGAAAAATGTTTTCTGAGGCATTCCCTAGTTGCAAGGCACTGTTAATGACAAGAATAGGCCCATAACTTACCGTTCCTCTAATTCTGTGAAGCGCTTGGATTTCAATTCTAGATCTTTCAGCTCGGTGTTTACATATTGTTTCTCAGCGTCCTCAATTGTTGCTTCAAGTCTTCTCTCTTCTTCTTCAACCTTAAACAGCATCAAGAGTAAAAGAAACAAAGTTTCCAGTAAGTGTAGACATACATCTACTCAAACAGTACATATAGCTTGCTAGACACAATACAAACATAAATGAATATGGTCATGTACTCAGAAGAAGCCCATGAACCTCATTATTCTGAGTATAGCTTTCTGATGCAGTTTCCCAATATTAGTATTATTTTGCACAGTTTGTGTCTTACTCCCAACTCATCAAAATTCCCTGATAGCAGAGCAGGCAGCAATACTCCAATCTCATTGGTTTGGCATATTTCAGAAAATTGTAATCTATTACAGCATTCCTCATACAACGATTGTTTTCCAAAATCGAATTCAAATCCAACTTATGACAAAACCCATAACCTGAATATTTTCTATAAAAATCGTAGTGTTTGGTTCAAAAGGCTCCGAAGATCATGTAAAAAGTTACCATATACCATCAAAACAAGGATACTTGATCCCACAAGGGCTGTCTTATCGATCCAAGGAAAAGGGGGTTGAGGTGGGGTTGGAGGAGATTCATGGCAAATTATATGAGCATGGTTAGTCAAATAAAAAACCTTCATCTCTATTCATCCCCAAACCAAATAAAAAGAATAAAAAGAAAGAAAAAAACCTTCAACTTCTCCCGGAGAAAATCAACCTCACTAAGAAAACATCATGGGTCTCTCCCTCCAGGTGATGAAGGCAGGCTTCATACGTTTATTAATTGGCTGATCTGGTTTACGCTTTTATATTTTCAACCCACCCCCCAAAAATAAGTTAATGGTTTACGGTTCAACACAGGTCAAAACGGAGTCCGGATCCTCTACACTAAGGGATAGAGGTCGGTACTCTCCCCACAACTCTCCACCACAAATGAGGGGTCCCACCTCTAATTCACTTTATAAATACTCAGAGGTGGACCCCACCCCTAACATGTGGTGGAGAAGTGTGTATGTGAGGGGAGCATAGACCTCTACCAGTATCCCAACTCATCAAAACCCTAGTATTGGACAAACAAGTCAGCCACATATAACGTGGAAAACTAAGACTTTGTCCACTGAACCAGCCATTGCCAATATACGTTAATGTAAGAGGTGAAAAATCATTATTAACAAACTATAAAGACAAATGTAGTAGGATAAGGACATACATTTTTCTATAAATAAATATAAAATTATCACATGAAAAGGAAACTTAAAACTGTAGCAACTGCTATCAATGATGAAGATACAGTCGGATGATGAAGAAAATTGCAACTTTAAACCAATTATGGTACATGAAGGGGACTCTGAAGGTAATCGGCAAAATACTTGATCAGGCATCAGACGATAGGTGCAGGATCAGAAGTTCATTTGCGGCTTTGGACATGTTATTGATGGCACTCTGTCAAAAAAGGTTCTAAATGAAAATGTTAAACAGAAGAAAGAAACTAAGAAACCACTATGACAGTTTTCTTTTAAGAGGCAAGAACTGGAAATTTGTAATCGAAGCATGAACAAAGAGCAAAGCATTAAAGACCATGTTAGCATACACTAACGACAAGAATCAACAGGAACAACCATAAGCCATATACCAATTTTGAAATCCAAAGAACCAATCCAATATTTTAGGCATTTAGCTCGCCTATTATCAAATCAGTGTGAAAATCATGATACATTCTATCAATGGGTTAATCTACTATGGACCAACTCCGGGGAATTTCCAGGTTATTAATATTTAGGCATGTATTTTTTTTTATGAATTTAGCCACGATCAATGACTTCACATGATAAATTCCATCAAAGAGTCAACGTAACAAGCACCAGCACCAAATTCTATGGTACTCGACGCACCAATCTTCCCTTGGGCTCCAATTGTTTCAGGCAAAAAGCACAGAGAAGGAAAACCTCCTTCAGATAAAATATTAGTGCTCTTTCAGTATGTATAAGTATCTCCCACACTTTCCCTGCTGGATACATTATTCTCCCCATAGTTTAATGTTTGTTTTACTTGGACAAGTCACATTTCAATCTGAAACAAATGGAGCATTACCACAAGGAAAGATGCACACACGTGTACATTTCACTTGGAAACAATAGAGCCTTGCTAAAAGGAAATATGTGATGCACGGAACAGCTAAAAGAGGAATACACAGAAATCCCAATGGTGGACAGAAGTTTTCATACTTTGATATTTCCAGTTTCCAAGACCAGAGTAAATTTAAGAGTAAATATTATTCAGACATGACTGCCATCAAGAAAGAGTCACTTGATTGGCCAACGTTTGGAAGAGTAACCTCATCATATTTAGTGTCCAAATTCATCTGAACGTATGTTGCACACAGCAAACTATTAATAGTATGCACTACGGTTGAACTGAAGGGCAAAGAGAAGCTCACCTGATAATATTTCAGCTACTGAGGCCTTTTCTTCTTCTTGTAGGAAGAGATGATGAGATCACGATCCATGTCAAATAGCAGTGGGTCAAGATGGACAGCTTTGACTAACTCAAAACCTCTTAACTGCCAATACCGCAAATAGGTTAGGACTCCTGAATTTGGGCAGCTTTTGTGAGCTAGAAAATTTATTCACAATCATTAGTTAAAGAGGCAAACCTTCTTCTCTTTTCCAATCTTGGTGAGTTCTGCAAGGATGAATTCTTTAGCCTTGGGATTCTCACAAAGTGAATTAAAATCCCTAGTTATTCCATTTTCTTCAGCCCAATGCTCAAAGGATATGCTGATTGGGTTCACAACAGCAACCAGAAAGGATTCAAAACTGTTGCCGTAAACCCATATCTGAAAACAGAGAGAATTTGGATCAATTTGTTGGCAAGCCAGTAGCCGATAAGGAAGAGTAAAAATTGAGTACAGTTTGAAATTCAAGAACAATGATGTCCAATAACAGAAAGATACTTGTATTATCAGGAAAAGAATGATGGAAAGAATAAAGATATCAAGGATCTGTTAAAATGAACCAGGAAATGGTCCATTACATTCAAATTATCATGAAAAAGAATGAAAACAAGAATAAAATATGGAGACAGGAATCAAGGATCTGTTAAACGAAACAGGAAATGATACATTTTTTTCATCAGTCTTGAGAAAGTAAATATACTAAAAGACATACAGCATCAACAGCAGATGCAAAGCCATTAATATTTTCAAGGTTCTCAACTGCAACATATACTCCTTATGAAAGATTGAAAATGTTTTCTTGCAGTCAATGATCTTCATGGTTCCATCTGGTTGCCACTCACCAACGTCCCCTGCATAGAGAAAGCCATCAAAAATAAGTTTAATGAAGGACAAACCTTGCAAATGCAATATCAAAAAGTAATTGAAGGGTATATGCCAAGATGGACAAACCTGTGTGGAACCAGTCATCAACCAATACCTGTTTAGTGAGGTCTTCATGTTGCAGTATCCTGAAAATAGGGTTCCTCCCCGTATACAAATCTCTACTCATGGAGTACTTGAAAGGGCATCATATCCCATTTCAGGAACAGATTCCAAGCATACATCTACATTTGGAAAAGGAGGTTCTACTGTACCAAACATTGATAGTTCATTTGGTAGCGAAGCAAATGTCCCCCCACATGTTTCTGTCAGACCTATATTAACACAGAAACGTCATTACTCATAAGACTATAAAGTAATATGATCATCAACAAAGTATTGAACACACTAGAGTAAAAAGGCTGCAATTATATTAGTATGGAATGAGTCAATCATCCACTTTAATAACTAAATGAACAAAAACAGTTATATTGCTACTCCAATGATCAAGAATTTTGATTTTTGGGGAACATCATGATCAGCCAATAAGAAGGGTTTCAATTATTCAAAATAAATATGTTGGTACATATTGTCTAACACCAGTGACCACCACAAAAAAAGCCCAGGAGATCTACTAAAAGAAAATAGGGCTATGAAGCCTGGTAGTGGAACTCAGGAGAAAGGATCTGCTAGTGAGGATTAACCAGAGAACAAGACAAAGAACAATGTAAACTGCAACTGAGGAATTAAACTTGAAGAACCGTATGAAAAATTTAATAACCTGAGACTGAATGCTGTCAAAAGATTTCGGAGTTCAGAGTACTAGAGCTAGAGCAGGCCACGGTCTCTAAATCTACTGATTTGGACTAACAGATGAGGATTTATTGCACAAGACAAGAAACTCATATGCTAAATACCAGATCAATCTAAGAGGTAATCTACTGCCAAAAAAAGATCAACGGAAATTACTCAGAAAACAGGGCATCAAGTTGATATAGAAAATTGAACTTTAAATAAGAGAAAGCTAGAAGTAAATTGAGAAGACAAGAGCTATAGTCCACCTGTTGTGTCTTGGATACCACCAAAACCCTTAAGAATCCACCCAAGTCAACCCACCAAATCCATTGTAATCATTATAATTACAAACTGGACTTCACTAGCCGTGAAACGTGGGTTAGGCCATGGACCATTCCTTTTAAAGGTAGAAGTCATAATTGAATCTCTTACAATGCTAAAATGACTTGGAACTCAAACTACAACATGGAGTATAGCCAAAACAGACAAGATATGTGGCAACTCTACACATGTTAGGACTCCAAAATTCATGGAAATACTCTGACCAGGTTTTCAAATTAGGACTTGATTCATCTATCTTCTAACACAAAAAGCAAAATAAATAATGACTCAAACCACAAGAATTTAAATGTATAATAGATGAGTAATCATGTATGACTAGTTTCTACCAACATTCTATGCCCACCAAAGTGGTCCAATGCAATGAAAAAACATGGACCCAATGCCCTACAGATATACAACCCAATCAAAAGCCTATTTCCACTGAAAGAATCCCGTCTATTTATTTCTTGCATCAGCTAGGGCCATTAAACCAAGGTTCAAGATCTCATTCTTGAGAGCATTCTCGCCCTTGAGAAAAAGCGAGATCTTGCTTGGGTTGGTGAGATCTCACTCGAGATCTGGTATTTTCCTGGGCCAACTCAAGTGAATGCAAGGGCCCATCTCGGGGGGTTTTCAAGGTTAGCTTGGGCTCAAAGTTGGCATTTAGCCTAGTTTAGGCATTCTAAACACACTGGTGGTCTTATATTTGCGAGAAAACATCCCTAAGTGTGAGTTCTAACTCGACCATAAGTTTGAAACCGATATGCTATAGGAATGAACATGTAGGGTTATAAAATATGAAATATAGAACCATTAGGACATATAAATGAAAAACAAGTTATAAGATACATCAAATAACTTAAATACCAACAAAATTCCATCCATACGAATACAATAGAACATCACATTCTCGTCTCTTGAGAATACAATAATAAAACCATCATAAGTTCATAACAAAAGTGTTGGGTATGACTCATGCTTCACATTCTATAGAGACATTATATCAATTTGGGCCTCAGGATTTCCGTCGCAGTTTGGGCTTAATAGCTATTGTGGCTTAAGGAAGCTGTCGACAAGAGGAGAACAAGTTGAGATCTTGATCTGTCTCGCTCGAAACTTGGGTTTAGAAATAAGCAATGGACCGAGATTTCGGTCAAGATTTTAGATTTCGTCAGACTCACCGTAAATCTCGTCTCAAGATCTCACAAAAGCGAGATCTTGAACCATGTAACTAAGTAATCAGAC
The DNA here is from genome assembly GCF_041222555.1 of Hakea prostrata. NCBI lineage: Eukaryota > Viridiplantae > Streptophyta > Magnoliopsida > Proteales > Proteaceae > Hakea > Hakea prostrata. Next base: position 71,017,681 of record NC_142600.1, on the reverse strand, counting down.
AAATGCATCCACTCATGGACGAACTTTCTCTTGATTGAGCTATGTCACACATTTTCTCCCACAATTGACCAAGAGAATGTGATGGATTGGATGGCTACAGTCATTTGACAGTAATTAATCAAGGTAAAGGTGTGTACCTTTGACCCTCCCAAGACCCTGCTAATGTTAGGAACTTTTGCACTGGTACAGCCTTTTTTCCCCATCTTTTTTATTTAAGAGAATCGATAACAAAGTATTCATGATGCTAGATCAACAGAATAACGACCACACCAGATCAGATTATGTATGATGCATCTTAAAGCAATGGTTTGGTAAGCTATTGTCATTCACAGTATATGAAAGTATGGAACCATGCTGATGCATCACAACTAGAAGTTACTGTTCACACTACAGTAATTTGAACAGTAACATGGGAGTCAACTCTCCATAATTGGTGGGGCCTAAGTCCAGCATACAAGGAGATAAAAAAGAAATTGTTTTCATGGGATTTTCAGAGATAATGTAGGATTTTGTTATTTATTTATTGGAATAATTATGTAGTTAAATTTTTAATTAGGGTAGGATATCTAGGATCAAATTTTATTAGTATTGAATCGCTAAGTCCTAGTAGGATCTTTTTATTTTTGTTAGATTTAAATTTCCAAGAATCATACTGTAATTGTTTATGTATCGAGCCCTCACTGGTATTTAAATAAAATAAAATAAAAGGTGATTCTTGTAACAGTACAAACAGAAAAGTATACAAAAATTACAAAATTCCATGATTAAACAATTCTAGAACTTAATTTGACCTTTGGCAAGTCCTCAACAAACATACACATTAGAGAAAGACAAATGATAATCAAAAAGTCAAATAAATAATGAATGCAGGCAAAAATATTTACCATCTTATGTTAAAATCATTAGGAAAATATCCACAAGGGAGATAAAATGTACAACATGAAGCATAAAGTCTAAGTACCTACATCATCTGAAAATTGTATACAAAAAACTTGACTAACAACTAATAAATTTTTACCAGTAGATTATAGGAAGAGCAAATGTCAACACTGCCCAATGAGTATCTGAGACAATTGCAAGCAAATGAAAAGGACCAGGCAAAGTTTTAACCACATAATTTCTTGCTTACCTGGTAATAAATCTGTCCTCCAATCTTCCAATCTTCTTACCTTTATTGGAGTGGTATCTTTTCTATCCCCAAATCCATTATTCAGTCCATGGAGTCCCTCTTCTGTGCTTTCCTCTGGAAAGGTCAAGAAGCCTCCAAATTCCTTCATCCCATCTCTTGGGCCGCGGACAGTGAGAGTGGCCTGGGTGTCCGTCGCATACTCGACATTAACTTGGCCTGCCTCCTTAAGCTCATTTGGAAGATTGCTTCCAAGTATGACTCTATCTGGGTTTCCTAGGTCTATTCTTACATTCTCAAACATGATTCTATTTGGACTGCTTCTTGGCCCTCAAATCCTTCTTGGATCTGGAGGAAGATCCTTCTCCTTCGTCCCCATGCTCTCTCCGCCATCTCTGTCCAAATCTTGCTTGGATCCTCCACCCTTTGCTAGACCCCTGGCATCCGTTGGGCATTCTCTTCGCCCTTCTTGGCCCCCGCACTGTCTATGACACTCGCATCCCTAAAACTGTCACCCTTGAATCTTCATCTCCAACAAGGCTTGGTCCCCTCTTCCCCACCTCAGTTTCACACATGTTTGAAATGCTCTCCCCCCCCCCCCAATCCCCAACCTGTCCCGTGATTCTACCATTTGGTCCCGTCACCATCCAAATCCTTCACCACTTCCTCCGCTTGGAACCTTCTCCGCTCCCCTCATCCCCCAGTCCCCTACTCCCATTTGGTTTGGTTCAAAGGTCACATTCCCCTCCATACCCTCACCCTTTAGAGAGCTGTAAACCATGTTCTCCCTACCCAATCCTTCCTCATTAGCCGCCATATCTCCACCAACCCTAGCTGCACCCTTTTATGGAGTGGTTCTGAGGACATTGACATCTTTTCTTCACCTGCCCTTTTTCCCGTCCCCTTTGGGATAGAGCCCTTGCTTCCATTTGGCCCCACTCGAGACGCTCACATGGGTTTGTTCGTGATTGGACTTGGATCTTGAGGAATTTTGCCGGCCACTCCATTTGCGATCGCCTAGGCAAGCTAGTCTTTGGTGCCACCATCCATCACATTTGGTAGGAACGCAACCTTAGAAGATGGACTTCCAAATCTCAATCCTAAGATCTGATTTGAGAAAGCCATCTACTTTGATGTATCTTCTAGGTTGCTTTCCCTTCCCCACCCTCTGTTGCCGACAACCCAGGAATAGGTTAATTGTTAGTTTTTGGGGTCTCAACTGCTCTCTCATCCCCCCCCGGCGCGTTTGGCTCCTTTGAAATCTTCTCCGTTGTGTTGCTTGTTGCTTGTTGCTTTTAATATATTATTTATTCATCCCCCAAAAAAAATTTGAAATTGTTCAGAAAAATTATTAGCATTTTTCTTAAATCATTCTCCACATACAATTAGCATTCCTATTTACCAAGCAACTACCTCCAACCAGAACAACATCTTTGACTGCCTGTACAAGAATACCCTACAGAGGTGGAAGGTTGTACATAGATCAGATATTTTTAATGAAAATTCATCCCATTCACAGTTCTCACAACATTGAACCGGATGTCAAAAACGAAATTACCCTGTTGGGACAGTTTGAAGTAGTAACAGATAATGCTAACTCAGGACCTTCAACTCCAAAGACACTCTACCAATTGGAAGGATGATGTTATCATTGGCCTCAAGGTTTATGAGGCCAACTTGAGACTTTGGTTCATCCTCTACACTCCTATTAATTAAGGCCTACTCGCAATTGTAACTTTGGAGCCCCCAATCCCTACAAAAGGGGGGGGGGGGTTAGCTTTTGTTTGAATAATTACACTGGAGAAGAGTTTTATGGTCTACCACCTAATCTCAAGAGAGAAATTGATAAGAAAAATACCACATAAAGCAGAAAATACACCAATTGCTATATCATTTGAACTTCAAACACTAAGTGAACTGAATTCTTTCCATCATTGAACCATGACTCATGAAATGGCTTGATAGTGAACATATCTTTCATGTGCTGTAAAGTACATAAAATAGATCATCTTCCACTGTGGTTTAGCAAATAAAATAGGGAATGCTCCCCCCACCCCCTCTCATTTTTATTTATCCCTCTTCATTTCTGTTTCCGTCTGATCCCTCCCCCCATCAAACATAATCACTCTTGGGGATTTGTGGTCAAAAAAATACGCGAATGATTGATGACAAAAGCACTTAGGGAAATACAGGGAAAACTACACGATCAGCTTAAATTTTTATCTTTTTATTATTTTATTTTAAATTGAAATGTTGCTGCACGGTGCCACACAGAGGGGCTGAAATACGTTATTCAAAGGCCAAATCCCCTTGATTTACTGCAACAAAACCAGAGGAAAATGATGAATGAATTACCGATAGAAAGTCGGAGACTACGAATAAGATTTAGAAACTCGGGTGAAATTTCATTGTTTGATCAAAACTTCCTGGAAACTTTGTCAACACTGAGATATTGAAATCTTACAATCAACCAAACAAAAAAACTAACTGACATCGGATATGCTCATAACAACGATATCATAGTCCAAAATTTGGATTGAACTGCGGCAGAAATTACAACCAAAATATAACAACGAAAACGTAAACAGAAAATCTATGTCTAGAACAGGGAAAACAGGAAATCAATAAGATAGAGCAGAATTTCTAGGAAGATGACTGGATCAAGACTATCAACCATGCCTTGCCTGGAAATCCTTCATGAAAGCAACCAATTTCTCAACCCCTGCCAAAGGCATGGCGTTATAGATTGAAGCTCGCATCCCACCAACCGATCGGTGACCCTTGAGTTGAACCATCTTCTCTTTAGCAGCTTCCTTGATGAACTCTGCTTCGAGATCTGACCTCTCGAGGGTGAACGGCACGTTCATAAGCGACCTCACCGATTTCTCAACTGGGCACCGGTAGAACCCTCCACTTGCATCAATAGTATTGTATAGAAGATTCGCCTTCTTCAAATTCTTCTTCTGAACCTCTTCCAGGCCTCCCTGGTCCAACAGATCTTCAAAGACCAGTCCACACATGTAGATTCCGTAACAAGGCGGGGTATTATAGAGAGAATTGTTGTCGGCGTGGATCTTGTAATCAAGCATCACAGGTGTGATCGGCTGGGCCTTTCCGATCAGATCTTTCCTCACGATCACTACTGTGACACCCGAGGGACCAACGTTTTTCTGTGCTCCAGCATAGATGATACCAAATTTCGAAACAGGGACGGGCTTCGAGCAGAAATTAGAAGACATGTCTGCAACCAAAAGACTGCCATTGTTCTTTGGGGTCGGGTAATTCTTGAACTCAACACCATGAATGGTTTCATTGGCGCATATATGCAAATACTTGGCATCTGGGCTTTGTTCTAACTCATCAAAAGATGGGATCTTCGTATACTTATCGGATTTCCCTGACCAGATTAACTTGGGTTTGCAGAACTTCTGGGCTTCCTTGAAAGCTTTATCTCCCCAGGACCCAGTAACCACATAATCAACCGGATCGTCAGCTGTGCATAGATTCAAAGGGAGGGCTGCAAATTGGGTGGTTGCGCCGCCTTGCAAGAACAAGACAGCGTAATCGGAAGGAATGTTCAGAAGCTGACGCAGATCTCCCTCCGCCTTTTCGATTATGGAAAGAAACTCCTTACCTCTGTGGCTCATTTCCATGACGCTCATGCCGGAACCACGCCAATTGTAGAGCTCAGCTTGGGCCTTCTTCAGTACCTTCTCAGGAAGAGTTGCAGGACCGGCGGCAAAGTTGAAGACGCGCTCTTGGGCTGTTTCGGTGACACGATCCTCAACCTGGACAGCGCAGGTAATCGAGAGAGACTTCTTCGATTGCACCGAACTACAGAAGTTGCTGGTGTTGGAAGGGAAGTTGCAAGTAGCGATCGGGTTCTTCAAACTACATGATTTTGATGAAAGATTAAGATTTTGGACGAGAACCGCATGAGGACAAGCAGCCGTCGCCATTGGCAGAGTTGCGAAGAAATGAAGCGAGGGAAAAGGATTCAGGGGTTGTTGCAAAGAACTCACTGAGGAAAAATGGCTTATATAGCAACCACGGAGAGAAAAACGGAAATTTTTATAATAATAAAAAATTATTGTTCGCTTCTGCAGGCACCGGGATGTGACGCGTGTCGTTGTTTTTATCCAACGGTTGAAAATGAAGGTAGTTTGGTTTAAGTTAAACAACTTTTCATATTTAAAATATCATCCCTAATATTAATCAAATTTACTAATGAGGCCCAAATATGCGAATGGAGCCAAAAACTCTATTTTATGTGTAAACCCACCGAACTGATTTTGGGTTGAGTACTTCAACGGCTAAGTTCGCAGTGATAAATAAAGGAAATTTCACTGCTAAACTGACTCCTTGGAATCACAGTGTGAATTTAATTATTATTAGGGATTACTTCTGCAAATTCAAAAAGTTCTTTACTCAAAATAATATTATTACAAACCTAGCCTTATTTTTACAATCGTTGGATGAAGGGAGTGACGCATGTCACATTTCTGTGCCTGCGCGGGAGATATCCGCGCAGGCGCATTTAAAAGTCCTCGTAGGCCTCGAACCACGAAAGCCGCATTTTTAAAACCGTGGAGGGATAGCGACTTGTGGTTGGTGGGTTACGGGCCGGATGGCTCAGATTCATTGTAACTGGCAACCGGTGGGCGCTAGCGTGGTAGGTGAGTTATGGACCCGACGGCTCCTCTCGTCCATAGGACCACAGGGAAATTAAAATAGACGTTTCACTTTCCCCATCAGTTACCAATGGGCACACCATTAAGCGAAGAGTTAAGTAAAAAGTCACGAGTTTGACGCTTGCGAAGTGATATATATTATAGTCTCACGGTCTCACCCCAATATAAGAAAAATAATAAATCTTTTACTATGAAACATCAACATGATCAACTTTTCTTGTCAATACAAGATTAGTAAAATGGTAGAAATAATGGGTTCGACCTTTGCAAACAATCAACTTTTCTTGTCAATACAGGGTTAGTAGAATGGTAGAAATAGTGGGTTCGACCTTTGCAAACAACGTCTCCCCCTGAAGATATAATCAAGCATCAATGTGACACTTATCTGTGGAGAGGTCAAGTTCCACTGTTCTTTGATGGATTGTGTAATGACACAGTAATTAATATAAGGCCTTTTTTAAATAAAAATAAAATAAATATTTCTATTATTTTATATATATATATATATATGGGGGGTTTGAAAAAAACGAAAACCCAAAAAAACACCTAATGGAGCCAACCAATAAGATTCTGTTGAGAGGTATTCTTGTCGTATTAAATATTTTTTTATTTTAAAATTTAGTTATATCGCCTTCAACAATAATACGAGGTTAAGGGTTTGATTCCTTTGAAATAGGGTTGAAACTTCCAAATCAAGTTTGCCCATTTCAATGCATAAACATCGAATATCATCTTTTGTATAACAAATTACATATATAATTTATTTTGGTGGGAAATTACATATATACTCATTAGCTTTGCAAACTATTATATTTACACCTTTTTAACTCTTTTCTATTATGAATATTTTTTAGCAAATAAAATGACCTTTAAACAGAATAAAATGTCCCTTATGCGCACCTTTTTAGTTTAAAACTAAAATTGGTACTATCTTATGATAACGAGTCTTCCCAAGGAGAGAGGAGATTTTTTTTCCCTAGATCATGCAATTATCAATTTTCAATAAACAAAGGTGTTGGAAACATGTTTAAAACCTTTTGTATTTTATTTTTATTTTTATTTTTATTTAAATATATTTTTTAATCATGTCTTTTATCATGTGATTTCTATAAGGGAAACTTTAGTCCTACATCAGGCATAAATGAGTTGATTATTTCGTTGCCAATGATGGGTTAGTAAAGCGGTTAAAAACCCTACCTCCCATGAGGAGGTCTTGGGTTCGCACCCATTCGGCGGCATTAATTTGAGGATGTAATCGTGGTGCGTGCAAGCTGGCCGGATGAACCTCATAAAAAAATGTAAAAAAAGTTAAATTTGGCCAACACAAACCAAGGCTGAACCCTGGTGTGACCCAACCATATAGTTATATAACTATAAATTAATTAATATTAATACTTCTATATGACTTGGACGGCAAGCTTGCGCGGGGGGCCCTTTGAAAAATGAAAAATGAGAATATTGATAATTAATATTAATACTTCTATATGACTTGGGACTTGGATCATAGGCTTTGATCCTGGACTGGGTGGAAGTGTGGACAGTGGCGGACCCAGGATGCAACAATTGGGGGGGGGCCGAAGAATGAAAGCCAGTAACCTTCCTATTTGGGGTCCCACCGCTAAATTATTTTATTAAATTAAATAATAGACCCACGTATATTTTATGGGGCCCACACATATTTGAAAAAAATGATAAATTATTGATAATGATATTTTTTTTTCGACAAAATATAGGTAAAATTAAAGCAATAATATAAAAAAAAATATACACATGACATCAACCCTAAAAAGTTAAATGCAAACCAAAATTTTCTTTGGTAAGAAATGTAAACCAAAATTTTTTTTTAGGTAAGAGATGCAAATCAATGGTAGTCAGTTACCTACTAACTATAAACATTTTATTCACAATACAAAATCAAATAATAAAAATTTGCAGAAGAAATAAAGAAACATAGAATATAAAATCAAATTAAAAAGAATAACAAAAGAAAAATGAAAAAAAAAAAAAAAGAAACAATAAATAAATTGAGAAAGAGACTTAATTGTGGAGTAGATTTTTTTCCAAAATTTCTTAAGCCACCCTTATAAAAAGGGAAGAGAATAAATAGGAAAAAAATAGGATACAGGAGAGGAGATAAGAGAATAAATAGGGATTGAAGAGTTAGTTTTTAATTAGAAATAACATTTTGATTTTTGAATACCTAATAAGACTTTTTTTTTCAAAATTTTCCTTAACCCGCGTTTATAGAAACAGAAGAGAATAAATAGGAAGAAAAGATAAGAGAGAAGAGGGGAGAATAAATAATGATTGATGAATTAATTTTGATCAGGAATGACATTTATACCCATCATTTTACCTTTAAAAATTGTTCACAATATTAGGGGGGCCAAATAGTGACATTTCACATGTGGGAAGAAAAAAAATCGGAGAAATTAAAGGAATTAAGGGAATATGCATAAAATTTTAAAAAATCCGGGGGGGGGCCATGGCCCCCTCCGGCCCCTTCATAGATCCACCTCTGAGTGTGGAGATGCCATTAGAGAGGCATTTTTTCTTAAGGAGGTCTAAGTACCTTCCTGTAGGGAGTTGAACTAAATAAATACCCCTATAAAAGGAGGTGACCTTACCCTTTCACCCACAGCCTCTAAGGCTCTATATAAATTCATTTTTGAGCTCATTTTTTACAATGAATTTTCTCATCCTCTTTTCTCTTCCTCTTGTGATCATCTTTATCTTCATGTTGTTATTCTGTTAAGCAATTGCAGGTTACTTAACATTTGGTACTCGTATTGCACAAATTGTAGTGTCTGAATACCTTAAAGAAAGTACCTCTGCTACGTTTCTGCTTTGACAAATCATAATGAATTTTCTCCTCCTCTTTCTCTCTTTCTCTTCGTGTTGTTATTCTATTAAGCACCTTAAGTAACATTTCCGGGTTGCAACCTTAAAGGTTTGGGCTAACTAATCTTGGGGTGAACATTTGGTACCTGTATTGCACAAATCGGGGTGTCCGAATACCTTAAAGAAACCTTTCAAATGTTTGTACATATTCCTCAACAAGTTTCAACAAGATGTCATAATTGGGAAAAACATCATCTGATGTGTACAACAATGCACCAACATGAAGCGACACGTGTAATATACCGAATGGAAGACTAAGATTAAAAGATCGATTTTCAAGTCGGAAAAACCCAGATTTGAGAACCACTTACCATATGTCTGCTCGTTTCTAAAGACATTTTTCTACTCCTCCCACTACTTCTGTCTCGCTTCGGCTATCTCTTTACTTTATGTTCTTCATTATTGTTCCTCTCCTTCAAGGGCTTCTCTGTTGAACATGATCATCATCTTCAACAGCAACTCCCATAAAAAATTGTGCCTTTTGAACTTGAAGATTCCAATCTATTTCTACCAAACACCAGTACCTGATGATCATACATGAGACTCTGCAAATCTGAAAAATGAAAACTATTAGTCTGCAAACCTAAGAACTATACAGAAAACTATTGTTCCCACCTTTGGTTGTGTAACTCCTCCGGGGCCTTTTTTTCATTTTGTAAGAAACAAAAAAAAGGATGTGAGAATCTACAAATCTGAATGCAAATTTGAAAAACAAAAATCTACAAAGAAACATTAATCCTACCTTGGAATATGCAAGTCTCAAGGGGAGGCCACCACCAGTCTATAAATATCAGACTTCACATAGGAACAAAAGCTTCAACTCTCCATGCATAATCTCTCCTTCTCTTTATTCTCCTCACATATGAACAAAAGCTTCCACTCTCTGTGCATAATCTCTCCTTCTCTTTATTCTCCCCAAATCAGATTATAGAACGTCTATTTCCTTGTTATTTCTTACTTCCTTGCGTCTTCCCATTTGCAGTAGGTAATCCCTAGTTTTTTTCTTCCTAATTTGTAAATTTCAATCGCTATGTTTCTCTATGCAATGTTGTCTTAGTCGTGTTGCTTCATGGTAGTGTACTGCCACACACACATCCTTACTGCATATGTGATATCTCCATCTTTCATATATAAAAATTACAGTTACACCAAAATTTTAAAAATAATAATTAAAAAAAATGAATGGTCATAGCCTGATGGCCTACTTATGCAGCTGTTAACCCTCGAGAAGACACTACCACAAGACAAGTGATGTGTTGACATGAGGGGTTTGTGAATTCTCTCGTTCGCAAGCTGGAATGAAGAAGATGAACGAAGAAAAGTCCTATTTTTCCCTCGATTTTGCTCCCATTTTGAGATGCCTCGGTTCGGTTCGTAAGTCGGTCAAAAAACGGTTCGTTTTTCCATCGTTGAACCGTTCGGTTCAACTATTATTTCACTTAAAACAACCAAAAGCTCATATGGGTTTAATCAAGGGTCAGCATTCTTTTGGAGGACGTGACTTCATCCGAGCTGTTCGCAGCTCAGTGCTGCGCATTAAATGCGCGGCACTGAAGCACAACCCTTCTTGATGAGGTTTGATACACTTACCTGAGCTTAGGGCCTAAATAACCGCAGAAAATTTATGTACTTTACCCAAAAAAAATTCTATATACGTTTTTATGATTGAATCAAAATTAGTTTAACCAACCAAAATAGAATTGAAATCATTGTTATTCCCAGATTGACACTGAGAGGGGGGGTGAATCAGTGTCTTCAAAAATTCACTTCAATGTGAAGCTTCTTTAATCTCGAAACAAGATTAATTAGAACATTCTCGTAGCTATCAACTGCACAAGGACACGTCCACCACACACCACTATGTGGCTGGGTCTACCAGACAGTGTACCACCACTCTGCAATCAAGGCACTCCAATATGTGCAACAAAGAAAAATAAACAAAAACGCAATGCACCAGAGTTTACGTGGTTCGGCCAAATTGCCTACATCCACGGAGTAATACCCTACCTAGGATTTCGTATATTACTCAATATACTCCTAGATATTTTGACTGCTACAACAGTCCAGGAACATCAATCCCTGTTATAGTCTAAAATACAATTCAGACAAGGGCACCAACCCCAACCCCTTAGACAAGCTCCAACTTGCTAGGTCACAATGTAAACCAATAATTCAAGTTCCCCAAATTACATTCATGAGCTAGATTCTTCATCACTAAACATAACCTAGAAAATAATAGACAATCACTTGTGAATACCGGTTACCTCAACTTGTGTAATATGCATGGTAACAATACTTGTTTCTCTTTTTCTTTAACTCCTTTTTTTTCTCTTTTCAATCTTTTTCAGTTTTCTCTCTTTAAAAAAGCCATACAACCATGTTCCCTTCTTTTCTTCTGCTGCTTCTTTTTTCTTTTCTTTCACTTTCTTTCTTGTTCAGCAAAACAAAAGACTTCTTATTCCCAAGCTTCAGATCTCCATAGCCAACCAACGTCTTCTGGTTCGACCTCCACGCTATTCCCAAGCTCCTCAAAACGTCCACCTCTTCTGTTGGAGTTTGCTCTCCTTTTATAGATTAATTTAACTCAGAGTTTGAATCAAACTCAGAGTTCCTATCTGACTTAAACAAGGAGTGTTTTAACGTACAAATCGGACTAACTTCGAGATCTCCAATGAACAATCCCACCGTTGGATTTGAAGATCAAGAAGTCGTGAAGCTCTCCTCCAAAAATTGGCTCAATCGGACACTGGATGACCATCCGATGAAGAGGTTGATCAAAACTGGACTCAGAGTTTGAATCAAACTCAGAGTTCCTATCTGACTTAAACAAGGAGTGTTTTGACGTACCAATCGGACTAACTTAGAGATCTCCAATGAACAATCCCACCGTTGGATTTGAAGATCAAGAAGTCGTGAAGCTCTCCTCCAAAAATCGGCTCATTCGGACACTGGATGACCATCCGATGAAGAGGTTGATCAAAACTGGACAGAGACCCTCAAAAACGGGATTCTTGAGTTTTCTTTATTTGAATTGGATTCTTTCTCTCGGAACCTTTTTGTGTGTTGCTGTACCATATCAAAACCCACTTAAGTTGCCAACAATGACAACACCTTCATTTTAGGCCAATGGAACAACAGAAATCAGTTAAACGTATAACTTTTTTGGAATTTGAAATAACATTTGAATGAGATGGTGAAGTTTTTGTATTCTCATTTAACAATAAGATAGTTATGTATAATTTCAACTTCAATTTATTAGAGAGGAATGCGGCGATATTACCACACAGGGCAAAAAATGACTAATCATCCCTCTCAAGGTAGAAACCCATCTCTAAATTAAGTAGTTTGTCTGGTAAAAGAAAATTTTGAAATACGGAATACCCATCAGCCCATCTAGAAAATTGTTTTGTTTTACAATAGATTTCCTTCTTTAAAAAAAGTTATTTTATCTCATTTATTAAAAAAAATCCTAATCTAATTTCATTGGACATTTATTTTTAATAAAAAGTTACATTACATTTTACAAGTAAATACATTTGATCTATCAAAACATTGTTCACGAGCTTATAGAAGTGCATCCAATCGCAAAATATGCTTTGCATACTAGATAGTTGTAATGATTTGAAGTCCCTTTAACTTTTGAGTCAACCATCGATTCGTTTTACCATAAAAGAAATACTCGGCTGGTAATAATGAATACCTCCTAGTAAAGAAGTTATGAAACTCTCATTGATGGTACATTAAAATTATATATAAAATGTTACTCTAAGAATATGCCCAAGGTGCACATAAACTGGCTCACGTAAACATCAAATGAATGAATGAAAAGAAGAAAAGGGAGGGCTTGATGGATATGGTTTGTGTGTAGGTAACTTGATAGAATGTAATACATTTGGTCTTTACCAAAAAAGTAATACCCTTGGTCTTTCGCTTCCAGCATATTGTTGGATGGTCGCAACCATTGAACCTTTTAAATTAACAAGCGATCAAAGATCGAATTTTGTTATTGTTTCGACCATCCAACGGTCATAGGACGAAATACGACCTTTACATTTCTATCTTATTCAACCTCCTCATGGTTAATCAGCAGATGAATGCCAATTTTCAATGCTTCTAATACCTGTCTTCAGAGGTTCAACAATCAACATAAACAACAGCAGCAGCAATGCGCTTTGAGGATGAGTTTCATTTTCATATTCAGATTGAATTTCATTTCAGGCACTGTTGAGAATGAATCTCCTACTGTTGGAATGCTGCCAAGGGTTGTATGGCTTCATCTAATAGAGGTTCAGTAAAGCCTAATACACCACCACTTCTTTAAGGAATTCTTGCCTGGGTTTATGGCTACACTCAGACACTCAGTTCACGTTTTGAGGTTTTATACTAGGTCCAACACATTATATAAAGAAGAGTAGGTACCAGAAAATGCAGCTAGCAAAAGGTAACTGCTGCTTGATATCAAGTCCCAAGAATAAATCTGCAGCTCTGCAACTACAAATCAGAAAATTATGTAATCATACGCCATGAATCCAAGATGGAGTAAAACCAACCTGTAACACCAGGAAAACTCACTGATGACTGAACCTTACTATGACACAGATATAACTGAAAACCCAAAAGAGGAACACAGATATAAGATGAGTCATATGACAACCTTCGATCTATCAAATATTAGGATTGCCAAATCATCAACCCATATGGTTGGAAAGTACCTGTCCGGAACACATCATACGAAAGTCATGGAGGAATTGTTGCTCTATGATTTGTGAGTACCAACTTGAAACTTCATGTTGGAGATTTGGAGTTCATAGAGCATGCTAACAGTTAAATTCCTGCTGGATGGTGAACAAAGCAAGTGTCATCGTCGCCTATGCAAGTCTTGGTGACATATCAAAGGTTGCAAGACCTAAATACAGACAACCATGGGCATATTAAAGTGATTATCCGGCCCAAACCCAATCCCACCTCTACCGGTTTGGATCTTATAAGAACAACATCAAGCAGATTTGTAAATGGTCAGTTGAAAAAGTCTGGTTAGCCACTGTCATGCCTCTCTAATGCAGTCCAAGATTTCAATGGTCAAACTAAACAAAACTAGAAAAAAAATTACTAGAAAGTGAATCGGATTCAGGGCCACAGCAGGGTAAAAATGGTTAAATGACTTTTAGGGTTGATGTAAGGTTGCTAATTCACTAATTCCAGTGATAATGAACTCAAATTAGCATAACAGAGGTTATAAACAGAATCAGCAGCAAGGTTTATGGCTAAACAGGAAAAGTTAGGGTAAGGGACAGGGGACGGGGAGAGAGAGAGATAGGAATTCCTAGGATTTCTGCCCAGCCTAAATTGAACTTCCAAAGGAGCAGGGGAGCATTCGACTTCCGACCTGAATTTGGAGGAATTCCTACAATTGGAATGGACTGGGTGAATTTAGAACCCAGGTAACAAAGAAAAATGAAGACTCTAGGGTTTGGAAATTTGAACTTACTGTTAAAAATAAATAAAACCTGATATCAGATTAGTTGACTGAGGAACAGTAATGGAACATTGATAAAGAACCATTCAGGCTTCCCATCCCAAGGCAATCAGACCAAACACTGGTTCCATCTTTTGATGAAACAAAAGAATAGATCAACAGAAGCATAAAAAAGCTTTTCATTAATAAAACTTACATGTCTGATGCTCGTCTCCCTGGCAGCCTTATATAAAATATTGCAAAAATAGACTCCGAAGCTAAAAAAGAAAGGCCTAACCCAATCCATAACCTCTTAAGTAGCTTAAACTGACAAGGAAATTGAAATACCTAGGAAATAGACTCAAAACTTCCTTAAAACATGGCTGGACTTGTAGAATCCTAATCCAATCTCACTACTATAATTAATTGTAATTAAAAGAACCACATCAGAGTGGTTTCTATTTGAACTAACCAACAACTACTTGAGAATAGCGTAAGTCAAGAGGCCAACTAGCTTATTCCATATGCAACCCATTAAAAGAAGCCTCTCTTTTTTTTTTGCCTCTGCATAGCTCTCAACCCAAAAGTATCTGCCCTGATATCTTGTTAACATATGCATGTTTCTTAGGGCAAGTTAAATTTAGCCTGCAACATACTGAAAAGGTAGGGTGTTGTGCAGTAAAAATAACCCATTCCCATTCCTAGGTCTTTAGGACTTGCGGATAATGATGTCAGTGCTCCCATGACAACCACACCCCCCCAAAAAAAAAAAAGGTGGAAAGAAGAGAGAGACCAGGTGCTGTAAAATGTTATAATATACGGTAGATATTTACCCCTAGAAAATTAATATACAGCAACCAGCTTACTGACTATGCACAGATTGTTGATTTGCATGAATGTTATGTACATATTGGAATCTGGAAGTATAATATCACAATAATATTTGTTTTCTTTCCTTTCTCTTTTAAAACTTGCCATCTCAAGGATTCAGTAAATTTCAAGGATCAGACTTTAGAGTCTGTTCCATGTTTTGTATACAAAGAGCCTATTCCAGGTACCTCAGCCTGAGAAGAGACCATTGTAGAGAGAGGCTGGAAGTTTGTGTTCCCAACAAACCAGTAGAGAGCCCACTTCAGATTACAGAGGGTGTACTTTAAGGCTTTAGTCCAATTCTCCTGTTTGTTGAAACTCTGTGTGATGGTGTAATTCTCCACTCTGTCATTCTCAATCCTACAAAGTGAATCAGAGATGGTTAGAAATATATAAAATCAATCAGTTGGTAGCAGCAATCATTCTTTCTAGGTTACTATTGGGTATTGGCTTAATCCTAAGTGTCTATGCATGTCTTTTCAAATATAGACAACTAAAATGAATTATCGTTAACATGTTCAAATTAAATTCTGACATTTCAATTGTCCAAGTGCAGATGCAAATGTTGGCATGTATTCAAATATGGACAACCAAAGTAAATAAAATAGTAAATATTATAAATGTATTGAAAAACACTAAGAAATGCTGATGCATTTAATACAACAACAATAAGCCTTGTCCCAACTAAATGGGGTCGGCTACATGGATTCTTGCCCTCCAATCAATTCTGTTCAAGGCCAAGCTAGATACAAGGCCTAAGCTATACAAATCTTTTCTCACCACTTCTCCTAAGGTTATCTTAGGTCTACCCCTAGCTCTTCTAGTTCCTTCAATATGGATTATATCACTTCTCCGTACAGGGGCATTTATAGGTCTCCGTTGAACGTGGCCGTGCCACCTCAAACGACTTTCTCGAAGCTTATCACTTATGGGAGCAACTCCCAAACCAACTCTAATATGATCATTTCTTATCTTATCCATCCTAGTTTTGCCACTCATCCATCTTAGCATCCTCATTTCTACTACATTGAGTTTATCCATATGATTCTTTTTAACAGCCCAACACTCTGCATTGTACATCATAGCTGGTCGAACAACGGTCCTATAAAATTTTCCTTTAAGCTTTAATGGAATACGCCGATCACATAAGACCCCGGACGCACCTCTCCACTTCATCCACCCTATTTTAATTCTTTGGGAAACATCATCCTCTAAATCACCTCTCCACTTCATCCACCCTATTTTAATTCTTTGGGAAACCTCATCCTCTAAATCACCTCTTTTACTTATGATTGAACCTAGGTACCTAAAACAATCACTCTGAGGAATCTCTTTATCGTCAAGTATCACCACCCCATCATCTGCCCGATCATGACTAAAGTTACAAATTAGATATTCTGTCTTCAATCTACTAAGTTTAAAGCCTTTTGATTCCAAAGCTACTCTCCATGATTCTAATTTGGTATTAATCCCCACTTGGGTCTCATCAATCAACACAATATCATCCACAAAAAGCATACACCAGGGGACCTCATCTTGAATGTCTTTAGTTAATTCACCCATTACTAGTGCAAATAGATATGGACTTAAAGTTGACCCTTAATGTAGCCCAACTGTTATCGGGAATCATTACTTTGTCCCCCCATTGTTCTAACACTAGTCACCGAACCATCATACATATCCTTAACTATATCTACATACTTACTTGCAACACTTCTTTTCTCTAGTACTTGCCAAATTAACACTCTAGGGACTCTACCATAAGCTTTTTCTAGGTCAATAAATACCATATGAAGGTCTTTCCTACATTCTCTATACCTTTCCATAAGTCTCCTAATTAGGTAGATAGCCTCCGTTGTAGATCTTCCCGGCATAAACCCAAATTGGTTCTCCGTAACAGTAGTTAAGTGTCTCAAACGGGTTTCAATTATTCTCTCCCATAATTTCATTGTATGGCTCATCAATTTAATGCCCCTATAGTTATTACAACTTTGAATATCTCCTTTATTTTTGTAAATTGGAACCATGACGCTTCTCCTCCATTCATCTAACATTTTTCTTGTGCTCATAATCTTATTAAACAACTTAGTCAACCAAACTAGTCTATGGGTTCCTAAGCTCTTCCATACTTCAATTGGGATTTCATCCAGGGGGGGCCCGGCCTAACCGGCGACACACGGACCGCCGCCCCCCGCCTCCGCCTCCCATCTCCCTTCCCCCTCCGCCTTCCCCCCTTTTCCTTTTTGTGTTGCGTTCCTGCCCTCGCCTCCACTCGCTCTCTCCTCTCTTGTCTTCTTTGCTTTGCTTTTCCTGTCTTTTCTTCTTTCTTGGTTGTGTTCCTTGTTTCTTGTGCTTTGTTTTGTGTTTGCCTGTTTCTTTTTGCCTGGTTTTTTCTGTTTTCCTCTTCTCCCTCCTTTGGTTTTTGTTTTCCTCTCTCCCCTTTCGGCCTTGGGTGCTTCTTTTGGGTTGTTCCTCCGGCCCGTGTGTCGGCTGGCTCCGTTTGCCCGGCCTCCCCCGGTGGCCGGGCGCCTGGCCTCTCGGGCGGGGCGGCCGGTCGTCTCGCCGGTCTCCCCCTGTTTCATCGAGACCTTGTGTCTTGTCGAGTTTCATCCTCCTTAAAGCTTCTTTTACTTGAGACATCGAAATTCTACGTATATAAGTTCGGACATTGGTGCCTTGGTGAAAGGTGTAATTGTCCGACTCATTAGTGCTTGAAGAATGCTCATTTAGTAAGCTAGAGAAATAGGTTTCCCATCTTTTTTTAATGTCCTCCTCACAAACTAAAACTTTACCATCTCCATTTTTAATACATCTAACATGGTAAAGATCTCTACTCTTCCTATCCCTCATGCATTTAATATTTCATTAAATTATATGCGTACAATGTATAATGTAGTAATATATCTTCTTTATACTAATTAATCATGGATTTGAATTAATGGATAAACTCTTTTGGAAGTTATCAATTAAAAGAAGTTGAACAACAGAAAGAATGAACAATAATCAGTTGCTTTAAAGGAATGATTTTCCACTGAAGGGAACTTTTTTTAATTATAACAATATTTGGTAGATAAGAATTAATATAAGGGTTTATAAAGAATCATTTCGTAGTAGCCAAATTTAATTAACATGAATTAAAATTTGAGACATTAAGGTGGAGCATTAGAATTTGAAACTAAAATTTAGGGAGACGAGACTTTCGTGGTTTTCAATTACTTTTTAAAATTTGAAGTTATTAAGTATCATAAAGTCTGAACCCAAAATCAAGGGACAAGATTAAGATATGTTAGAATTTCTTTTCTTTTCTTTTTTTATTTTTTTCCCAGTGAAAAGATATGCTAGAATTTGAAACTAAATTTAGGGAATGACATGTCAAGGTTAAGTAACATAGATTCAAATTTGAACTTAAAATAATGTGAAACATTAAATTTTGAAACTAAAGTTTAGGAAGATGAGACTTTTTAGGTTCTTAATTACCGTAAATTTGAATTTATAAATTATTATAAAATCTGAACCTAATGTCAGGGGAGAGGTATAAATATATTAGAATTTGAAACCAAAATTTAGGGAGACAGATTACGAGGTTCTCAGAAACTGACAGTTTACAGCTAGAATTAACTGGAAGTAGATCTCAATTAATATAATCAATTAACAGTAGTTATTATTAAATACGAATAACATTATAGTTTTGGACATCCTTTATTAATGTCTAAAAATAAAATGGATTGAATAGATAAGGTTTTTAAGCAAATGAAAAAGTAGAGAGAGAGAGAGAGAGAGAGAGAGAGAGACACACACACACACACACATGCACAATATCTTTTGTCATTACAAAAACTTAGACCATCAGCCATAACTAGTGCACAAGCCTCCCCGTTTTCAGGAGGGTCTAGGGAGGGTCAGATGTACGCAGCCGTACCCCTGTTCCAAGACTTTAACCCATGACCAAGCATTCAACAAGTGAGCATTTAATCAAGACACCAGACAAAACCTTGTTAAATGTAGACATCTTGGCTTATTAGCATAATAAATAGTAACCATAAAAGGATTGTCACCAACTATGACATTTTTACCAGCGTCCTGTCAGAAGTTTGGCCTACACAGGGTTTAAGGGGTGCGCCTCCAAAGGCATGACCAACAGATGGCTTGGTGAGTGAGATCTGGTTATGATGAAGTGGGTCTACTGAGGATCATAGAACTCTCAGGTCCATCTCAACTGTCCGCCTTAGGGGGGAGAAGATGATGTGCATAACCTGAAGTTTGGACTGGTCAAAACTCAAATGTTCCTCAAATTAAATTTCAGATAGGATAGACCTCATGATGGTACTGATAAAATTATAAACCAAGAAAGGAAGAAAGAAACTTAAGTATATTTGCACTACTGTAAGAATTAAAGACTAAGAAATCCTTCACCTGGCCAACATCACCCAATCCCCTAACAAACAAACCCCATAAAACAAGGGGAGAAAAAAAGGAGATAGAAGGCGGAAAAAATTCATAGATGTGTGCAAGAAAGCAAGGTGAGGAAAATAACACAGTATACAAACATCACAAGTACTGTTCCCAGCTCCACCTAACAGTTTAAGCATAAAACTGAAAGATATATAACATTAGTATACCCCAGATGATAAAACAAATACCACACACTCATGAACAAGATATAGAGACTGCCAGTAGAATTGAGATACTGTTGGATTGATTGACAGGATGCTTACTTGTATGGGAGCTTGAAACATTTTTCTGGAGGTATATTGTTCTCTTGATCCTTAGAATATGCAAACTCCGCAAAGTCCTTCAAACATGTCAGAAATAGAGTCATCGCTTTGTCATAGCGAGTGCTCCAAAATAAGTTGACAGGCCCAAACCTGAGGCAGAGAAAATCACCTCACATCAGTGAGATAACTCAAAGAAAAAACAATGCACACAAAAATCAAATGGCAAATGGCAAATGGCTAGGTAGAGGGGAAAAATGAAGGCTGGCTCTGATTAGATCAAAACAACCCAGGACCAGAAAATGGCACATCCTGCAAGCTATGGAGCTCAGACCACTATTTGATAGTCTTATCAAGGACATGCCTTAACCATTTGATCGTCTCACCCACAAATACTAACCCCTCCCCCCCCCCCC
The DNA here is from genome assembly GCF_041222555.1 of Hakea prostrata. Classification (NCBI taxonomy): domain Eukaryota; kingdom Viridiplantae; phylum Streptophyta; class Magnoliopsida; order Proteales; family Proteaceae; genus Hakea; species Hakea prostrata. The sequence continues at coordinate 70,997,510 of NC_142600.1, read as the reverse complement.
CAAGTGATATCTTTCTCTGTGGGAAGTATGCATACCACCTCTTTATTGGTTAGTAATTGATATATACCACAAGAAGTACTTGAACAACTTTCGAATGAACCCTGTAAAGTTGAAACTACAAAATCAAGGAAATTCTCCATGCTTACAGCTCATACGTGTTGTTGTTGCTGTCCATAATTCGAGGATAACTTCCCATAGGAAGAATTTTTATTCGATATCTGGAACAAAATTAAGGAAGTCCCAAAAATATTGAAATTTTGGTTGATGTAAGAATGAGTCAAGAAAATATGTAACATGTCAGAGGATAAGCTAGCAAGGGGTAGAGCAACATAACTCACTATCTATTGGGCAGAACAACTCAGTATAGACTCTTGCATTGAATGTCCCAATATCCTGAAGCTGTTGTACTAATTGTGGTCTCTTTTGGAAGCAAATAACCCGAAAACAATAATCAGAAAGAAACTGACCAGATTATAAATATTACTATTTTCAATCAGCTTCCTGATCAACAATCCAAATATCCAGACAGAATCCTGGTGTTATCAAGGCAATAGGACAACAAAAATCATGAAGGACTGAAATGGCTGTGGAACAGGGTATCTGCAAAAAACATCATATACATATATAGAAGTTGCAATAAACCAGGACGAGGCTAGTAATCAGCAAGCAAGTTAACAAAGTGCAAGTTCATAGTAATCTAATAGCCAAAGAGTGTTCCATGCTCAAGTTCCAACTTTTTCATTGTTGAACAGAGAAAGCCTACAGTTAATTTGGTCTTATAGACTAGTTCAACCTTATGATGCACAAAGGAACACAAGCACAAGAAAGAAGCTAATGATGCAAACAGAATGCATAAAAACACAAAGCCACATTCAAAGGAAAAGTAGGCTTGTTTACTCAGACTACCTGAATCCATTTCTATCGCCATTTTGTATCACAGAGATCTAACTCTAATTATCATCCAAATTATAAAGTTTCTGGCACAATTACAATCATTGAGTCCATTAACCATTTTTCTCACTTTTGACTTAACAAGGCCTCGTGATGCAAGACAACCACCTAGGACCAATTCAAACCAGCATTGGATGCTAGTTCAAACCACCAACTAGTCAAAGAAGGTCCTACTGCTCCACAATTGTGACCAGTCAACTGGGATACTGCAGTAAGAGAAAACATAAAAAACAAGGTCAAAACACTGTTGACGTGAACAGTGTCACAGTCCACTACTGGGCATATTTGGAATATTCATAGTGGATTTGGTGGGGTCCAAAATCAGATTATCTTCTTGGGAGATTTAGGACCTTATTTTAGTATCTATTTCAGTAGTTTCTATTCTACTTATTCATGCATGTGGCTGAAACATAAAACCTAGTAGTTTCTATATTTATAAGATTCTATTGTGACTACTTACTAGGATATTAGTTTCTATATTAGTGTATTGAGTTTCCATTCTTGTAAAGCTTTAGCCAAGCCATAAATAGGCCCTTACATTGCAACAAAAATAGACTAATGGAATAGAAAAAAGATGAATTGAAAGCTTTAGCTATGTGGGTTTGCAGCGCCCCCCCCCCCTCCTCTTCTCTTCTTCTTCTTCTTCTTAAGAATGTTCTTCTCTTTCTTCCCCTTCTTTAAGACTGATTCTTCTGAGATTTCCCCTTCTTCCCCCTATCCTCTTTACCCTTCTACCTTATCTATTATGTCCATCATTACCTTGTTTTCTATATCAAATTAGGCATACTGAGCTCAGGTTCATTGACATTTGTTGATTCACCATCAAGTGGGATGTGGACTAACACAGAGTTGAATATGCATTTGTTTGGCTGAGTAAACATTGTATACAGCTATTAATTTCCTTCTATTAACTCTGGGTATCATTGTTACTGGAAAAAAAAAATAAACATCATTTCACAAAGATAGTCATTATTTAAAAATAAGAATGGCAACAAGGCATATTTGGCATGTGTATCACCAACACCATACGCAACCTTTTTAAAATATTGCAAACCCATATGTCCAACCTGCAGACAGAATATGCATGGAACTCCCTAATTTCACAAGATAACTTGGGCAGGTATGCAGGGCAGGAATCTGCTGGGCCCACTTAAATATGCCCCATGACCTCCCTAAAAAAATATGATTTAACTATAAATGTTAAACCATGAGGAGGAGGAGGAGGAGGAGGAGGAGGAGGAGGAGGAGGATAGTAATGCTAAAACATGCTTTAGAAAAAGAAATACAACACAAGGATACAGGAATCTTGGACGGAAATATTGAGCCATGGTGTGGAGGAGAAGGCATGCCTGACCCCAAGCAGCATTTATCTCATCCCACTCAACCTAAAATTCAATTTCAAACAGCATACACAAAGAAAACAGGTTAGAAAAAAGATCCATCTTGTTACACTCCCACAAAAACATATCATAAATATCAAGAAGCTATATCCAACCCTATGGGTATCACAATTTTTTATTGAAGAACATTCTGCAAAACATAAGGATAGGAACAGCTCCTCTCAAATCTGGCAGAAAACCCATAGTAAGCATGGAGGGCTAGACCATCTACAGGTTATCATATCAAAAGTTGCAACTAGACCACTTCTTTCAACTAAAATACCCAACCTGAAGACTAATAGTGCAAAGCACACCTTATCATACCACATTTTAGAAATAGAAGGATTGAGGATTTGGGAATATTAAAAGAAAGTTGAACAAAATGGACAACCACTAAGGAAGCTTCTCTCTTTTTCTTTTCTTTTCTTTTTTGTTTTTTTTGTTGGGGGGGGGGGGGGGGTTAGGGTGGGGTGTGGGGGGAGATGTTGGGAAGAACATTTAGGATCACCACTAACCTAAGATAACTAGGGATAAAGGACCCAAGATTTTTCATTGGATTCTCAAATAAACTTTCAGTTTAAGCCTATATGTAGGCTTTGAGACATATAACAGAGGTTAAGGTATCATGTTTTACAATAAGAACTTTTTGGAAAGCATTACCAAAATTTTATTGCAATAAATTTCTTCAAGTTGTCCAACCTTACTAGCACTTGTTAAGCACAGCAATAAAATTCCGTGTTTACTTGAGCTGAGTCTCTTTTGTGCTTGATCCATTAAAATAAAAAATTTGACTGCTTGGATGGTTTTTATCAACTTCTTATCTAAGGTCCTAGCACAAAATATCCCTAGATTTTGCAGCTGCCAAGCAGATGTGCCACATGTAACGGCAAAGAAGCAATAAAAAGGACTCTGGGAAATTTCACATAAGGATTCCTCAATATCAATTCCAACAAAGCTTACTTTGGACACACCATACCAGTATTTTAGGAAGGCGTCCAAGCCGAAAATTGTTAATGGTTCCAAATTCACCATCATGCCATATAGGGAATGCATCATTAAGCACATTCGTGCGCTTCAACAGTTCCAAATGTGCTTGTGAGACTTCAATCTTAGTCAAAATAGAATCTCTCTCCTCCTGTCAATTGGAAACATCGTCAATGTAAACAGTCGAAAGGTCTATTTTTTTCCTTGGGAGGGAGAAAAGGAAAACAAACATAAATGGAATACTCTATGTAAATCAAAAGTTTAAGAAGAAAAATAGATTCAGTTATTAACCATGCTAAACCTCGCAAGATTTAGGAAATAACATTTATTCTAATCAACAATCTGAGAATGTTAATGAAAATATAATTAGCCCTTAGTGAACTGAAATGCATGAATAGAAGAGGGAGTGGAAAAGGTATTCTATCCCCCACAACTGCTTCCTTTGATTGTTTCCCATGGTTCTTTTATATCATAATCATTTTATAATGACAAGACAAGTGATGATGAGACAAACTACTGCAACATACCTGATGTGAAGTCAACTGGAACTGAAAATTGTTGAACTCGTGCCAATACCTGAGATACATCCAAAGCAAAAACCGGACAATTCATGGATCAAGGATTTCATGGGAGTAAAGAAAATCATAAATAGCAATGCACCCAACTAAGATAATTATGAAATGCAACTCTGTGAAAAATGTTTTCTGAGGCATTCCCTAGTTGCAAAGCAGTGTTAATGATAAGAATAGGTCCACAACTTACCGTTCCTCTAATTCTATAAACCGCTTGGATTTCAATTCTAGATCTTTCAGCTCGGTATTTACTTCTGCACATTGTTTCTCAGCTTCCTCAATTGCAGCTTCAAGTCTTCTCTCTTCTTCTTCAACCTTAAACAGCATCAAGAGTAAAAGAAACAAAACTTTTAGTAAGTGCAGACATACATCTAGTCATAACCAGTTCATACAGCTTGCTAGATCCAAATCCAACTTATGACAAACCCCATAATCTTGGCATAAATATTTTCTATATGAATCATAGTGTTTGGTTCAAAAGGTTCTGAAGATCATGTAAAAAGTAATCATATACCATCAAAACAATGATATCTGATCCCATAAGGGCTGCCTTATCGATCCAAGGAAAAGGAGGTGGGGGGTGGGGTTGGAGGAGATTCATGGCAAGCAAATTATGTATAAGAAGGGTTAGTCAAATGAAAAAACCTTCAACTCTATTCATCCCCCATCCAAATAAAAATAATAAAAAGAAAGAAAAAAGAAAAACCTTCAACTTCTCCCGAAGAAAATCAGCCTCACTAAGAATATCACGGGTCTCCCCCTCCAGGCGTTGAAGGCAGGCTTCATACGCTTTGATATCCCTGTTCACATCTTCCACCTCTTTGTCAAGTTTATCAGACAGTACTCGCATACACTCCAAGCATAAAGGTTGTTCAACCTTTGACAGAGAAGTAAATGTTAGTGTTGCTCAAAATTATTAAGAATAAAATTTTAACTTTAAAAGATCAAAAGATTGACAAAGAAAGCCAAAGGAAGGGGTATGAAAGCTACTTAGAAATAAACCTGTGTTTGGGTGGAGGCAATTTCAAATGCACGCTTCAAGACAGTTATGCTTGAGTGAAACCCAGAATTGTTTTGTTGCAAGGGGCTAATGGAGACTCCATAATGTGATGGTAAATGGGTCCCAAATCCATCAGCTGTGGATTCAGACTTGTACATGGAGGCAGCAGCAGGAGGCAACACCACAAATGATTCTTCCATTGCCCTCCCAGAATCAGGTTGTGAGGTGCCACTGCGAGGACGAGGAGGCATCCCTTGTGCCTGGTTTCTTTGCTTGGGCAACACAACGAATGAATTGTCCAGTGGGGTTGAACCCATCAGACTCCCCATCCCTACAAATATTTGTCCCAATTATGGTAAATCAGAAAAATATGTATCTACGAAAGAAATCCAACCTATTAATGTTTAAGACCATATTCAAACTTAAGGCTGGTAGCATTTGTATAAAGTTAGGCATTGCAAGGTTTAATTCGAGGAACAGCCAAACAGGGTTTGGGGAAAGGATTCAGGTAACTGCTCTAAGTAAGAGAAAAAGAAGCCAATTGTAATATTCTGACGTGCATAATAGAATACTAGGCATAAAGTTTACATGACTTAGTATAGTTGACTATAATTGACAAAGGCAGTTTAAAATTCAAAAGCAAATTGGAGCAATTTCCCGTTTAGAAGGAAAAAAAAATCAGAAATGGTGATCGGCAAGCCAGATCATACAATTCAGTGAAAATTGCAGAATGCAGTAGTGAACCAGTTAAGATTGTATAATTCAATTCAAATAACCCCTCCCCCCTCCTATACACACGCAGGAATTCAAAGTTCGCTGGTACTATAGGATACTAGATTTCAAAAGGTTAACCATAGTAGAGACTCCATCTACTTCATGAAGAGTTCTATCAACAAAACAATTTGGGACACATGATCATCAATAAAGAAAAGTTTGAACCAAAATTGAACTCAAGAATCTAAAGAAGGTAACAACTAAGTGAGCTATTGAGAGAGACTCAGGATTTTAATCAAACAGAAAGTAAAGTAAGAGCGATAGATATGGAAGAGAGACGAACCTGAACGAGAAGAGTCGTTGAAGAACTTGTCGGCATATGAATCTACCCCGACGACACAGAGAGGATGTCGACAGTTCTGACAAACCCATCTAGGGAGATTTGGATCGACAGGGAAGCCCCTGGCTTTATCAGATGGATCGTCCTTCATCTGCTTCTTCACTTTCAAACGTTTCTGGTTCCGTGTGCCCGAATTGTTCTTACTCGCAGGGACGAAACTGGGAGAGGAAATTATAGAAGGTGAACTTTTCTCCGGTGGCGTGGAAGTAGGGGTGTGAATGAAACCTGTTGGCCCGAACTGGTCCATATCCACCTGAACCCGGTCAGATTTTATCTGGTTTTTTCCTTTAAATGGACAACCCCTGCATTAATTATAATAACGTATAAATCGAGTTTAAATAATTAACCAATTTCTTTTTCTTTTCTTTTTTTTTCAGGGGCAAATAACCGAGTTTTCCACTAAGGCCTTTGGATCAATATCATTGTCAATAGAGAATTTTCATTATTTAAATGTTGGCACATCGTTTATTTTATAAAATAATAAAAACCTCCAAAATCCTAAGCTTTTGCCGTTTCTTACCAGTGGTTTACAAGTTTTGGATGAGGAAATAGTCATCACTTCTTTAACCTCTTTTCCTTCTTCCCCTTCTTTATTTTATCTTGCCCCTTTTTTCCTCTTTTCGTTTCCCACCTTTTCTTCTTGCCTGTCTGTCTTTTTTTTAAATGGATGTTGGTGCCTAAATTAAGGTCATTTTTTCTTTTAATTTTTTGTTAAAAGGTTATTTTATTAAATTAAGAATACAACAAATAAAATACAAAGAAAAAAAATTAGATTTGTAGAACATGATCCCTACCTTCTATCTCACACCCTTGATAATCTAAAATATTATTATCACAATGTTATAAATAATATTCATTTATAGATGTTCATTACCCCTAAAGAGATTGTACTTCTAATTGACAATCTTAACTACCTCATGATGCAATATTGGTGATTCACATTCTCATATTATTGAAGATCACAACCATCTCATTATACAATGTTGGCAGTCAATATTTTCATTCTATGCACCTTCTATCTTGGGCGACAATTTATTATTCCATTCCAATATTATCTTATTGTGTGATAATCATATATTGTATTTCTTTGTAAATTCTGATATTACTATATCAGATAATATGTTAGTTTCATTATAAATATGTAATGACTAAATTAATAGAAAATTTGAATTCATCGTGTCTTTTTTCTTTGTGTTCTATATATCCTATTTATTTTATAACACGTTATTAGCACGATTCCACTCAAAGTAATTGCCTCCTCGTGTGTTTCTGAAATCGGACATGCCCAATACTCCAAAGAAAGATCTGCGAAACAAATCCAAATTAATTTAGTCGATGGCTAGGTTGTATTCATGTTAAAATCTGGCCTCCAATTTTAAAACTAGACCACTTGCGAAGCAATCTAGTGAGGGCTTCATCTCCATACTTCAAACATGTCATTCTCATAACCAAACTGAAAAATAACAAAACTTCTACCAATGGAATGCAAATTCACCGGAGTATCTAATTTCCAATTCTTCACTTCCTTTTCTTACAGCCTATGGTGGCTTTCCTAAAATCATATCGTATGATCGAGGTGAATATGAACAAATTATGTTCATGCTCATAATTAGCATGTGGAATAATCATATGAGTAAATTTCCTTGCTTGAATCGGCTCAGGTTAACCTTCTATGGACACCTTCAGCCTCCCCCTCAATACTCCAGCATAAGAAACAACATCTTCAACTGCCAGGTTTGGAGGGCGGCCATCTGTAGCTGCCGCCATGATCAAGCATGAAACAGCAGTCACTAACCTAAATGATTTGCGGTATTAATTTCTTTGACTCTATCATTCTAACACTCCAATTATCATTGAAGAAAATTATGTGTGAGGGTCCATAGCTCAGTGGTAGAGCATTTGACTGCAGATCAAGAGGTCACCGGTTCGAACCTGGTTGGGCCCTAATTTATTAATAAATTATTTTTTTATTTTACCCAAAAAAAAAAGAATTTAAAGGGTATCCGTGTCTATCCTTTTTTTAGTAGAAGTATGTATCCAAAGTCTATCCAAGGTCACAAGATTTCAACTTCTAGGTTATAATGGTGTAATAAATTTCAAGTAGTAAGGAGACCATCGTCAATATTTATTTTGATGACTCCAATTTTAAAAGATCATGGGATTTTATAGTTAAAAAATAGATTGCGAATCCCAAAATCAAACAAATCATTTGGGTTGTGTAAATGGAAATTTTCACTTCTGTCACTCTCGTACATAAACTCTAAGTACTCAAACTTTTACATTTGGTTCCCAAAAAATCCAAACTCTTCACATTTCCTTATCCCCTCATGTTTTTAAATTCCCAAGCCTCGATTTTTCAACCCAACTATTTTCTTTATTTGAAGGTGAGCTATTTTAATTAACATAAATTTGTAATATTGTATTTGTTTTTATTTTTATTTTTTGTTTATATTATTTGTTTCTATTTATTTAGATTAGTGACTACAGTAATGTCTAAATGCATAGACATGCTCTCTCTTTTTTTTTTTTTTTTTTCCTTTTCAAAATAGACATTGATCTGCATGAAATGTTTTTTTGGATCATAACCTACATGAAATGTAACAATACTAAAGAGGGTATTTGATTGAATTAGAATTGAAAGTTTGGCATGCCACTAATCTAACTCATTTGCTCTTCATCTAGCTATAGGAATGAACAGATCCTCCATCCATTAGATAGAATAAATGCCTTGAATATTTAAACATAACCAACTTGTGTCTCATCAGTCTGCAAAGTGAATTGAAAGAAGTGATTGAACTTGCTATGAAATATTATATTATATGGGCCCCTTAGTTGAATGTGTGGTAGACTCCATGTGAAATCCCTGGATTTCTAGCCGGTTAGCCAATGATTTCAAAACCGCGAACCGGGGCCTAAAGTTGACAACAATTGTGGGCCATTAGAATCAAGCCCGAAGGTTCATAAGTGGACCCAATGATTGTGAATGAACCTTGTGATGACTAGACAACTCTCCTAGAGTTTAAGAAAATAGAGAAGATTAATCACAAAATCATTAAAAATGTGATTTTGACAAGTCCGTAGACCGGCAATGGAGAGTCCAATTGACAAGATTAAGGTATCTAAACGAAGACCTTCGAAAGACCTTTCCATCAAACCAAAAATCACCGGATTCGGAGTTTGGATGGGGGCCCAAACTTGGACCGGTTGAACGCCCCAACCCCTCATCCCTTTTCCAGCTCCGAATCATAATCAGGATTTTGGGTTTTTAAACCCTATTTTATGTTTTAACTCACCTCTAAACACATTTTTTTTATGCTATAATGAGGTTGACGATGTGGGAAGAGGATAAACCAAGGAGAATAGTGGATCTCATCCAATTGAATGTGCTTTGTGACTTGGATCTTTGTGGGAACGTTAAGAAATGTTAGAATTCTTAAACACTTCTCTTATAAACAGTTTTATAGGAACTTTTCTTCTCTCTAATGGTGAGATTGTGGTAGTGGGAGCATGTTAGGTTTATAGGTTGTTCTTGATTTCTTGTTTTGAGGTTGCTCTTTTGTAATAGAGTTGATGGTGCGAATTCTTGCAAAAGATTCCGCATTTTGACTCTTTGAGACGCCTACAAACGATTTAGGAGAGCCAAATTTGGGGCTTTTTGATTTAGATCAAATTGAATGTACATTTAAGATCCTTTTGCTACCAAATAAATTTTCCAAAGTTTCCTTTCGATTCGACCTCAAATCGGTGGTGAACGAGTGACCATTCACGATTGAGGTTGAGAACTACCTTTTTAAACCTAGTTTTTAGATTGGGTTTTGTGGGAAGATTTTTTGGATATCTTTTGAAACCCAAATTGACTCTAATTTATGATTATTAACTCTCTTGCATTAATAGGTTTATTTATCTTTGAGTCACCAACTTGTGAACATGAATTTTGGGGTTTGAATAAAATAATCAAGTGAAAGGTGTTGAATAACTAACCATGTTTTATATAATCAATTGTTACTATTTTAAATTTTATTATTGATATAAATTGCTGTAAATTTCTATCTACCATGATATGCTTGTGTGTGACATTGCATGAATGGAAGGTAAAACTTATTGTTTGAGTATTTTATTTGTTTTTGAATCCTATATTATTGATATGAAAACGATATGACAATGTATGAGATGAAAAAGGAATAATGATATTATTCTCCTTACCTTATATTATCAGTAGGGGTATTGAAGCCGGTTAACTCGTGATGCTAGTGGCTGAGTCCTGGATGTCAAACATGTCCACTAACATCATAGAGAGGTAGGGTTGCATATAATAAATAAGGGCTCATGGTGCTTAGTACCAATAACCAACCCATGAGAGGACATAGAGAGCATCCTATCCATTATATGTGGATGACCGTTGGGTTAAGGAATGGGGTCCAACAGATGCCTCCTGTTGATGATTTCATTCATAAGTGGGAATGTATTGAACCAAAAGGGCACTAGGCATAAGGGGAGATATACAAACCATATATAGTACAAGACCGTATGACCTTGCACTGGGCTTACTATTATCTTTGACACTTGCCAAATCTCATACCAAACGGTGATGTAAAATAATGGTGACCTATACCCCAACCACGGTTCAACAGGACTTTATCCAACAATCGCGGAGAACCCAACTAGACATCATTTGTTGAGGAAGAGTGATTGAAACTGCCCAAAAGAGATTGGTGTTTACATTTAATAAGTGTCTACCTTAGAGACTACATAATAGAGTTAGGATCATCATATTATCATCATACATATATTTATTTATATTATAAATTACATGGTTATCTTATGAATTATGATGTGAAAATGAGATGAATGTATGACATGGATGTTAGTTAACCTCACTGACTTCTGTGAACTCATTCCTTTATTTTTTGTATGTTTTTTAGACTTTTCTACAGATTATGCTGCCCCCTTCCAAGTGGAGGATTCGTCGCGAGGAGCTTTTTGGAAAGTACAAATGAGGAGGAGGTGGAAGCACATGAAGCTACGTGTTCGTGCCTCAACTGTTTATACGGAGCCGACTTTTAGTGATAGAGACCTTGCTATCCTTAGGAAACCTTTAGTTTCTTTTATGTCTATTTTCTATATATATATATTGATTTATTTTGAAAAAAGGCAAGGGTATCTTCTACCTAAACTCTTGAGTATTTCCGCTACATACATTATTTATTTTCTAGAACTTTGATGTTTAGTTTTGATTGGAAGTTTTGGACAACTGTAATTATTTTATTTTAGTTTTGATAATTTAACACTTGAACTTGATTTATTCTTATCCATTTAATTATACTATATCATGTGTTGTACGGAATTGTCATTGAACCTAAATCTTACGGTGTATCACCCCCACGGGTATTCGGGTATGACCGGATTCGGATGGTTGGGGTGTGACATTCCATCTCTTATATGTAAACTGAATTTTGAGAATCTCGCTCTAATGCAAATTGCTTTGTGTAAGCCCCCTCTTTTGGCAAAGTGTCTACCACTCTTTCATTTTCAAAATATTCTACATTTTCAAAATTTAAATTCAAGAGTCCACTTCATCCTCCATCTCTTCTTGATTCTATTTTGTCCTCAAACTCTTATTCGTGGGACTTATACAAATCGAATGGCTTTTATGCATAAATTTTTTTTCAAATAATTGGAGTTTCCACCAAATTCTCCTTAGAAAAATCCAGAGTTTTATTTGAAAATGACTTATCTATATCCACGCCTAATGAGACCTCTTGAACCTTGTCATACATTGTCTTATTTACAATCTCTTGAACATAGTGCTATCATATGCTCAAAGCGTATGCACAAAGTACACATATTTTCTCAATCTTCATATACAATAGATTGAGTAAAACTTAAAACCTTTCCAATGTTAGCTTCCCGTTCATTCGACTTGAAAGTTCAAGCACATGCTCCACCCCCTCTTCCACCTCAACCAAGATAGAAGCATAATTACCAAAAAAACGTTGCTTTTTTTTGTTATCAAGAGCGACCCCCATTGCTTTGGCTATTAAAAAAAGAATTCGAACATGCCCATACTCCAAAGGAAGATCTGCAAAACAAATCCAAATTAATTTAGTCGATGGCTAGGTTGTATTCATGTTAAAATCTGGCCTCCAATGTTAAAACTAGACCACTTGCGAAGCAATCTAGCGAGGGCTTCATCTCCATACTTCAAACATGTCATTCTCATAACCAAACTGAAAAATAACAAAATTTCTACCAATGGAGTGCAAATTCACCGGAGTATCTAATTTCCAATTCTTCACTTCCTTCTCTTACAACTTATGGTGGCTTTCCTAAAATTAGATCATATGATCGAGGTGAATATGAACAAATTATGTTCATGCTCATAATTAGCATGTGTAATAATCATATGAGTAAATTTCCTTGTTTGAATCGGCTCAGTTAACCTTCCATGGACACCTTCAGCCTCCCCCTCACTACTCCAGCATAAGAAACGACACATTCAACTGCCAGGTTCGGAGGGCGGCCATCTGCAACCGCCGCATGATCAAGCATGAAACAGCAGTCACTAACCTAAACGATTTGCAATATCAATTTCTTTGACTCTATCATTCTAACACTCCAAATATCATGGAAGATAATTATGTGTGAGGGTCCATAGCTCAGTGGTAGAGCATTTGACTGCAGATCAAGAGGTCACCGGTTCGAACCCGGTTGGGCCCTAATTTATTATAGATATTTTTATTTGACCAAAAAAAAAAAATTAAAGGGTATACAAGTCGAAATAAAGAGGTCCAAAGCTGAAGCCAGATCTTACAATTGGTTCAAGTTGCTCTGTTTTCAAATTATCCAGTTTTTTCTTTTCGCTATCCTGTTGCAGCTATCCCTTACAACTCAACACCATTTTTCAAAATTTTCGGTTGTGAGATTCACGTGGCTTCTGAAGGATCTTACAACTAGTCCTTAGGTTTCAGTCTTCGGCCCTCTATATATTGTCTACTGTTTAAGTTTTACCAAATTACTGCTCTTCCACTTGTCCTCAATATGGCTACGTCCTCTCCCCTTTCCTCTTTCCATTTTTTTCCAAATTACTCATTTTTTTATGACTTTTAGGATAAGGATTTACCTAGGGGCCATGGAGTAGGTTTACTCACTGCTACTTGACTAAAGGGTATAGGTTGGTACTTTCTATGTGGTGGCAAGGTGGTGTGCGTGGCCATTTCTACTTCCTGAATTTCTATGAACACTTAATTGCTAACAATCCTTTTCACCCCACCATTTTCTATTAATGGTAAGTTTAGATAACTCTCACCCATAACCACCACTTGGACGTTACCAAATTGAACCAAAACATATCCCCCACCTTTTCTCGAAGCTGAAAACACCACACCCGTTGTCCTAATAGCTAAAGTCAACAACTTCTTTTTTGGCTTGTCCCCCACCCTTTCTCCTTGCGTTTCGTCTGTAGGCCCAAACTGCAACTCTTCTATGTTTCTTGTTAGGATGAATCGTCAAAGTGGATGGGTATCCCCAAATAAACCCTCCCTTCGATCAACTTCTCCTTACGAAACCAATTTAGCTGGAGCTTCAAAGGTATGTTTCTCAGTCGGTTGAAGTTAAGTGAGGTGCTAGAGCAAAATCTTGGAAGGCGGTGGCACCTTCCGGAAGGCTAGCTCGCCACCCAGGTGTGCAAGTTCATGAGGAAAATGCTATCAACTCCATCTTGTATGGTTATGCATTAGGCTTCCCTAGAGAACCGATCACTGTAACAAAGAAGAAGTTGGAGGACCTTTGGTCTCCATTGGGAACCATCTCCATAACTAGCACATGCCTATTTCATTTATAAAGAGCATAGGAACAATGTGCTCTCTCTTTCACCCTGGTGGATTATTGGTAACCATATTCTGCATTTGGCATTAGAACCAATCCCATAATGTAATAAGAATGTCACTCTGCCTCCAATAATTGTTTGGTTTCAACTCAGAGGGATACGATCTCACTGCCTAACATATGAAAACATCCTGTTGTCTGCTTCCAAGCTGGGAAGAATCGTTGAAGTTCAATTGAACCCAAGCATGCTAGGCTCACCTCAAAACTCTACTCGTGTGAAATTGGTGCTGGACATCAACAAGAATGTCCAGATTTGCACTTCTATTAAGACCCATAAAAAAGAATGGGTTCCTATAGATGCAAAATATGAAGTTAAAATCCTCTGTTTGTGATGTGGGAAGATCTCCCATCAAACGGGATTCTGTGAAAAGGTATGAAACGATAACTCAGTTCCCTTCACCAATGCAATTCAAATAGGGCTTTTTGAAGGAGTTACAACCAAACCCCTAGTTGGAGGGCTTTCAAAAACTTTGTCCACGAAAACTCTTCGCAGCTTGCTGTTATTATCTGTAGTGAAAAATGATGTACAGGTGAGTGAAATGAGGATGATGGCTTTCTTGCTCAACTGGTACCCAAAATGATCATGGCTGCTGATGAGGTTAATGGAGCTATTGATGAAGCCCACGATTTTTCTACTGGTGAAGGTTCAACAAATAAGAAAAGAAAATCAGAGGAGTCAAAAACAATGGAAGATCAAGTTCGAAAACCATCAAAGAAAAGGAGATTAAAGAGGTGGAAATAATTGATGAGTCAAAATGCAAGATGGATAAAGCTATTGAGAAGGAAAACAATACTACAAATGATGAGGAAATGAGAAAAGAAAGGAACAGGGAGAAAATTAAGAAGAAAGGCTCTATCCTTTTTTTTAGTAGAAGTATCCAAGTCTATCCAAGGTCATAAGTTTTCAACTTCTAGGTTATAATAGTGTAATAAATTCAAGTAGTAAGGAGACCATAGTCAAGATTTATTTTGGTGACTCCAATTTTACAAGATCATGGGGTTTTATAGTTATAAAATAGATTGTGAATCCCAAAATCAAATAAATCATTTGGGTTGTGTAAATGGAAATTTTCACTTCTGTCAGTCCAGCACATAAGTTCTAAGTACTCAAATTTTTACATCTGATTCCCAAAAAAATCCAAACTCTCACATTTCCTTATCCCCTTATGTTTTTAAATTCCCAAGCCTCAATTTTTCAACCCAACTGGTTTATTTATTTGAAGGTGAACTATTTTAATTAACTGGCTCAAACTTATTACTTCAACTTCAACAAGAGAAAAAAAAAAGCAATTTATTATCTGAACCACCGAATTAAATATTGTATCTGTTTTTATTTTTAATCTATATTATGTGTTTCTATCTAACACATTGAGTGAGTATAGTAATGTCTAAATGGATAGACATGCTCCTCTTTTTTCTTTTTCTTTTTCTTTTTTTAAATAGACATTGATCTGCATGAAATTTTTTTTTTTATCATAACCTACATGAGAGGGCATTTGATTGAATTAGAATTGAAAGTTTGGCATGCCACTAATCTAAATCATTTGTTCTTCATCCAGCTGTAGGAATTAACATATCCTCCATCCATTAGATAGAATAAATGCCTTGAATACTTAAACATAACCAACATGTGTCTCATCAATCTGCAAAGTGAATTGAAAGAAGTGATTGAACTTTGCTGTGAATTATTATATGATTTTCACTCCAAAAAAAATATATATTTTGTGGTTCTTTTCTGTGTAAAATATTAGGTAATTTATGCATAAAAAGATGTCTCTCACCTTTTTTCTTCTCTTCTTCTTCTTCTTCTAGCTTCTTCTTCTAGAGGGAGGATCAGCTGGTCAGTATCCACTTTAGGATTTTCAGATCGTGTAATTCTGATGCATTGCACTGCTGTTTTGTTGAATGAATCCTTCTCTATTCCCCCTCCCTCCCCAAAAGAAAAAAAAAATCTATGCATAAAAGCTTGTTATCACAACATTGATCTTTAAAAAAACACCTTTTTTTTTTTTTTTTTTTTTTTTGACAACACCACCTGAAATATTATCAAAAAATACATCATTTGCAACTTACATCCAATTTTTTCAAGACTCTGCGAGATACATTATAGAAAGAAGTGGGAGGGAGATAAAGGAGAACGATTGAAGGATCATGGAGGATGAGAACCCATAATCGGTGCTGGAGAATTCCTGCAAATGGGACAGGTAGGATTCATCCTAAGCCACTCATCAATGCAATCGACATGGAAGCAATGTTGACACTGTGGTATAGTTCTTAGTGTTTCTCTGGGTTGATATTCTGCTAAACAGATTGAACATGTATTGTCATCATCTCTAACCATCCGGCGACTCTCACCAACCACAGATTTGGGATAGGCTTCTATGGTTGAATTGTCTAGACCCGTTGCAACAACAGTTGGGTGTGGATTTACTGCCGAAGAGCCACCGCCGCCGGTGCCCGTAACCTCCTCGCCATTACTTGGATTGCTTCTCCTGTATCTCTTGAACCTCCCACTGGCATAGCATGCGATGCCAATCCCACATAACAATGTTGGCACCCCAATGCCTATGGTCACTGCATAGCTGACGCTCCTTGACATTCCTCCTGTTTGACAATGCTGAGTTAGGAACAAAGAAATCCCAAAAACTAAAGCAGCAGCGTGGGTCAAGCTTGTTAGGTCACACACCATTTTTGTGCTCTGAGCTCCGATTTTAACTTCCAAGAGAACAATTAAGTTAGAACCCCTTTGGTGAACGAAAATTGATAAAAAGTCCTTCGAGTGTCATCCAGGACGTCAAAAGGCAGATACGGGCAATCATTATTTATGTTTATGGGTTGGTATCCTCCACCAATCAGGGTAAAAACCTACATTGAGGTGGGGCCCACCTTGAATTATGACAAAATGAACCATGGGGCCCATAAGCTCCCCTCCACACCGTCCGTAATCCCATATCCTGACCGGTGGAGGATTCATCCGTAAATGTCTTTTTTTAGGAAATTTATGGTTTTATCAAAGGATTTACCATAAAGTCACCCTGAATTATTAAATTTACCAATTAGATCCTTTATTACTAACACCGTTTATCTCAGAAAGTCATTAATTTTCCATTTCCAATGCTACCCTACATTTCAAATTTTGCGAAGGCTCACGACCGTGAGAGGAAAAAAAATCGTAGACAATAAAGGAAGAAGATGAATAAATGAGTAAACCCTAAAAATTTTCATTCAAGGTTATACTAGTCTTTTCAAATAAAAACCCTTCGTTTATATTAATATTTAAGTCGAAATTCCCGGTAAGTCAGGGATGTGACTGAAACTTTTCCATGTTTTTATGTATTTCTAACAATCGGGTGGGCCCCACTCGCATTATACTATTCCATGAAATGCCATCCGGAAAACGGGAAACCCTCCCCAAACCCAACTACCACAAAAAACCAAGAAGCAAGCACACAGAGAGAGAGAAAGAGAGAGCAGGAATTTGAAGAAGAGAAGAAGAAGGTTTAAGTGGATTTGAAGATTACCTTGTTGAGAAATACCAAAACATTCAACTTCAAGGCTTGAGCTACTCTTGAAACCGCACCTCCCTCCCTTCTCCACACAATCTCCACACTGAGGAACATCCCATGAAAGCGTCAAATCTCCACTCAAATCACTGAACGACATATCACTGTTATCATAGTACCCTGACCAAGGAATCGGAACCTTCACCGTCGTCATCACTTCGCATCCTCTGCTTGAAACCATCATATCAACAGACAGCGTTGAAGCCGTTGCCCAAATCTCACCGCTTGAATTACTAAGACAACTTATCGGATTATACGGTATCGGCGGCATACCCTGTACAATCGCCGTCGGACACCTCAGCATCGTGTAGTTCTGATATAACGCCGTTCTGAAAGGTGAACTCCAGAGATCCAACTGGAATAACCGATTCGGAAGACACCCGTCCGGGTCGTTAACTCGGATCTGTTGAT
Organism: Hakea prostrata; assembly: GCF_041222555.1. NCBI lineage: Eukaryota > Viridiplantae > Streptophyta > Magnoliopsida > Proteales > Proteaceae > Hakea > Hakea prostrata. The sequence continues at coordinate 70,979,652 of NC_142600.1, read as the reverse complement.
TGATATAATCTATTTTTTGTAGCCAAAACTCACCTGAAGAAGAGATCTTCAGAATCGTACGGTTATTGCAGGTGAGGTCGAATTCGGGGTACCCACAAGTCTCTGCCTGCAGATATCTTAACCGGAAAGGAAACCGGATTTCCGGTTCGGTTAAGCCGCCGCATGTGAAAACCGGGCAGAAATCTTCTTCACCTGTGATTATCACGGTGTGATGGAAGAAAAGGAGGAGTAGAAGGAAGGAGGAGAGAAATTGGGAAGAACCCATTTTTGATGTGGTGTTTGGTTACCGTGTTAGCGTTAAATTAAAGCTGTCGGCGTTTGAACTGTGAATCTACGAGTATATGAATTATATAATAAATCCTAAGTTTTTTTCTTTTTTCTTTTTTGGTAGCAGAATTATATAAATAAGTTGAACTCGAATGGTATTTTATGTCACCACTCACCAGGCCCTAAAGTGTTAAGCTTATGATGGTGACTTATTAGTAAAGCAAATTTCATCCAATGCAAGATTTCTTTTAGAAGCACCACTAAAAAAGGAGAGAATTTCATACTGCGAAAATTGATTAAGGGCTTGTTTGGTTACATGATTCCAGAGATTTCAAATCTCTGGATTCATGAATCTGAGAATTATACCCGTTTGGTTGTAAAAATCTCTAAATTCATGAAATCTAAAAATTCACCTTTTTACACTAAAAACGTGAATCTGTGGATTTATGGGTAATGGGTGAAATCCAAAGATTTCAAAAAAGCTATACATTTGCACATTCACAAAAATCACGTCGTTCAAATAATTTTTTAGGATGAATCCACAAATTTCATTCTACAACCAAACATCTAATTTTATAAATTATAACTCCATAGATTTGAAATCTCTAGATATTTGAAATCTCCAGACTCATGTAACCAAACAGGCCCTAAGATTGTTTAGTCACTAATTATAAACACTTCTAAATGAAGAGGTCATGGATTTATATCAACAAAGGATAATAAGAATTTTAGAGTTCGAACCTCTCCATAGAGGGAGCACATACTGCTCTTTTTTTCCACCAAACAAGGAGTGCATGAAATCCACAGTGATGAAGAAGCATCAGGATAGCATATGTGTGCTTATCTGACGATAAGTTGATCCAAACTCGGAATTGAAGTCATGGATCTTATTAAGATTGACTTGTCTATTATTTTAATTGACAATGGGGTATTTATGATGGCGTTTGAATTGTGTATGGGTCCTAGGCATTACCATTGTTGGTTAATGTAAATTAGACATTTTATCCTTATGTTTGAGTGTTGCATATATAGACGGTCCATACAGAGTGCATCTTTGTTTTTTTATATATGGATTTTGTAGTCAACTTGTGTACTTCTAGATACTTCTCATACATAATATAAAATGAAAAGGCTCTGCATAAGACAACATGGAGATTGAATATTTTACTCTAGATACTTCTCCCATGAATATAAAATGGAGAAATGGAGATGTTTTGCATTAAGACAAAATGGGGATTGAATACCTTATTCCAAATAATAAGAAGAAAAAATTTGGTAAGGATGAAAGGAATTATTTATGATTATAGATAAATATAACGTCATTTCAAATGATAAAAATGTGAGTTAATATGGAAAAATTTCCCAAATTGTCAGCACAAAAGACCATTTTAGTCTATAAAAGAAATAGGATGGTACAAAGACCAACGTGCTTAAATTATATTTTTTACAAAAAAGATATAAATTAAAAAACTAAAAGAATAATACCAAAATCCTGTCTTTGATTGGATTTCAACATAAAGTCCTTTGCTAATTTGTAGTGTCAAATTTATTGCATGAGGCTAAGTTCTTTACGAAAATATATATTTAATTTTTATTATTTGTTTACATCCGGTGCTCGCTCTTGAAAATAAGAGAAAGTCCTAAAGGACTTTGCCACGTCAAATTTATCGGATCAGGTTAGACTATGAAAGCGAAAGCAAGTCTTAATTCTTTTGCTCTGTTCACACTCGATGCTTGAGAGATATGTTCATCTTTTTCTTTTGTTGTTCACACTTTGATTTTTCCATGGCTGAGGCGGATAACTCTGTAGGTTTTGGGTTCATTCACATAAATTTCAACGGATTTCCCCTCTTTGCTGCTTCGATTCCAAGTTCAGTTGCTTCGATTTTCACTGGCGAAGCCCTAGCTCTCTGTGAAGCGATCATGTGGGCAGAGGAAGAAGGTCTGAAAAATGTAATCTTTGAGAGCGACTCCAGCAACCTTATCCACTACTTAAGACCTCTTTTTTCTTTTTGAATTGAGTGCTAGGCGTGTGGTAGAGGACATTAGATGTTTGCTTGTTCTTGAACCATCTTGGTCGATTCGGTATGTCTCTAAGTAGGCTAATTGTGTAGTCAATTCCCTAGCTAGGAAGGCCCAGTCCATGGCAAGTCGGACTGCATGGTCTAATTCCACTCGTTGGCTTATTGTTCTTTGTAATCAGGAAGTCTTGGGTTTTTTTTTATCCGTCTTCTAATTAAAAATCTGTTTACCAAAAAATAAAATAAAACACCTACTTTTCTTTTTGTAGTTTTCTCCTTATTTCAAAGGATAAAAAATTTATCTATCGACTCCATGGCTCGGATGGCCCTACTAGTGTCTGATGGGTTGATTTATTTCCTTCAAGGCTTGTTTAATATAATTATGCCATGTGTCTCAAGAATTATTAATATATATTTTATCTTTTTGTGTAAAAATAAAATAAAATCATCGACCCAGGGAAAATCCTTTTAGTGTAAACCGGGATTCATCATATTGATTGAGCAATATCCTTTATGTTTTATTTTTGAATAGAAGTTATATATAAAATAATCGTGAAATTAATTTTCAATCCATTATATTATTAAAAAAAAAATCCAACCCATTAAGTGTTAGAACACAATGATTAAAATGGAAAAAAATTTCTTAAGAGTAAACCGGGACTCGTCATTTTTTATTATTATTTTTTTTTAATCCGAATAGTTTATATATAAGAGGAGGGGGGAATATTACTAATATAGGTGCCGCCGGATGGATGCGAACCCATGACCTCCCCGTGGGAGGTTGGACTTTTAACCATGCTACTCATCAAATTGATCGTTGTCAGATTCATCTGCAACTCATAAAACATTGGATTTGACAACAGTTGAAGAAAAAAAAAATCATGTGAACTCTATTCAAAGGAAAATAAAATAACTAGATTTTGTGAAAAATGTTAAAAGGGTAGAAAAGTTAGCATATCATCTCACAATATAATCTGTCACTTTTTTTATCCCATGAACCAAACAAATCACTAGAATTATTTTTTTTAATTTCCACTGTATTATTTATTATTATTATATTTTGTTTACATCTACTCTATTTTTTTTTTTGTTGGGTACAACATCCACTTTACTTTTTTTTTGTAAAAATAATGGAATCGCGTAGGACCCAATAGAAAACAAAACAAATAAAAAATTTAATTTGCCCCAACCAACATATCACCCTGAATAAATTCCTCTAATTCCAAAGGCAGCTTTTGTAGGACTTTCAGGATTTTCATTTCATCATAGAACATCCTTAAACACCAATGGGCTATTTGGTTTCCTTCCCATCTAATGTCGGTGAAATGGACATGTCCATTTGATATGAATATTTGATGAATGTCATTAATAATGTTCCCAAATTTTCCTTGGCCGGAGTTTGATTCCATTTCAATAGGCTATGCCCCCATATTAAGAGAAATATCCAATCTTCTTTCAATATCAAAAGTTCAGTTTATAGAACTTCATTAAATTGCACATTTTTTGTGAATCGCTTGAAAAGCTCCACAGTATGATCTCTGATGCTTCCAAAATTTGCTCAGCCTTTAGATCTCGCAATAATGACTTGCAAAACAATCGTCAGATGTGGCCTGACCGTGGAGTCGGGAGTCCACCTCCGATGGCTAAGTCAATTGATAAACTGATCACAAAGGCTCTGACTAAACGCAGAGCTAAAATAATAATACAATAATTGGGAATACAATTCAAATACCTTCTTCATACGTTGGTGATGTCTTATATAGAGTTTATATTTGAATCCCACTCGTTAAATTCGTTCGTGCCTTATTATGATGACCGTCAGATCCAAATGATTAGACCCGTTGGTGGGGTAACGGATAACATCCTCTGATCGCACGATCTTGATGCTATGATCGTGGCCGTAATTCAAGCTGGCATGATTTTCCATTCCATGAGAATTGATAACCGTCACTTTGACTAGTTATACGTCATAGGAATCTCGGACTCATGCATATCTGCTGATAGCTGTTGTTTCTTTCTGAACACACTATCTCTGAATCCAATTGATTCAAGGCTGAATCAGTCGGTTAGTCCCCGACCAGGGTCGAGAGTCGAATTACGGGCGGACCCGATTCAATGATATTTTTCCCATATCAATCTCTAGTAACTCTTTCCACTTGAGCTATTTGACTTTGTTTAGTAATGGAGGCCTTAGTATTACATTTAAACTAACTATTTGGTGACTTAGACCAATTATATTATTTGTAATACTTGGTGGTTTCTATACTTTCGCATTGCAAGATTCCCATGATTCATTACTGTAGTAAAATAATCCTCCATTATTAACATCCACTCTACTTTTACTCCGGTATACAAACGAACTAAAATTGAACAAAAAAAAAAAAAAAAAGAAGAAAATTTCGAATGTTTTTGATCGGCAGCCGAGAAAAGTTATCAAGGTTTGGGCAGATTGTGGCGGGAAAACGTGGTTGAAAGCCTTGCCCGCACAAATAAAAAACCCAACCCGGACCAAAAGTACTAGCCTTCGTAGCATCGAGATATACGCATGCTAGTTGCTTCACAGCTTAGACTCTCCTTCCTCTTCCAAATTTCTCCTTATATAAGTTTCTTCTCGGTTTCGCTTCAAGAATCAAATTCATCTTCTCTTCGCGCAATCGTTCAACCGTCAAAAGAAAAAAGAAAACTGAAAATCCTTATTCAGAAATAGTTCTGGATATAATCTAGGGTTTCATCTTATCCTAGGGCATCTACGCCCTGGATACTTCGGCTTAAAAATCAATGCTTTCCATTTCGTTGACAAAATCAAGTCCCCTAGAAAACTCTAATCTCGATTTGTTTTAGTAGTTCTGTTGAATCCGGGGAGTTAGTGAAAGCTTTTCGCTAAGATGGGAGACGCGTTCGATGAGGAGGCAGAGCAGACGGTGACTATCCATGAGTACCTTAAGAGTGTCGAAGAACAAGAGCTGGTAGATTGCGTTCCACAGTGTTGTATTCGGGATATTTATGTGTAGTCACTAAAATTTTTGAGTATTGCTATTGTTTTTGCGCTATTTTATTTTTACATAAAGCTGGTTTCTGCTTTGCAAATGTTTGTAGGAAGCGGATCTGGTTTTGGGAGGGGATGAAGGCAAGGAGTGCACTTATAACAAAGGTTACATGAAAAGGCAGGCGATCTTTTCGTGTCTGACATGTACTCCGGACGGTAATGCTGGGGTTTGCACAGCATGTAGTCTGTCTTGCCATGATGGACATGAGGTATTCACTTTTCTAAGTGATGTGTTAACTAATTGTCCTTCCTTCTGATGGATTTAAAAGTGATTTGTTCGTTCACTAGTTCAGCAATTTGTAGAGCATGCATTTGATCCATATTGTATATTGGCAAATTGGCTCACGAAGAAGTGCAATTGATACTGCTTATTTTGTTTTAACCTTTATGCACTGTGGAAGATGTTGTATGAGGATGCCATTAGTCTAAGTAAAGGCATTCTTCCTTGGCTTTGGATTTTATCACGGATTGCACGAGCTTGATGGGACAACTTGGAAAGGAGTGTTTATTTTTTTCACTTAGGTTATATGTCACTTAGTATCATACTATCATTGGGTTTCTTTCAGTTAGTTTAATTTCTTTTTCCAGTTCTTCTGAACCAAGCGTTGAATGGTATGGTCATGTTTATGAGACATCTTTAGTTTTCATTGTAACCACATCATACCATACTTCAGTTGCACATTACAGGATGGTTACCATGCATCTATCTATATATAGCCCTCAATCTACCTATGCATTTGATGGTGGGCCTTTGTGCAACGGTAAAGTTGTTCCATTGTCACCAAGTGGCCATGGGTATTGAGCCTGGAAAAAGCCTCTCTTACAAATGCAGGTGTAAGACTGTCTAAATTATGACCCTCCCTTTACCCTGTAGTGGTGAGTCTTTTGCACTGGCTATGCCCTTTAATCTCTCTATGATTTTAAGGAACCCATTGTATAGGTTTTGCAGTGACTTTCTTTTGTCATTTTCATCTGCATGCCATTATTTATGTTGCCAGTGAATTAACTTCAAGTCCAGCAAGGTGAGATCCATTGATGATAGTTTCCTACAATCTACTATGGTCCTGAAGACCTTGCAAGGCTCTTGGTATTCATTCCCAGGAAGACAACATCACATTGTTCATGGCAACTTCACCTCCAACATTGTCATTTTTTTTATCCTTAACTTTATCTTAAGTTCCCTTTGACATGTTATTGTTGTACCATGATTGAAAACACAAAGCTGTACCCAAACAGATTCTTTTCTCGGAGAATAAAATCTAGTCATTGAGAATAAGGACTTGACAAAAAAAGGTAGTTGGATTGGTGGACCAGAACTCCAATGTAGTTATCTTTTAGGGTTAAGGAACATTTGGTTGTGGGTGGATATGAATTCATGGATCAATTCTAGATGCAATAGGAGATTGGTATAACAGTCTATATACAAGTCAGGATAATGATCACAAACCAGAGTGGTATTAGCCAATAGTTTCTGATTAACAGGAAGTTCCGGTTGAAGGCTTCCTGGTGGATGAAGAGCAACTCCTCAAGATGTGAGAGTGATCCGATCTGATCCAAGATTTCTGAACTATAATTCATGTGATAAAACACCTGAATATAATTTTGAAATCAGATCATAAATTGCTGAAAAATCAAAAGAACATCTACTTGCTGATGGAGGAAGAATAATAAAACCAGAAGAACAGTTATGTCAAATCGAGAAAGACTTCCAAGGGGTTTGTTTCAATGAAATAACACCTATTTGTTGTTATTTTCTATGAAATGACTCATCCTAGTTAGCTCTGTTCTGGCCCGTGTGGGTCAGCCACCGTATCAATTCCATACATTATTTTTCAGTGGCGAACCTGTGGTCATTGGTGTTTCCTGTAGGACCTCTACTGGGAATTGGAATGCGTCAATCTTGATAACATTATTTTAGGGTTGAACTAGATTAATCTAATTCTTTGTTCTTTCTGCTCTCATTCTTGTTGAAGTATCTTTAGCTTCAGCTGATTTTAGGGCATTGAGAGAACTAGCAATGATTTTAGTGAAACAATTCTTGTTATGGAAATCCAGTTTGTGTCTAAGCACTTGGACTACAGTGTATTCAGTGCCTTTGTACTGATAAAGAATGTCAAATCTATTAGCCAATTTGGTCCACACAGGAGCCTTTTCCAAGCAAATAAATGAAGATGGATATATTCTGATGTGAGAACTGATGTAGATCATAGGGGTGCCAATGATGATATCAGTATGAAGTTTAATTAATTCAGTGTAGGCAGATGCAGGATTGAAGAGTGAAGGAAAGATGGTTAGGGAGCTGGTTGATAGCGAAAATTGATGTATAAAATGGAACTTGGTTTGTATTCTGCTTTGAAGAGCTTATGAGTTACGAAGGAAGCTTTGGGTTCATATTGGTTGTGGGTTGAGAATGGGAATTGAACTCTATGAGATCTAATCTCCCGTTGTTCCTTAGTAGCTCAGTGGTAGAGCGGTCTGCTGTTAGCCGACTTGTCGTAGGTTCAAAACTTATTTGTGTCTCTGTCTGACCACTGACTCGAGGGACTTGATCCTTCAATAGGATATCAGATATTGATCTTTATGGAATTCTAATCTGGAAGGAATGGTGTATAGAAGGAGAATTGGGAAGCCATGCCTTTGCTCATTAATCAGTTCAATTTTTGGTTTTAGATGAACTCCAGATCAGTAGTATGTTTTCACCAGAGAAGAATGCAGCCCAAGTGCAGGATTTATTTATTTATATATATATATTTTCTATCTTAAACTAAATTGTCTTTCTGTTTGCTAGAAAAAGGTGAAGGCACACAAAGTGACCATAGATTTTCTGTACTTCATACTTCATAGATGTATTTGGGAACTTGCTTGATTAATTTGACTTTCTAAACTTGGATGGAAAAATAAAATTTACACCTGTGCTGAGTTATCTTATTATTGCTGTATAAATGAGCCTCATACTTTTTCCCTCACATTCCCGTCAAGAAAAAGAAGTTTTCTATGTTAGTTGTTAATAAAATATGCTCACAATTGATGGAGAATGTTTGCTTCTCTGACAAGGTTGTGGAGTTGTGGACGAAAAGAAACTTCAGGTGTGATTGTGGAAATTCAAAATTTGGTGTGTTTTTCTGCAAGCTTTTTGCAAATAAAGATCCAGAAAATTCAGGGAATGCATACAACCACAATTTCAAAGGTTCCTACTGTGAATGCGGTCGCCCTTACCCAGATCCTGATGCTGAAGAACAGGTGGAGATGATACAATGTTGCATCTGCGAGGACTGGTTTCATGAGAATCATTTGGGTCTTCAGTCTACTGATGAGGTTGTCTGGCTTATAGTCAATGATCATTCAATACACTATGTTGAGACCGATCTTTCAGTTTACTATGTTAATGTAGTTGGTTGCATCTTTTTTCCATGATCCTTTAAGATGTTTATGCTATGTTGAGACTGATCATTCAGTTTACTATGTTAATGTAGTTGGTTGCATCTTTTTGCAATGATCCATTAAGATGTTTTGGTTTATTAATATTGGGATAAGTCCTGGTCACTCGCATCCCAATCTGTGAATACCCAGGTGGAAAAAATGGTTGCTTGTTCCAGCCTCTTTACAGACTGATCTTATCTTTACTAGTTTACTGAAAATATATATTTCTTCATGACTAGATTTGTCTTCCACTGGCTGCCTTCTGCCAAGTCCTGGACTCTTGTGGGTTGTATCCTCTGGGCCTAGATCATCAATTGATTCATTAGAATTATCCAGTTGGTGCAGTTTTGGTTGTATGAAATCTAAATGGTACTGGATTTGTGTGACTTTGTAGTTTCAAATTTATGTTGTTCTTGCATCCTACCATGTTTTCCATGTTACAATTCCTTGATATTCACAGTTTAGGCGAACCAAATCTTATTTTAGCTTTTGATTGTTTTATAAGGCATTTTCCTCTTCTAGATATTTCACTGTTCCAAATCTGCAGTTCCACACTATGTTGTCATGCCTGGATACCAGTTAGGATAAACATATTTTGCAAAAGTTACTCGACTTGTTTCTTGCTTTAAATTCCTGGCTTGATGTGTTCCTTTTTATCATAAATTTCTTTTAGAATTGATTTCATGCTTCATTGACCCACCTTGATGATGTTAATTTTTAGGGAAATTTATGTGTACCTCCCTAAAGCGAAGTGTAATTCTACTTTTACCCATCAACTTTCATTATTTACATGTGATTCTCCTACTATTCAAAATAATTGGCACTTAGACTCACTGCATTAGTTGTGTCTGTTGGTGGAAATGGTAGATGGCTTTAAAAATATTTATGACCAATTTATGTGTCTTCATTCCTTTAAAACACGTTTGCCGTTAATGCCCCCGTTTATCTCCTTTATTTTCTTCTCCTATATACCCTTTGATCTAGTTTTGTGCGAAATCGGTTTAAGTATCAATACTTGAGATAGCAATTAAAACTGGTTTGAGACAAGAAACCCCTGTTATGGAGAACCAATTTAGTTTTATGTTGAGAGAATTAATTTGGCAAGTACTAGAGAGGTGAAATGTTGCATGTAAATATTTGGACATAGTTAAATATATGCATGATGGTTCAGTGACAAGTTTAGTAATGGTGGGGGGAGGCTCGGAGGGCAAAGTGGCGAGCTCTCAATTGTAGTTGGGCTACATCAAGGGTCAGATTTGAGCCCATATCTAATTGTAATTATGATGGATGATTTAACCAAAATCATTTTAGATGAGGTTTTCTGGTGTATGCTTTTTGCTGATGATATTGTTTTGATAGAAGAGACATAAGTAGTAATGAAAGCCAAATTAGAATCACAGAATGTAACATTAGAATAAAAAAGTTTTAAACTAAGTTAAACCAAAGATGGGATATCTAGTGTGTAACTTTGGTTTGGGATTTGATGGATGATGAGGTGGTGAAACTTAATAAGGAGATCCCATAAAACGATTGTTTTTGGTGTCTTGGCTCAATCATAAATTTAAAAGGGTAATATAGAGAATGATTAAAGTAGGCAATAGATAAGTTACATCTAACGAAATCCCAATAGAAGCATGGAAGAGCTTAGGACCCTATGGGCTAGCTTGCCTGTCCAAGTTATTGATAAGATTATGAGCACAAGAAAGCTGTCAAATGAATGGAGTAGAAGCATCGTGGCCCTAATTTTATATAAATAAAGTTGTAATAATATAGAGACATAAAATTGATGAGTCATACTATGATGTTATGGGAAAGAGTAATTGAAATCCGTTTGAGATAAGAAACCACTATTTCGGAGAATCAATTTGGTTTTATGCTAGGAAGATCTACAATTGAAGCAATTAATTATTAAGAGACTTATGGAAAGGTATGAAGAGTGTAAGAAAGATTTTCATATGGTCTTTATTGGTGTAGACAAACCTATGATAGAGTCCCTAGAACATTAATTTGGTAAGTACTAGAGAAAAGAAATGTTGCAAGTAAATATGCGGGCATAGTTAAAAGATATGTATGACGGTTCAGTGACAAAGTAAGAATGGTGGGGGGGGGGATAAGGTAGTGAAGTCCCAATTATAGTTGGTTTACATTCGGGATCAGCGTTAAGCCCATATTTGCACTTATGATGGATGGTCTGACTAAAGATGTTCATGAGGAAGTTCCTTACTGTATGCATTTTACTGATGACATTGTTTTGGTAGATGAGACACAAGTAAGGATAATACCAAATTAGAATTATGGACAACTATTATGGAATCAAAAGGCTTTAAACTAAGTATAATGAAGACAAAGTATCTAGTGTGCAACTTTGGTCGTAAGTCGTAACTAGGTGGTGAGACTTTATGAGAATGAGATTCTACAAACTGATTATTTTAGGTACCATATGTCTTGTGTCATCAACGTATTGCTTTAAAGCTTAAAGGAAAATTCTATAGGCTTGTGTACGACCAGCTATGTTGTATGGTGTAGAGTGTTGGGTTGTTAAGAAGCATCATATAGATAAATCATAAACTTAGCGTAGTAGAAATGAGAACACTAAGATGGATGAATGGAAAAACTAGGAAGGATAAGGTGAGGAAAGAATCATATTAGAACTAGTCTGATAGTAGCCTTGATAAATGATAAGCTACAAGAAAGTCGATTGAGGTGGCATCACCACGTTTAATGGAGGCCTTTAAATGACCTTGCACGAAGAAGTGATCTAATCCAGGTTGAAGGAATTAGTAGAACCAGGGGCCAGACCTAGATAACCTTAAGAGAAGTAGTGAGAGTTGATATGCGTAGCTTAAGCTTTGCATCTAGTATGACCTCAAATAGAGCCTAATTGGAAGGCAAGGATCCATGTAGCCGGCCCCATTTTGTTGGGAAAAGGCTTGTTGTTGTTGATGATGTTCTCCAAAGAATTAAAATGGAGTGGATAAAGTGGAGTACTACGTACTAGGTTCTGTGATCAACATATTCCTTTGAAGCGCAAAGGAAGATTCTATAGAACCATCATATGATTAGCTATGATCTATGGTCTAAAAGTATTGGGATATTAAGAAGTATCATATCGATAATTCAATGTAGCAGGAATGAGGATGCTAAGATAGATGAGTGGCAAAACTAGGAAGGATAAGATAATTAATGGTCATATTTGAGCTGGTTTGAGAGTAACTCCACTAAATTATAAGCAATGAGAAACTCGATTGAAGTGGCGCAATTACATTCAATGGAGGCCCTTAAATGCCCCTATTAGAGCAGTGATTTAATCTAGTTTAAGGAACTAGAAGAGCTTGGGGCAAAACTTACATAATCTTAGGAGAAGTGGTGAGAAAGGATATGTATGGCTTGGAACTTGTACTAGAATGGCCTCAAATAAAGTTGATTGAAAGGCAAAGATTGATGTCACCGACTCCATTTAGTTGGGGTAAGGCTTCTTGTTGTTGTCATACTTGATTCTGTCTTGTAGAGGGATCACTATCATTTGGGTTGGGGGGGGGGGGACAATGGCCTTTAAAATGCCAGACCAGCAAACAATGTTAAACTTAAAAAATTATGCTTTTACTTCTTCCTTCTCCTTCTGTCTTCAAGTTGACAAAAAAAATTAGAACACATCCATTTGTTTGAGCTCAAGTGAATAGGAGATAGAATTAGGTGAGTTATGCTTTTGGAGCAGGAATAAATGGAATAGGATCACCCAGATACAAAAACAGGAGGCAATAAGATAGAAGAAGGTGGGGAAAGCACTTTACGAGGAGGGGACATGACGATAAGCTGTTGCGGTTTGGGAATGTAATCATCATGGACCGCCATGGTGATGGTGCCACCTTTTTGGACACCCTATCCCTGTGTACAGAAATGCTGGCAAAGCTTTACAACCCCCTTCCTAGTCTCTATCATTTTCTTTCAAGGTATGCTTGATAGATGCTGTTCGCTACATTTACAACTGCTGCTTTCGCCATATTTTTTATTGTGTCTTGCAGCAACAAAAGAGGGAAGTAGTTTGGATATAAAAGTCAAGAGGGAGATGAGGTCGAACAGTAATGTACGGATTGCATAGGAGGTTAGATTGCTAGTTAGAGGTTGTATTAATTGTTTACTTCATCCATGATCTTTGGTCCCCCCTTGATCTACCTCAAGATTTATCATCCTATGACTTCTGTAGGAACTTTTGTTATCTGATGTGAGAATAGTCGGAAGTCGTAAACTGGAAGAGAATGAGTGACTGGTTATTGAATAGTCAGTGGAGGTGCTCCTCATCTGCGAAGATGAAGAAGAATCATTGCAGAAGGGGGGGTATATTGGTCTTATTGTTATTTTTTTTTACGTAAACAAACTTTTAAAGGAAGAAATACGATATTTAAGCATAAAGGATATTTTGGTTACAAATTTTTAATTTTAACTTTTTTAGTCTATGGTTAATAAAATGGGCTTAAGTGTCAACTATTATGGAAAGCAGGGGGTGGTACATATAAATGGTGAAATTTGGTGGGTGGAATGGAATGGCACCTTACTGTAGGTGAGATACATGTAAATTTCCCTATTTTAATTCATTCATTGCCCATGATTTTGGTGGAGAATGCCAAGATCTGAGTATATACATCACCTTCTTTATGCTATACACCATGGTTGTCATTGTGCCGAAGCAAGCCATTGAGGTGGGAAGCAGCCTTGGTACGGTGGCACTCAAGGTGATAGAGTTCGAGTTTTACATTCAAATTTGAAGTCTTCGTTGTTTCTTCTTTTAATATGCTTATAACAAATAGACTCATTTTAGATGAAAACAACGGGGGTTTTTGTACTTGTCTTTTGTGTGTGCGATTATAATTGTGGAGCTTTCTTTTCTCCCTTGTAGCCTTGAGTTTCCATCTTAGATATCAATCCTTCTCTCATTAGGCCATTGTGCAAAAACTACTGGTACCCCCTTTAGGTTCTTGGATGAATGTATAGCATGATCATTAAGAGGGGGGGGGGGTTCACCTAGGTGATGAGGTGATCCTTGAGGCCCAAGTCAATCATATTTTCTCAAGACACTACACCTAAAACCTAAGCTGTAAGTTTTAATCATTTCTCAACACCAACCTTGTATAAGATCAAAAACTCATGTTGGGTTGGCTTTGTTTGGGTTTGGGTTTCCAAAGCTGATCTTAGTGGTCCAATCACTCTAGAGCATTGCACTAATTCTACTGTAAAAAGTATTTGACCAAGAAGGCCATTTTTCGTCCACACATTAGAAGAGAAATGATTCTATTTCTTTCTTGAGCTTGATATTGGTTGGATCTTTAGTGGGAAGAAGCTCCATTTCTTTGTTTCCTTCTGTGCTCAAAAGACCAGGTATTCACATACCAACAATGTCGTGTCCTCTTATCAAACAGCCATCCGTTTCTTTGTTTCCATGCTCGAAATAGTAGGTATTCACATACCAACAATGTCGTGTCCTCTATCGAACAGCCATGCTCAACCGATGAGAATGCGACACATCTTTAGGGAGTGGATGTTGCATTGTGCTGTATCCGTGAATCCACCAATAGGGTATAGGAGTAAAGACTTACCAATTATCTTGACATTAATGTTGTTCACTGGTGCAAATCCGTGGGGATATCTATTTGCAATCTTAGCTTATGAACTTAATGGACCAGTTACAATTGGTAACCAATCTCTAATGGGTTGCATGTTTCTTCGATAACAATTAATACATTGATTGGTTATCAGGCCAGACTTGGTAATGATTTCTATTCAAATTTTGGATTGATTTCATGAAATAGTCAACAAGCATATTGTTGGTCAAGAAATTGAAGTTGGAAGTGTTTTGGTTGCATCAATCTAAAATATTTGAAGAATAAGATGTGTATTTTTTCCCGATAATAAAACAACGGAGTCAAGGACTCAAAGAGAAACTAAAAGGAAGTAGCATCACAATAAGATGTCTATTTTTTGGTAGTTCATATTTTGAGGGTGAACTCTAAATATTTGTTGGGTGGCAGTGGTCTATTTTTATTTATTCTTGGGTTTTTTTTTTGTTTTGGGGGGGGGGGGGGTTGTTGTTGGAGGTGGTGTGAGTGATGCAGATTCATTACCAAATTGGGCTTTGTTTTTTTGGATGAAGTCTTGGGTGGGTTCCATACATGTTGAGCCTTTGATCCCTCATGGGTTTCTATACTATAGCCTAAATTATGGGTAATTAGGTGGCATATAGAATTAGGTGGTTTTATGTATTTCGGTTGAACTAGTTTGGCTGGTTTAAACCACTGTTTCAGTTTAATTTATTTTGAATCTTTATGGCAAAAGGAACATTTGTTTTAAGTTGTAATGTACTCTGTTTTGAGTTTATATCAGTTTAAGTTACCTAGTTGGCTAAGGCTAGTTGGCTAAGGATTGGGTTAGGCATTTATTTTTTGTGTAAGAATCTACTTTTTATTCTTTTATATTGTATAAATATAATGTTGAACTGTGGGCCACTGTTGAAACAAATTTTTGAATAACAACTGTTATTTTTGAGTATTGCTTAGCCTTGTGACAACTGTTAAGTCTCTCCTTCCCCTCCGTTGAATTTTCATCTCACCCAGGTGCTAAGTTTAATTTCCTTTGATGGCATCCTTCAAGTTATTGGAGTAATTGCAAGTTCAAGGACATCTTTGAATATTCAACCTGCTGTATGCAAAACTGTAAATTGAACCATTCCCAACCTCACATCTTCTTCTTTCCTTTACAACCCTGAATCCTAGCTTCTTGTTTTGTTCCCCATTGGATTGATTTGCCTCTCCCGTAAGCAAGATCCGGATCCAATCCTCGTTCCCTATTGCAAAGCTAAAATTCCATGTTTCTATTTTCTGATACCTGAAACCACCGTAGGCCACAGAAACTATAAATTCAGCATTCGTTTCTCATTGACAAAACCCCAAACTTTCACTGATAGATCTCCCATTGTTCAGTTGACATAATCTTGTTTAACCTGCTTATTATTGTAGATCCTGTTTACTGGCTCCTAGTTGATGTAGTATCATTCTAGCACTACATCAGCTAATGATTGCATGATGATTGTGACACCATCAGGATAAGAAGTGTGGTGTTCTATTTTTAATGTTAATCAGCTCAGTTATTTCAGAATTTTCTATTCCATCTTATGCCTGTTTCACTGAAATAGGTTGCAAATATCAAACCAAACAATTTACCAAAGTAGAGACTTCTCCAATTCAGGCCTCTTTTTTGCAAAAGTTTCTGAATAATAATTGTAATAAATATAAAATAATTAATTATAATAATTATGATGATAATAGAAGAAATTGAATAAGAAACGAAAACAACCAAGAAGATAGGGTAGTCTCTCAGGTTCAGTTTTATCATCATGACCTCTTACGAGTTTTGATCTCTCACTAGTGGCAGCTCATGATTCTCTCACAGGAAAAACACAAAGTTATGTCTTTTTCCTCTCCTCAATTTCTCAACCCAAGACAAGGCTGTAGCCCCTTATAAACCTTATATGGAAGCCTAAAAAACTGAAACAAAACATTGAAAAGGAAAGGCTTAACACTAACAGAGAAAGAAGCTGACTCAAAACAAGCCTCGAACTAAACTAGCAAATAAAATCTCATTTTCCTACTTTCTTCTCATATTTTAGGAGAAAATTAATGGGATCAAAGGCACAGTATCTACATAATCTAACCAAAGGCTTATTTCCTACAAAATAAGCCTTTTAGGTGTCTATTTGCATTAGAATATATCCATATACGAGGTTAGTTCAACTACCTCCATTGATCACAGAGCTACATACTTTTCATGCAGGCCTAGAAGGTACTGTCATCATGGCGTTCTCAATCCTTAGAGACATTCTGGGTGGTTAATGTATGCTGACCAACATAGCAAGGTTGCCCTTTCTCGTCATTGTTGTAGCATTTATGCCAGGCTCAGGCTATGTCTCCAAATTAATGGTCTTAAGATCTGCTGTGGCCAAAGTTGTAGGGGAGAAAGGTTATTTCCATGATCACAATCACACAAAAACTCAAATGCTACAACATACTTGAAGTCTTGAATCCATTTCTATTCATCCTAAAACTGACATTGGTTACAAGCAAATAAAGAGGAGAAACTTCTAGATATAAAATAAAAGGCTCCTAATCAAACCACTACCAGACTTTGTTAGACCAAAAACACAGGTAGGCTCCTTTCCATGTGAGTTTGGGTTCATAAAGTCGATTGTACTGGTCCAACCAATCTAGAACCACTGTGTTAGCGTGACAGTTGTGTCATGAACAAAGGTGAGAGCTGTATAATCTTTCACAATCAAAGGTGCACAGTTCACTGTTCTATTTTTAAATATTTAATGCATTGGAAGATCCAGTGCAGTGATAAGGAACCCTCAATTTTTGGCTGTTTGACACCCCACAAAATAGGCACATGGTATGCATTTTTGTGCATCCAATTGAGTCACGTAATGAAATCTTCCATGTTACAGCTTTGTTTGCAGCGCAATCGTCTTTATAGGTTGGCAATGTCACACTAGTTGTAATATGTTTTATCTGAAAAACTATCTGAAGTTTCATAACCTTCTTTTTTCCTCCTTTTAATTCCAACAACTGAGATTTCAAGGGGAAGAGTCTAATGGATGGTGTTGGCTATTACAATTGAGCTTTGAACCCTATGTGGCTAGCTGCAACATGGAGGCTGAAATAAGAATTTCAGACTGCCCTAATGATGAGGTGCTATGTAGCTGCATCTACTATTTCACTATTGATGTCCACCAAGTGAATGACCTTGCGTTCCCACTTCTGCTGTATGGAAGTTTGATATTCCTCATGTTTCTTGCACAGATGATACCTGGAATCGTCTTTTTCTAAAATATGGCAGAAGTGGGACAAGGACTGGAAATTGACACATTGAAAGGAGTGATCCAAGTACCACAATCTTTTTCCGGCTGAAAAGTTATGAAGTATTCGAGTTGCTTCCGAATAACCCATGCCGTTTTGTCACAACCAAAAGCATGCTTCTGTCTCATATATCGCTTGGTCACCATGATTTATGATCTTCAGGAAACTGCCAAATCCAGGATTGTTATCCATCGGTTTTTGTGCTTGATACTTATATTTGCTTCCACATACTGTAGCTGTGGCACTTTCATGCTGCATTTTATTTGTTAAGTTCAGCTTCTTATTTTCTGCCAGCTTATTCTGGCTAATCTCTGGTGTTCTTAGAATAAGGCCATCAACTCTTTGCTCTTTTTAGGTCTTTACTTGATTTGTCTATTTATTCCTGCTACAGATACCAAGAGATGACGAAGGTGAACCATTATATGAAGATTTCATCTGTCAAGCATGTGCTGTTATCTGTTCGTTCTTGGCCCTTTATCCTCATACCAATTGGGCACCAGTGAGGAAAAGTGATGCTCAGTTAGGTATTAGTAAAGAGAGTAATGTGCTGATAGATGCACAATTAGTTTGTCCTCCTTTGAAACTTGATGATAATGACATTTGCTTTTCCAAGGCATTAGAAGACAACTCTTCACTAATCAGTACTGACATTGAGAAAACATCAAGTGAAAAAGGTGCATTGATGATGGAAATGTCTGAAAAAACTACGAGTTTAGAAGGGAATGCATCAGTAAATGCTCCTTCGGAGAATGGCAGTTGTTCTTATTCTGTGAGAGAGGAGTGTGCACCTTCTTATGAAATAGAAAATAAGCGGAGTAAGGAGGGCATGTTGCTTGCAGAAATGCCCATGAAGACCATAGAATTAAAGCAGTGCTCACAGAATCCTGATGTGAGTTCTAAATGTATAGTTGGAGTAGATCTCCGAGTAGCTCCAGTTGTCTTGGAGAAACAGAAACCGATGTTCCTTTCCAAAAGCTGGAGGGATCTTCTATGCAGATGTGATACTTGTATGGAATTCTATGGGTGCAAGGGTATTTGCTTTCTGCTTGACAGGGAGGACTCAATTATAGCATATGAGAAATTGGCAAAGGAGAAGAGGGAGGAGAAACTGCAGCAGCAGGAAGGAGCGGATTTAAATTTTTTGAATGGGTTAGGTCATGTTGAAAAAGTGGAGATCATGAATGGGATTAGTGATATGCAAAATGAGCTTCGATCCTTCCTGGTGTGTACCCCGTAATCCCAGATACTGTTGCTTGGTTTGACTTATTTGATGAATTTTTATTTATATTTTTTGATGTGAAAGTTCACATGGGAAAAAAAATGTTGCATGTTAAGCTTTATTTATCCATTGTCTTTGCAGGAGTCTTCAGACCCATCAAAAGCAATCACAACAGCTGATGTCCATGAGTTCTTTGAAAATCTTTCAAAGAAGCGCCGGCGTATACAGTAAGTTATTTCCTAGGTATTGTCATGGACATTTGTTAACTGTAGCCGGTTGCCTTGTTTTGGAGACGACCCAAAGTAGACCTGTAGTCTTGTGAAATGTTTTGAAGGGAAGACTTACTTTGGCTGCTTAATTGTTATAATGTACTTAATATTATAGTCATGATTAACCAATCATTCTAGGATTCCTTCTTGGTTTAATGATTTATTTAGTCTCTCCAATCTCTGTTTGGATTTCTACTTATCTAAGAAGAAGATATCAAGATGATGTTTCAAAAAATATACCAAATTAACTGATCAACTTTGCCTCAGCCTGGAGATTCTTTTCTGGTGTCTTTGGTCCCAGAGAGGGTGATTGCTGCACTTTCTTCGATCTTGAGGATCCACCTTGTTTAGCTGAATCTTCTTATTTCTTATTGCTTGTGATTTGAAATGGGGAAGACGGTCAGACATCTAGGAGAATCTTGTACTCCAAATGTTTAGTTGGTTTCTGAGGATATTAAAACATAGGGACCCACAGATGCAGCTATCTGCCCTCTTGTTTGTTTTTCACTCTCCCAAGTCTTTCTTGTTACCATGGTGTAAACTTCAAATAATTTTATGTCCCTGCTGCAGTATTTCTAGGTATTTGCATGTGTCCATTAATGCTGCTTAAATTTCATAGCTAGAAGGGGATGATGACAAGAATACAAGCTACCAAGTAACCCTATTTGAAAAGAAAACACCATAGGCATAAGACATTTCTACGGGTAACTGCAACAGGGGAAAAGGGGGAGACAGGAGCTTGGGGAATTGCCTGTCTGTTAGATACTCAGAAGAGGATATGTCAGATTCTCACAGATTCGTCTCTGTAGAATGAAAATTGTTAGTAAACTAAAGAGAGTACTAGCAAATTACAAATACTTCACTTACATAGCTGTCATAGTATGGAGCTTTGCCCTCAATAGGCTATACGATTGATGTTATGAAAATTTAACCCTCATCTTGTGTGTGCACCTAACCAATTGTTGGATTGTGAAGGATAAGTTTTGTTGATCATTTGGCATGTCTGAATGACAGATCAGTCTTGTGTCCTAAATATGTTCTTAATTGTCGTTTCCGTGTGCCTTTCCGGGGTAATTATTTGTTTCTATGAATAGATATTTTATTTTCTTTGTTATTTTTTTTGGTAATCATGAATATATATTTTGTTATGGAGGAATAAATTTGTTGCTACGTCGTGTCTCGAAATACTCAGGCACGAGATTTTTCTTTTTCTATCTTTATTTTTTTTTTTTCAGAGGGGGTTGGGGGGGGGAACAGACAATTTTTTATTTTTATATTATTATATTCAAGAAGGTGAGGGGGCTGTGTTTTTTTTTTTGTACAAAGGGACTTTATTAAGCCAGGGGATAGGAATATTAATATGCCTCAGCGAGAGTCGTGGCAATGACGGGAATAGCTATTATATACATATCTCATGGGTTTTATCTCTTGGCTCAAGGAGATTTGAACTTTTTTGACTTTATATTATGAACTGAATCAGGCACCAGTTTTGACTCTTTGCTAGGATATTAATAGACATATTTGAATTCATTATTGATTTCTAACTTGTGCTTGCACCAAAAGGATAAAAATAGTGTTGCTTTACGTAGCGCAAATTACGGTTGTTTGTTTCACTTTCAAATGACTGGACATGCTCGATTGTTGTATCAAATACTTTCTAAATCTGTTAACATCAATAGTGGCGAAGTCCTAGAGTGAGAATTCTGCTAATCTGTTACACGATTGTTGCTCTTTGTCCATTGATTCAATTATTTGAACTTATTTATTTATTTTTTAAATATTTTCTTCAAACGATTGAATGAATGCTAATAAATCTCTATTGGTTATGAGAAAAAGAAAGGGAGATGAAATACACATTTTCTTTGTGAGTTTACTTTATACAATCATGGTAGTGGGATTTTAACTACAAGTCATAATAAGAGATCTCTATCTCTAGGTAAGGGGACAGACGGCGTTTTATCTGTGCAATTTGGGGAGTCAATATCATGCCTGTTGGTGTCGATTTTTCTATTAGGGTTTGCTCACCAAAGACACCCCAACTGATGGTTGAGCAGATTCTGATTGTTTCGATTGGCTTTATGCAAGTTAGGCACGTGTCAGGCAGTTATGCTGTTCACCAACCGCCTTATGCATATTTCCTATCCTTCTCCGGCCCTTTTTTTTTTTTTTTTTTTTTTTTCTTTTTGGTTTGGTGTTGTCCCTTCTTAATTCTGGAGTTTGCATCGATTCACTGAGTGAATTACCAAAAAAAAAAAAATTCACTGAGTGAATCGGCCTGAACCGGCGGTTGGATATTTGACCTGTAGCAATGCCCTCATAGTGGGAAAGCATTTGAAATTACAGAAAACTTCTCTTGATATAATGGGAGAAAAAGGCTTACCAGATTCACGACACCAATTTGCATAAATTTTACAAAAGCTTTTGACATTTGATTTGCGAAGCTCATGTTTCTGCCTTTTTATTGGTAGTCCCTTAAATGGGGTGAAACTCTAGGCTTCCTATTTAAGTCAATAAAATGACTAGTGAATTCCAACAAAGTATAATAACCTTTTAGTACTCCACATTTTCCCCTCCCCTGCAAGTAATCACCCACCAGTGCCACCCAATAAAATGAATCAAAGCCCTAAAAGTTCTGGCTAAGCTTCTACTTCTATGTTGTTCTTATTGTTTCCATCGTAATATTTAAAACAACAAACCCGAAGAGGTATGGTTCTTTGTTCGGTCGAGTTCTATTGTTAGTTATAAGCAACAATAATTGACAGAAGAGGAGGTTCAGGAGCAAGTAGGGGTGTAAATGGATAACCGAAATCCGCTTCCGAATTCGCATCCGCATCCGTTTAGGGGTATCCGAATCCGTCCGATTATTAATAGGATGCGGATATGGTATACCCCTTTTTACCGAATATTATCCGTCCGATAAAATTATCCGATTAAGTTACTTATTTAGATTTATTATTCTTATTTTTATAAATTTTACCTATGATATGTGACTATTTTTCTAGATTTTCTACTAAAATAGCTACCAAAGTTGTTAAATTCTTAAATTTCAAACTTAGCCCTCACAAATAAAAAGGTAAAGATGTAAATATGTAGTTGAAAACTTGTATTCAATCTATATTCATGCCCATTTAGAAGAATCTACTTAAGAAAATAACTATCCGATTATCATCCAAATCCGACAGAATCTGTCCGAAAACCGATAGGATATTATCCGAATCCGTCCGAATATAATAGGATGCGGATATGGATATACCACTATCCGATCCGAATCCGGTCCGTTTACACCCCTAGGAGCAAGTCTTTTAAGATGTGCAGAGATTTTCCTTTCTAAATTCTCTCATAGTTCTATGAGAGTTTTTTCACATTGACTTTAGGGTTTTGATATGGGTTAGGTTGTTTGAGATTTAAGGAGTGTCAAACTCTTTTAGATCAGATCTCTATTTACATTTCTTTACTACATATTTAATCGGAAAGCCTACCTTTTGGTATTGATGATCCACTTTATCAATGCAATGAGACCCTTTCTAAATATGTGGTGTGACCTTCATCTTATTATTATTATATAAAATATTATTCATGTTCATTATTAGGTATTCCACTCAAATAATTCTACCCATTTTTCGTTGAAGGTGAACTTCTAACTTGAGGAATGGAAAAAAAATAGTTAGAATTTTTAAAGTCTTTCTTTACAATTTATTTTTTCCCACAGCCACTCTAAGAATAATGACATTATTTTCTTGTGAATTCTATGAAATTGGAGTGGGTTCAGATCTTCTCTATCCAGCCTGGTCATACAACTAGACATTCACACTTATATGAGTGTGGATGTATGGTTGTATGGGCAGGTTGAATCTTACCCAAAAAAAAAAAGGGCAGGTTGAATGGAGAAGATTCAAATTCTATTAGAGTAGTGGAGCATGAATAGATTGGGGGCAGGGCTAGGATTTTGGAGGTGACATAGTGGTGGTGGGTTGGTATTTGGCAGGACGAACACAGATTGGGTGTCGTCAGTTTTGAATATCTTGGCTCTTGGGATAAGGATAAGATTATGTATTTATTTGAGATATTTCCTACGGTCAAAAGTAAAAAACCACCAAGGGAAAGAGACTCGGAAAGACAACGCTGTGACTTGTGAGACTAGAATGAAATGAAGTGTTCTTTCCTTTCATGTCAGTGATTGAATCTCTGTTTTCTCATTAAGTCACTGTTGGGAGTAAACAACCCAAGTTTGAATAATGGAGGAGGAAAATGGGTCCACGGGACCAGGAACCACTTTTTTCTTTATTAGTATCAATAGAAAATTAGGATTTAAGACCAAGAAAAGGTTGTTTTAACTATAAAAATAACAGAAAAGGTTAAATTGTTGTTCAAATCGCAACAATCTCCTTTAAATACTGCTACCCACTACCCATTTGCTTCCTATTTCCCTTAAGAACACATCACTGCGAGTAGTGAAGTGGTCTCCCATTTATGCATTGTGTTTTTTTTTCTTCTTCTCTCTCTACTGTAACCATTCTCATCCGTTCCCTTAATCAAGGTGAGAAAGTGGTTTCCAAGAGCTGAAAATCATGGGCCATTGCCTAGCGACATGCAGAGCATGCTTACCACATGAAAAGCAGCATGCAGAAGTTGAAAGAAGAAGTATTTTTGCTGAAGAAGAAGAAGACTCCGACCACGACAAAGAATATGATGATGATGATGATGGTAGTGGTGGTGGTGGTGGTGGTAGTGGTAGTGGTGGTAGTGGTGGTGGTAGCAGTGGTGGTGGTGATGATAATGCTGATGATGATGTTTGTGATGGTGTTACAAGGGTGAAGTTAGTGTTGAATAAGGAAAAGGTACAGTGGTTGATGAGTCAGATGAAGAAGGGAAGGACGGACTTCAAAGAACTGTTAGAGGAGTTGAAGAAGTATAAAGGGAGAAGAACTAAAGCATGGAAGCCCTCTTTGGAGTGTATCATGGAGTGTCCTGAACCACATGAACCGTAGAGATGATTTCCTTGTAAATAATCCACTTCCGGTCTGTACATTTTTCTCTTTGGCTGGATTGGATTGCTATATCAACCAGTTACTTTTTATGAAAGTAATTCTTCTAATTCCTACAAGACTGCTTCGAAGTTCAAAAATAAACTCCATGACATAGGATTAAGGTAGGAGGCATAGGCTTCAAAATGGGAGATATCAGCATTGAATTCTCATCTAACCTTCCTCTGACTTTTCATTTGTTTCTCTCTCTCTCTTAGCTAGTTGAGTTGGGATTTCTTATTGATGGGTAAAAGATTTTACTTTTCTTACATTTCTTTATAATACAAATGAAAATTCACCTCTGAGTATTGATAAAATAAACTATAAGTAGGACTCTGTCTTAAATAGATGGCAAAAAGGTATGAGAAAAACATAGAGAATCCGAACTCCAGATATTTTTGACTGCTATTGTTCTCATTTTGTATGTAGTGTGTAAATTGTATTCATTGGGGAAGAGACATGAAGCCAAATTTGTAAATTTGCAGAGTGGGATTTTGGGGTCATGCTTTTGCCTACAGTCATGGTCAAGATTCAATCTCAACCACTTGTTTTGTTTTTTTTTTTTTTTTTTTACCGTAAGTGTAGTCAGAAAGTAACAAAAAAAAAAAGAGCAAAACGGGTGATCTAACATTGATTCTAAACTTCAAGTTTTGATTCTCACAATTCGCAGCTCAATGTTGCCGCCCGTAATTGTGCAGCACTGTATCCAAACGCGAGATAGTATAAGATCTCTTGGAGCGATGATTCATGGATTTTAGATTGCCAATTTTCATTCGAATTTGACAAAACGGGTGAGTGGTTAGGGTTCTGTCCGGAATGGGAGCAATGCACAAATGTTCAAAAGCTTAAAGTTCCAAACTTGAAGCTGGTGGGCCTGGTCCTCTGGGGAGGGTTGGGCAGCCATGGGCTCTGCTGAGCCAAGACTGGGTCTTCGGAGATCTCCAAAACCTGCTAAATTTCTATATTGATTATGGTTTGATGATATGATTGATTCTGAAAATAGTGAATATCTGTGATGGGATCATGAGAAGAATGAATGAATGAATATCATTGTTCACTCTTAACTCCAAATTCTTCACTGTTCACCACGGGATGGGTGAAGTGACACTTAATGGAATATTATTATTTTCCTTCTCTATTTTGTTTTAGTTTCGCCTCAAATTCACAAGTTTTGTGGTAACGTTTGAGGTGGGCATCCTTGTCATTTTACGAATAATTAGTGGTTAATGGCAATCCATGTTCCCACTGCCCTATCACATATACTGATTTATGTTTTGGGTTCACAATTATCCTCTTTAAGTTTTATTATTTTCTAAAATACCTTAAAAGGGCCTGTTTGGTTACTTGAGTCTGTAGATTTAAAAAATTTAGAGATTTCAAACTATAGACTTCAAATCTCTAGGTCATGGTGAATTGGTGAGTTGTTTGGAATTTCGATTTACCTAAAAAATATTTATTGAATTAGGTTCAATCTTCGCTTGATGAGGGGACTGATCCCCTCCCTAATCCGCCGTTTGGAAAGGATCTTGTTCGACTTCCCCCTGACCCTTGGCCAGCGTTCACCCTGGTTTCGCGTAACCAAACAGGCCCTTAATGGAACTTCATATAAACATATATGATTAGGACAGCATAAACACAGCTCACAGCTGCAATCAATTCTCCTAAAAATCATAAACGCTTCCAAAGCTTAACGTCACTGTATTATCTCATCAAAGGATTTAGACGCGGAAGTGACCCAAGAAACATAAAGAACTGTTCTATAGAATAATGTGGAACAACATTTCCGTATCAAAGAGTAGGATGACCATGGACTTAAAGCTTCCATCCCACCTCTCACTCACCCAATAAAGATAAGAAAAAGAAAACTCAGCCCAGTTATGCCTTGGCCTTGATTGATCGTGGCTGGGCTGGGTTAGCTCCTTATTGTCAATCTACATTTTTGTCATTTTAGTGGTTAGCATCGTCAAAATAATCCTATGATTGTCTATACCTGATGTACATCTGATTTTCTAATGTAATTGTTTTCTAGATACAAATCCAAGCAAACTCAGCCCAAGGCCTTGGCCCCATGCCAACCTAATCCTAAGCAGAACTTTAGAATTTCGTGGGCTGAACAAGCCCAGCCTGGGTTCTATCGGACTGTGGCTCGTGGGTCAAACTTACCTGGGTTCATAGCAAGGTGGATTTCCACCAACTTAATACGAACGTTGTGAAGTTTTCAGTCATTTACTGTTAGTTTTACATATATAGCTAAATCGTGATGCCACTGCTGCTCGAAAATGAAGATGTGTTGGAAAGTGTTAACGAAGCCTAAATGGTTGTTAGGTTTACCTAGCAAGACCAGTTGGTTGGGCTTGAAATTATTGTGTTTAAGTTTACATTGAGGAGTCAGGCATAGCTTTTGCGAAAACAATGGACTGCAAAGAAAAAGAAAAAGAAAATAAAAGGAATATTTAGTGTTTGCCTTGTCTTAAAAGAAAGATCAACACAGTTGTTGAAGGTTAGGGAGGAAAAAAAGCAAATAAAAGCTGCTGAAACTAATATATTTTGTTTCGTAAACAGGACTCAAGTGAATGCCTTGGCAGGATAAAAAAGAAAAAAGAAAGATATTCACGGGTGGAGGCAACCTTTATTCTCTAATTGTCATCTATACATGGAAAGAGCATATGCAGGAGGAAGGAGGCAGGAGAAGAGGCCAAACCATAGCTAATATATGAAACTAGTTAGATTTTTTTTTTCTTTTTTTTTTCTTCCGGTAATCGAAACTAGTTTGAATTTGTAGAAAAACTTTCTACCTTGCACATTTCTCGCTCCTCAAGAGGTGATTGAAAGGAAGATAATCACTGATCATATAAGTTGCTGAGAGATTCGAATGGAAATAATCTTGCCTTCGGGTCCTCCTTTCATTGCTTGGTACTTTACTTGAATTCCTGAAAGATAGTAACAGGGTTAACCAGAAGTCTAATATATAATATACTTTATTTCCATCTTTTTTTTTTTAAATGAAAACAAACCAACTTTCATTAAAAATTGCACATGATACATCAGGATCAGTGTTCAGTCGTTGATTGGACCAAAATTACATCAGTACTTCGATTTCTAGGCAATCATCAATTTTGAAATTTCTATGTGATTGTGTATGTGAACCCCCATGGGATATTATATATGCTGAAGTAGGTAATGGATATTTGCCGTGACATACCTTCATTCTGTTGCAAATTGGTACTCACGGCGACTGCATGTAGAGATATTCGAGCCTTGGGTTGCCAGTCGTTGGGTTTCCCTACCCATGTTCGGAGATCCAAAACTTCTGCCAAAATCATATCAAGTGTAATCATAGTTTCAAAAGTATGCATGATGCCAAATGCTTTCAAAGTGTAGGTTTCACTCTTTTGATCACGTTTTACAGTTGACATCTTCAAGATGCTTTTTATTTTTGGTAAAATGACAAGATCGATGATACGGAAACAATGGAAGGGTGGAAGACCAAATGCAGCCTTAAGTTTGCCACCCAAACGAAAGACAAATTACTATAGATGAAGTGCTATGCTTGGTGGGTGCTGAAAAACTATTGGATTGTGTCGAGATTTACCAGAGGTAGAAGGATCCTTGAGGTGCCTGATGTCAAAAAGGCCTCCACAAGCCGAGTCTGTGTGCTTCTTTATATCTTGGCACCCGATTTCCTCATACTGCCAGCTTCCTTTCTTGTACTCTTCGTTTAAGAACAACTCGATATGCCTCACATCCAACGTCTGCATTGTCCCTACAAAAATTAAGCAAGGTAGTTTAGGTGTTCAGGGAACAGCTCCTCTAAAAATAAATCCACATTCATCTGCTGCTTTCCCTCAATAGGGTTGTTTGGTCCGTCAACCCAATCAGCTCCCGTACAGAAATCAAAATCCAAAATCAGCTCATGCTTCTGAGATTACTACGACTGGATATCAAGAGCATTAACCCATGTACTCCCAACTATCTGAGTGTGTAAGAGACCTGAGGATCTCACTTGGACAGGGTCTTCAATTGAAATGAAACAATGGGGGAAAATCCGAAAGACAAACAAATGGGGAAGGCGATAAACTTAATCATAATCCTGCAAGTAATCTTTCCTTGTTGCGGCTTCCAATCACTTTATCAAGTACTGGGAAGAGATTATCGTTTTATCTGGAAGAAAAAAAATATAGAAGGTGGGAGAGAGAGACTATCTATAGATTATGGCTATACAAACACCAAGCAGAGTAGAGCAGTGGAACCTACTTCATTCCACATCCCACCCTGTTAAACGACCAGTGGAAGATCGATTCACTGAACTGAAAACTCCTTCCCTCCAGTTTTCTTTTTCTTTCCTTTTATCTTCCTTTCCTGGCGCTATACTGGTCATTAATGTAGCCAGAAGATGGGATTGGGCGCCCAAGAGGCCGCCATAAGGTTTTGGATTGGTGCGAACCATGCACCAGTGCACATTTGTGAGGATTTGATCCACTGACCAAACCTCGATCCAGCACGTACTCTCATAGGTGAACAGTGCGAAACCTCCCAGCCAAGCCTGACAGTTCCGCGCTGATTTGATGATGAAAACGAGAAACTGGTCTGTTTGACTGGCTATGTCACGGCTGGATTGGTCAAACTGCCATTCTCTACTTCTTGAGCGTGTGAAGAAAAAATTGGGATTCTCCCGTGGTGATGGCAGGGTGTCTAGCTTTTAAATCTGAGGATACAGAGGCATATCTTAGTTCTCACGAAATTCTCACCTTCGCAAGTATTAAGGTTGCAGACAGGACATCTTACGAGCTGTAAATCTGTAAAAACCAGGGCCATCGAACACTCATTAACTCTTTAACGAATTATGAAAAGGTTTCCTTTACATGTTAAGTGCTAAAGCCAGACCATTTAAATTGGTTCATGAAGAGGGCGAAGAAAACTTACCAGCTATCCATATTCCAGTTTTAATGTTGCACAAGACACAAGAGCCGGTTTCTTCCACCATTTTCATTGTGGTCCCTCCTCGTGGGATTTCCACTGGAGATGAAAGCTTCTCTGTCAGCAGCGCAACCGGCGAGTCAAGGAAAAACGCTCCGATTCTCATCCAATCTATCTCGTACCGCAGAAAACAGGGTTAATTAACAGCATATTTTATAGTTTTAATCCAATCACGGTAAGCATGTCGAAGCCTCAGTGTTCGACAAGTGATTCACCATTTCACCGCACCTATGTGTTTGTCTTGCTGATCAAACAGGTAAGAGTGACTTCCATCTGTAGAGATCCAAAGTTGGGGAAGTGAGGTACATGTACGCTACAAAAGTTCTCAATTGCCATGGCATGTAAAACGTTACCAAAATAAAACTTTACCAAAAGCTGAGGCGTAGAGTTCAATCCATTTGAAAGCCACATGTTCGGGTTCCGGAACTTGGAGATCTCGTAAACATGCAAATTTCCATATGCTCTCTTCCTTGGTGATGCGATGGAACCAACGATTCGTTGTTCCGAGCATCACTATCGATTTTCCATCCAAGTATTTGGCGATCTCCGTCCATACATCCTCTTCGTAACTTCGAGTGTGTATGTGTGCGCATCCATGTACAGGAAATCAGAAGATGCAATAAGAATTTTATAACCGAGTAATCACTTTATAAAAAACAGAGGAACTCATTTCACATGAATATGCAATGCAGGATGATAGATTCATACTTAATTAATCCTTCTTCTGATCCAGGCAAAATTTAAACATTCGAGATCTACGTTAAGTTATTTGGATAAGCACCATTCATGAACGAAACTACAACGATAGTTGTCTTAAAAGAACAATGCTAAAAATTCGAACTGAAAAGACCGTAAAACTACATCTCACAGAGAGGAGAATGCTGGTCACTATTTGAAATAATTTGAATTTGATTACTTCACAGCACGTGGTAAGTAGAACGCTGGTGACACTACAAGTGGATATAATGTTACGATGTGGAGCTCAGTTTCAGATCCCGAAGTAATCAGATTTCAAAAATTTCGGTTCAGACACAACTACAGATTCTGTCACAAAATATAAATAATAGCTAAGAATGAAGATTGATAATCGAGTCGAATGAGACGAGTTTTCGTCGTCTAATAACGGTTCCATTAATGAAATATAGTCTAAATTCTAACATCAGCAGATTAATGAGTTCATAAGGTGAAAATATTTTTGGAGAACAAACGAATCAAGCTGGTCAGAATTCCATGAACAACAACAAAATCACTCACAAACTGAAATAGACCAGAACAAATCCGATTAGTTGAATCGTCTAAAGTTCAAGAGTGTCGCTCTTTCCTTTATGTCATAACTCATAAATGACGGACGAAATGTTTTTCTCTTTGAAATTTCAGATAAAATGCAGGTAGGCTCACTAACAACTTATCGATCACAGTCTCTAACTACCGCTGCTTCAGATCAACTAGAAGCATTGTCATCGTTCAGAAAGAAAGCAATGCATTGATTAATAATTACCGATATTAAGATCTACTCGGGAGAAATCTCAGTACGGTACAGAGAGAAAAATTATCAGTGCGGTAGAGAAAAGAAGTCTCCGGTGGATTTCTTGGTTCTCGCCCTGAGAACAGAGCAATTACAGAGAGATCTTGTAGTTTTCATCATTCAGTAACTTAAACACCTAAATTCACTTCGATTGAATTATGCCTAAAGAGAGCGAGAGAGAGAGAGAGAGCTATTACCAGGAGAAGCTACAGTTTGCATTCAGAAAACTCGATCGGGGAGAAGAACAGGAACAAATTGAGCTGCCTCTTCGCATTCGCTTCCCCATTCGTCCTCTTTAGACGAATTCGAAAACTCTGAGGCGCCAGAAGAACGAAACAGCTATTTATAGACGCGGGAGAAAGGGTATCTATTTAAAAACCGAAGAGTAAGAATTACAAAATGTGCAGAAGGGTACTTTTGTCCAACATGTCGTCCTTTTCGCTTCCGCAGGCGCTGTCATTTTCCTTTTTGCGACGAAATACAAGAGCATGGTTTTAGCATGGATAATGCCAGCGCATAAATGTGCCCAAAGTTGAAT
Source organism: Hakea prostrata (assembly GCF_041222555.1). Lineage (NCBI taxonomy): Eukaryota > Viridiplantae > Streptophyta > Magnoliopsida > Proteales > Proteaceae > Hakea > Hakea prostrata. Next base: position 70,948,443 of record NC_142600.1, on the reverse strand, counting down.
TGATGCCACGTAGACTTGGTTCGGTTTGAATTTTTTTTTTTTTTTTTTTCTTTTCGGTTTGAATTAAGGAAGAACCCCTTTATCTCACTTTCTTTTTTTCTTCTTTTTTTAAACAAACCTTGCATTGAATTAAGCCAGAGGCATCTGAGCTGAAACATCAAATTCCTTTAGCAAGAGAGTGGATAATGACCATATAGAGGACATTGACTTGGCCATCCTTGTTAGAGCCTATTTGGTTACATGAGTCTGGAGATTTCAAATCTATGGAGTTATAATTTATAAAATTAACTATTTGGCTAACCGAATATGTGGAATGAAATATGTGGATTCATTTGTAATTTTTGTGAATGTGCAAATGTTTAGCATTTTTATAGTATAGATGAAATCTTTAGATTTCACCCCATACCCATAAATCTACAAATTCACGTTTTCAATGTAAAATGATGAATCTATAAATTTCATTAATCTAGAGATTTTCAAAACCGGTATAAATCTTGCATTCATGAATCTAGAGATTTGAAATCTCTGGATTCATGTAAACAAACAAGCCTTTAGGTGATTAGCCAATCGGTTAATCTGCCTAGAAATAAAACACAACTTTATCTCACTTAAATTGATATATTCTATACATGTACTTTTGTATGGTTGAATTATAATAAAGTCTACATTGGCATCCATCCAATGCTAATGCTAGATACCACAAACATCACCAACTTTATAAGATCCAACAAGTATGGTGGGTGCAATCGTGCAAGGAGGCGTGGACATACATTAGATATAATTTTAGTTTTTCCACAAGTGAAGGAAAAATACATGATTGAATTTGGATTATAATTAATTGAATTTAGGAAATTTTAAGTGGGATTAATCCAAATTATCGTCAAATTTAAATAATTAACATTACCAAATGAAGATGCTAAGATAGATGAGTAGCAAAACTATAAAGGATAAGATAAAAAATAATCATATTAGAGCTTATCCACGAGTAATTTTTATAAATGATAAGTTATAGAAGAGTCACTTGAGGTGGTACGACCACATTAATAAAGGCCTGTAAATGCCCCTTGTAAGACAAAATGGTTTAATCCTTATATTTTTATATGATTTTATTTTTTCCCACGATCCGAACCTAATAAAAAGTCACCATTTATTAGAAAGAAAAAAAGTAAATACTTTAATCTCGAATAATTTTTATCCGAAATTATTTCCGATCCTATAAGCAATTACAAACGAATTTGGTGGCGAACGGTATGGATACTTTCCGGTCAGGATATGGATACCCTTAAAATCTTTATCGACATCCATAAGCAAAAGTGCCCCTTATAAGGCAAAATGGTTAATTCATAGTTTCATAATAATCCCCTAATATAAAGCTACCATTTATTAGAAAAAAAATATTAATCTTCTAAAAAGAAAACCTTTGGTAAATGTATTTTTCTTGTACCAAAATCTTTCTCGAAATTTTTTTTATCAAAGACATAAAATTCATTTAGCTGACCTATTTAAGTGGGACAAGACTTATTATTATTGTTGTTGATAGTCAAAAGTAATTAATATAATGAAGATAATTACAAAATAAAACTCTTAGGCTTATACCTACATATCTCTTAAAGGTATGGTACCATATAATATGGACATGGTTTTTTTTTTTTTGGTCAAAGGTCATGGTTCTTTAGACTTTGGAAGAAATTTTATGCCATGCAACAAATGGCTGAAACTAATTGAATCTGATTAAACCGGACCAAACCAACATACTGACATTCCTTATCCAGTTATAGTTGGTAGATTTCCTGGGGCCCATTAATGTATGCTCAAACTCCAAAATTCAAACACTCGTGTCGGCTTTACAGTTTTTTTTTGGAGTAAATCACAAAATAAATCTTTCGAAGCTTGTAGCCTGCTACAACCATGAAAATCGAACTCTGCATAGCATATAGACATTTGCAGTGGCTTTAAGATTCCAAACATCTTAAAACAATGAGGGAGAACTCATTTGGATAATGGTAATGTAACAAGAACTTGAACGGAAATCTAACAATGTAGAATTAGTCCGTCACCAACTTTTAAAATTAAAGATGTATCACTAATTGCTTATCTTGAGTTCATGCTGCTGTTTCTATGCGTTTTAAGTTTACTTTGGATTTCAATTTTGGAAACGAAAAAAACGAACAAGAAAATTGATAAGGGACGACGATGCAGTGATGCACAACACTGGTAAAATTCTTCTTTTTTCCTTTATATTCTTTTTCCTGGAAAAAGGTTTTTTGATGTTTTAATATTATTTTCATTAAGGCTGAGAATAAATTAATATTAGAAATCCCGTGTATTCCCCTCGACGCAGAGGCAGTTGGATGCTTGGAGCTGGTCACACAGATCCCCTAATCCTTCAACCTTCCAAATTTCGTCTCTGCAAATTCGTCTCATTATCGTGAAATCGTTTATTTTATTGTCTCTTCTGTTGAAATTACTTGTTTCTCACCCTTCGTTGATGTATGTAACTTCTCTCCATTGTTAATCTCAGCACATTCGTTGGGAAATCCCTTTCTGTCAGTTGAGTCTGCAGAGAGGTTTTGATCTGCTATCTGAATTGAGTGTTTTTGCGATGATTTTGGTTCGCTTTTGAGTTTGTATTGGTGTATAAAGAGAGGTATGCGTTTTTCCGTGCTGAACAAGGTTGGTTTCTGAACGGGTAACGGTATCGTAAAATGTCGAACTTCGTCGCTTTTGGGTCGATCCCTAATTCAAGGATATTCCGGCGGAGATAGGGTTTGCTTTCAGTAACGAGGGAGGATTTGCTTTTGTTTCAATTTTGGTTATCGTTTAATTGGTTATAGCAAGGATGATTATCAAACGGAATTTGAAATCCAAAATGCCTACCCTCAAGAGGTGTAAAGTGGGTACTGGTTTTGACGATGACGAGAGTCCAGGGGTTCGAAAGAAACGGAAGACGAATGGATATTGCCCACTTGATCTGCTTGGCGAGGTTGCCGCCGGCAGAATTCCGTTAAATGATTTTGGATTCCGTCGAAGGTTTGGTTATGACAGGGAGGAATTCAGCAGTGTCGCAGCTTCTTGGTGCAGTGAAGTCTCCTACTGCCCCGGCGAGGTAGAATCTGAACAGAGGAGACGAGATGGTTGGGGAGTGAAGAATCATCATACAGAAGTTCTCCGTCCACCACTAGTCAAAACGGCTCGAGGGCGCGTTCAGGTACTCCCTTCTCGTTTCAACGACTCTGTTCTCGATCCTTGGAAGAAGGAGAAGACTAAAACCAGTGCCCCTGAACGCATCTTCACAACTGAGACTCCATTAATTAAGAAGGAGAAATTTAACTATAAAATTTCAAAATTCGGTAACCGGGTCACCAAAAAGCAACTGAAGGAGGATAAATTCATGTGGCAAAGGGCCATACTTCCTCCATTGTTCAAGGAAGAAGAAGGAGAAGAAGAAGAAGAGGAGGAAGACGATGAAATGGGACATTTGGGGTTCAAGAGTTTTAATATTCGGAAGTATTCTAGCTCCCGTAGCACTCTTACATCTCTTCACGAGCCGCTGAACGAAGTTGAGAAGTCTCCACGCCCGATAACTGTGGAAGAGCCCAGCAGGAATTTCGACGTGACATGCATAAATAGGTCGGTAAAGGAGAACAATGAGAAACGGAAGGGCATGTATCGGCCGGAGGACTTCGTTCTTGGAGATATAGTTTGGGCGAAATCGGGAAAGCGGTATCCTGCGTGGCCTGCTGTAGTCATTGATCCTATGTTGCAAGCTCCTGAAAGAGTATTGAATTCTTGTGTTGCCGGAGCAATTTGTGTGATGTTCTTTGGATTCTCCGGAAGTGGAGTAGAAAGGGTGACCTACTGAACCTTCCCCCGTTTACTCTGTCTTTGATTACTTTCAATGCTTGTCATGCTTTATTGCTTACTAGGATATGCTCATTATGATCAATTGAAATGAATAACCATTTCAGTATCAGAAATTTGTTAAATTTTGGTTCTTTGCAACTGGTGACGAGCAGGACTATGCATGGGTAAAGCATGGGATGATTTTTCCATTTATAGATTATCTGGACAGGTGCGTAGAAATAAGTTTTATGTTACGTTGAACTTTCAATTGCAATTAAGAAAGTGCTTTAGGGGAAATATTGGTTCATTCAGATTTCAGGGGCAGACTCAGTTGCACAAGAGCAAGCCCAGTGATTTCCGGATGGCTATAGAGGAGGCATTTCTGGCAGAACATGGTTTTACAGAGGTGTTGACAGAAGAGACAAACATGCTGGTGGCACAGCCGGCTTACCAACAGTCTATTCTCAGATGTGCTCAAGAGGCCACTGATTCAAATCAGGATCAGGAATGTAACTCTCAGAACAAGGTAAGTTCTCTTGTGTTCTGTCTCCTTGTAAGTGGGTCATGAGACTCGTCACAATGTTCTCAAAGCTCAATTACAATTTATGACAACTGGGTCATTTTTATGCATTTTTACTTAAACGAAGGAAGACTGTTTCCTGCCCAGGGACGGGTTGCACCTCCTCTCTCTTAACTCTTCCTCCCTGCATGCAATGAACTCTTATCTTTGCCCCCTAGTTATTGAAGTAGTTGGCTAATTTGACTGCATAACCTCTGACACTGGGCAAGAAAAACTCTCTAAAGTTGATTACTAAGATGCAATAATCAAAATATGGAGGTACGAGTTCTGAATTACATTTGGAATTGCAGGTCTTCAATAGGAAACTGTTACGTGATTGCTAAAATTTGGATCTGAATAGAATTTGACCACTATCTTGCTTAAGTAAACTTAAATCAAGGGAGCTTGAAATCTCTCCCCAAAGTAGCTTGGTGGAGGATAATGGGCTAGAATGCTTTTTTTTTTAATAAATATGGGAATTTGCATTCTGGCAGCTAGTCCCATACCAATTAAACTAGTCCCTACTATAAGGCGGCAACTGCCCATGCCCCCATAAATCAGCCTGGATGCCTAGGTGGCACCTTGACGACTACAGTTTGACCCATTGTGAACAACTTAAAGACATACCATGTGCATGATCTTAGTGTTACATTAGGGGAGCTTTTTATATAAGGGGGAACTATGTCCATTTGTCAGAATTGAGAACTCATAATTTACCTAGCTTTTGATTTTTCATTTGAATGTTGATTTTGGAGAGTGTTGTCTTCATTTGTTTCATCATTTGAGGGTGTGTGTGAGCATAATTGCATGTCTCGATAACTTGGCACATAAGATTTGGCTATTCGAGTTATGTTTACCAGTCCAGCTTACTTTCCATTCAGGACATACTTGAGAAGAAGAGTGGGACACAACTGTGTGACGGTTGTGGTTTGAGCATACTGAAAACTATGAAGAAAAAGAAGAGTTCAGACCTTAATTCCCGGTTTTTATGCAAACATTGTACTACGGTTTGTGCAAAGTGTCTTAGTTTGATGTTTTCGTTGAATTTGGTTGTTGTTTATGTCCCACAGTTTTGCCACTTCTTGGGTCAATTTTTTTTTTTTTTTTTTTTGCAGTTGCTAAAATCAAAACAATATTGTGGCATATGCAAGAAGATCTGGCATCACTCTGATGGTGGGAGTTGGGTGAGCCAATCTACATTCTAATGGATTTTGTCATTACTATGATTTAGTAACTAGTTTTTTTCCCCCCTATCCAAATTAGGTTCGCTGTGATGGATGTAAAGTTTGGGTCCATGCAGAATGTGACAAAATTTCCAGTAACCTTTTCAAGGTTGGGTATCATTTAACGCTGACACTAGTTTATCTTCCATGCTTTTGTTTGCTAATATTGATCTTCCCTGAAAGTGAATGAAAGATGAGGTTTCTGACTTTAGTTATATTTCACATCGAAGGATCTTGAAGATACTGACTATTACTGTCCTGATTGCAAAGCAAAATTTAACTTTGAATTATCAGATTCAGAAATATGGGAGACAAAACAAAGGTACAATCTGGAACTGCTTGTTGAATTCTTCCCCTTCTTTAGCAGAATGATAAGGGTTTAATATTTTTCAATTTGTCGGACAGATCTAACAAAAACACTGGGCAATTACTCCTTCCAGACAAGATAACTGTTGTGTGCAGTGGGATCGAAGGGACATATATTCCAAGTCTTCATTTGTAAGTATCAGTCTCTGTCTTTTTTATTTTATTTTGTATTCCTATGAATTCCTATTTGGATGAATGAAAGTAAACATAGCCAAAGCCCCAAGAGGGGAGAAAAAAATGTACAAGAAATGGAAGAGGAGAGAGGAATTTTTTTTTGTTGGGGGGTGGGGGGTTCCAACCTACTAGTTGGCAAAAAGGAAGAGTGGAGACAACAATTATCTTGTTCCTTGGGGTATCCAAAACTTTTGGGGTGGGGGAGGACTATAATTAGTGGAAATGTCAAAACAGATGGCTCTTCAAATCAAGTCAAGAGATCTAGAGTTGGAGGTCCATCTTTTGAGATTTCGCTCCCACCATAAGTGAGAAATCAAGGCATTGAATGCCAATTTACCAACTAAATCACATATAGTACTGCCAATGAAGTGTCTCGAAAACCAAATGCAGTCCATAGAGAATCCAAAGGAGAGTCTGGAGCAAGGCCGAATGGTGACAATGGCTTTTGCCCACAAGGAGCTGGAGAAGGAATAGGAGAAGAAAAGGTGGTCTGCATTTCTGGGGTCGTTCCAACATAGGATGCAATTGGCATTGACATTTAGGTGCCGGTGGATAAGGAAAGGCCAAGTGGGGAGGCAAAGGTTAAAGGCCCTCCTGGCATGGTTTGAGATGTCTCTCTTAAAGGCAGTCTAGCCCTTGAAAAACCGAGATCTTGTTTGAGTTGGTGGGATCAGGTAAATTTTCGGGGCCCAACTCGAGTGTACTCGAGGGCTCTTCTTGGGGGGGGGTTTAAGGGTTAGGTTGAGATCAAAGTTGATATTTAGCCTATTTTAGGCCTTCTAAACACATTGGTGGCATTAGATTTGTGTGGAAACAACGTTATGTATGAGTTATAGCTCAACCCTAAGTTTGAAACTGAAATGCTGCAAGAATGAATGTGCAAGGTTATAAAACGTGAAATACACAATCATTACGATATAAATGAGAAGCAAGTGATAAGATACGTTAAATAACTTAAATGGTTCATAAGTCCATCTATATGAGTATACAACACTGCATTCTCAACTCCTGAGAATGTAGTAGTACAACCATCATAAGTTCATAACAGAAGAAGGTGAGTTCAAATCAATCAAGGCCCAGCTCCACTACCACCACAAACACATCCTTCAAGTCCTCTACCGGTAGCTCTACGTCATTCAACCAACTCTTTGGGGTGAAATTTCACCTCGGTTGAAGAACTACTTTAAATGGCCTTGATTAATCTTGTTTTCTTGTAGATGTGATAAACCTTTCTTAGGAGTGTTGCAGGTGATGATCCGGCGAGAATTAGGCAAAAAATCTGGCCCAAATCCAACTTGAGGAGCTCACTGGCGACATGGGAGGCAAGAGGAGCAAGATGAGATCGAGACAAGACTGAATCTTGTCCTGTCCCACTTGAGTTATGTAAAAAGAAAACTTGGTTAAACCAAGATCTCGGTCAAATCGAGATCCTGGTTGAGTTTTCTTTCTGGGGCTTGCTTGGGATCTAGTCTCGCTAGGCTAAAAAAAAAAAATCTCAAGCAAGATCTCTAACCATGTCTCTAGGTAGAGATGGCTTGGCGAGGAATGTGGTCTTTGAACCAAAATAAAGGGTGCCAAGCTATAGGGGAGTAGGGGTGGTGGATAAGGTTCCACGTGGATGAAGTGGTGAAGGTGCTAGAAGGGGTGGGTAGCTACGTGACATAGTCTAGGGAATGGGTTTTTTTTTTTTTTTTTTTTTGGGGGGGGGGGTTAGATACGAGGTAAGTGAGACTCAAAAAGGGAGGGAGAGAGAGGATTAAAGAGTTATCGGTTATGAAATTCCAAGAGAAGGGTGACTTTAGAGATCCGAGAGGCATAGACTTCTTGAGGACCTAGGAGATTGTAGAGCATACCTAAAGGATGCCATGGGTCAAGCCAGAAGTAGGTGGAAGCTCCATATGCAATTTGGGTGGAAATTGCTGAGAGGGTAAGGGGTCTAAAGGAAGAGTTTCCTTCAAATCTAGTATGGGTTAGGGGGGAGAAGGGCAGTCCAAATGGAGTCATTGCGCAACAAGTAGGGGTAAACTCAGTTGACCTAGATATAGTCATGCTTGGTGGAGATTTTCCAAATGGACTTGAGCAAGTTGACACAGTTATAGTCTTGAATTTTGCGGAAATGTGATAGATAGAGGATCGGTTATAGGTTGAAGGAACCTGGAAGATTCTTAACCTCTTCAGAGAAATGAATGAAAGAGGGATTCTATAGCATGAATTGTGGCTTTAGATAAGGAGGAGATACCACCCCAATAGAGTTAGGAGTATTGGAGGAATGGTCTAATAAGACCATCTTATCCGCAAAAGAGAGAAGTCTACCCTTCTAAAGTTGGAGTTTCTTTTGAATTTAATCAAGCATGGGGGTGAAATGGTGGTAAGTAAGGCAACCCAGGATAAGGGGGAGACTAGCATAGGAGATAGGGAAAATGCTAAAGGAGAAGCTAGTATTTTGCAAGAAAGCAGCTTTAGTAGAATCAGAGACACCTGCCAAGAAGAGAAGGGACTTTTGCAGGTTGACACGGTGACCAGGGAGGGATTTAAAGAGGGGAAGGGAGGAGGATGGAAGAGATTGAGGAATGGGAGAAACTTTCCAAAAAATTAGTAGATTGTTTGAAAAGGTAAGGTGAGGGAGGTTGAGAGCTTTGCACTTAGGGATGGGAGAGATGAGATGCTAATTAGTATTGGATTGGATGATGTAAGAGAGGACCTTGAGGTTGAGAGAGAAAGGAAGGGGATAGGGGATAACCTTCATAGATTCCCACTGTGGAGGGAAAAATCCAGTAGGGAACCATTAATGATAACAGAGAAATGGGAGGTGGGGGGGAGGTCCAGATGCAAGCTGCAACTAGTAGATGAAAGGCAGAGGAAACCGCATAGAGGCAAGGACATCAAGGATGAAGTCCCAACGGATGGAGTCGAAGGCTTTGTGGAGATTGTTGCCGGAGAGTGAGAGAAGCGGTGGAATCCCTGCATGATCTCGGCATAAAGGAGAATATTGTTAGTGATTCTTCTACTTGTAATGAAAGCATATTTGTTTTTGCTAACAAGGGGGGCGATGACAAGATGAATGCGGTTAGCCAGAATTTTTGTAATGATCTTGTAGAGGATATTACAAAGGGAGATGGGCTGAAAGTCAGAGAGGGAAGATGCAGCAGGTTTCTTGGGGATGAGACAGAAAGGTTTGGTTAATTGAAGAGAGTTGGGAGGGGTTAATAAAGAAGTTCGAATTGCATTGATGAGATCATCTTCCAAAAAGCAACAGGAAGCATTGAAGAATCTAATGTTGAAGCCATTTGGGCCAGGAGCTCAATTGGGCTTATGGGAGTTATTGGTAGCAAGCATTTCGGCATTGGAAGGCCAACAGGGAGTCAAGGAGGGAGACAGGGATAAATTTGTTAATTGGAATATGGTATTTGGGTGAGCGGAGGCTCGGGGGGGGGGGGGGGCACTAGGAGAGAGGAGAAGGAGTCCACCTCCCTCTCGATGCATTCAACGTCAAGAATCCTGACACCATTGGTGGAGAGGAGGGTAGGATCAAGTTGTAGTTGTGGCAAGCTTTGAGGGAGCAATTGGAAAAGGAGGAGTTCGAGTCTCCTAGCTCAAGCCACTTGATCCTAGACTTCTGAGGGGGGAAGCTTTCCTCTTGAGAGCTTAGGGAAGACAGCTCAGCAAATAGGGACTCTTCCTCGTCAGTGAGGTCAAGGTCAAAAGGGTTCAACTAGAGGAGGGATTGAGTGTAGGAGAGGTTAGAACGAAAAGAGGAGACACATGCAGAGATATTCCTAAAGGAGGAAAAATTCTAAGTTTAAGGACGAACTTAGAATTCCGAAACTATTTGGTAAAAGCAACAATGGGGGAGAGAGTGGCAATTAATTGGCTTATTCCAGGCCTCCTGGCCCGAGGGGAGGAAGGAGGGGTGGGAGGACCTCATGACAAAGAATTTGAAGGGTTTAGGGTTGAAAGAGGAAGAGGATTGAATATGAAGTTGACAATGGGAGTGATAAAAAAGGTTAGGGGGAGGGAAGGTGGCATGGGAAGTGGGAAAGAGGGAGAGCCAAGCCATTATGAGGAATCTATCCGATTTGGATGTAGTATGATTAAGATTGGACCTTCAGTGGTGCCATAGAGGAGATCCCTTGACCATCAAAGATCAGTTATGCCAACATCCTCTAGGCAAATTCCAAAGTCATCAACAAGTGAAGAATCCATGGAGTTGCCTCCCAACTTTTCATCGTTATATCTGACCACATTAAAATCTACACCGATACCTAGGGAAGGAAATTGATGGAGGAGGGGAGGGGAGGAGAGGGATCTGCCCAAGGGGAAGACAAGCAGGGGGCCAATTGAGAGCATAAACTATTGTTAGGTGGAAGGGGCTGGGGGATGAAAGGAGAGAGACATGGATATGGATGAATTGGGAAGAGGAAATTTGGAATTTGGCAGGGTCCCAAAGAATCAACTACAGCCTCTATGGGGTGGTCTTAGTTGGTGAGTAGGGACTGAGAGGGCAATCACCGAAGCCATGGAGCGGGCATTATCTCGAAGAACATGGGTTTTTGAGCAGGGCACAGAGGGAGGCTTAGAAGAGCGGAGTGCAACCTTGTCATCAACTTATTTAGCTAGGAGTTGAGCCCCCTAACGTTCTAGATTGAAATGTTGTTAGACATGTAGAGGGTGGGGAGGGCATTGCAATGTCAAAACTTGGAAAACCATGCATCCTACAGATGTAGGTCCGGGGAATCTGGGCATCAATAAGGGGGTTAGGTTGGGTATCCCTCCCCTGGGGTGGAAGAATTTGAAAGCCAAGTCTCACTTGAGTGGTTTGAAAGGGGGGAGGGATTCTTGAATAATGCATTCTTGTACATAGTATAGAAGGCCATGGACTAGTTTCTTCTATCTTTCGCGTGTACTTGTTGAGTTTGAATCATTATTTTCACTTTTTGAGTAATAATAACGGTAGATCTGACATTTATAGGTTTGTTTGGGTGCGGTTATACTTAAGTAAATGCTGAAATTTTGACACATTTATCCTCCTCTTTTTGTCTTTGTGAAAGAACTTCTCACTTGGTAATTATTGTTTGATCTCTTTTTCAGAGTTGTCTGTAGGTGTGGTTCATGTGGAACAGAGAAACGTTCACTTAGTGATTGGGAACGACATACAGGTTCCAAAAAAAAAAATTGGAAGACTAGTGTTAAAGTGAAAGGTCCAATGCTACCACTGGAACAATGGGTTTGTACTTGAAATGAATTCTTGTTATTCTCAGCATCCTACTTTATTCTTTTCTTTGCTTGCATACTTCTATTTGTAGATACATTTACATCGAGTTGCTTCTTGTATTGGATATTGATGATTGTAGCACACGAGCATTTCGTTTAATAATTCAGGAGAGAGGGGAGAGTGTTGCTTAGCTTGGTCTTATCTGATCCTGGTAGACCTCTAAAACAACAATAGCAATTACGAATTTTTGGAGAACTAGAGTGGCGTTTCTGGGCAGTGGGCAGAAAGTTTAACTGAATACTCAAGAGAGTCTTGAGATGAGAAGCTTATTTTGCATTGTTGCAAGTAATTGACTGCTTCATTTGTCTATTCATAAATAAGATGACAAGCTTATTTTTGTTGTTGCACAGTAATTGGCTGCTTCATTAGTTTCTTCATAAATAGAAGCCAAATAATTTGTAGAATTTTTAGTTAGACCTCATGATTCATATTATGTGATATTGATTGAGTTGTTTGTGAACTAAGCATAGTAACACATAAGATCTTTAACTCGTTGTATATGGTTATTTCAGCCTAGCCGAGGGCAAAATTAATGGTTCTACAATAGTGACAGATTATGGTAAACTATGCGACCGATTAAGTGTAGGAACATTCTGATAGCAAGTGGTAATCACATATGTTACTTGAGTCAAAACACATCCTCGGCTGGTATTATTTTGTCCAAGACCTGAATGATACTCTTTTCCATGCAATCCAAGTTATAAAGCTGCTGCATGGTATAATTATGGGTTTAACTGGTTTGATTTTCTTACAGCATCAGTTCCTGATCCATGTGTCTGGTGATGTCAACGTATTGTTGCAGGAGTTTATTTGTACATCATTACTGTATTGTCATCAGAACCTAATATATGCCAAAATAGGATAACATAAGATAGGTACAACAAACTTGATCCTTCACTTGAGCACTGTTTAGTGCTGACAAAGGTGAAGTCATGGGAATCTTAATCCAAATACACCTATGAAACATGCATGATTCACCTATGAAACTCAATGTCTCAGTACTGCTATTGGCTTTGGATATGTGTCTCCATGGAATTGGGTTTGTGATGGTGCTGAATTTTCTAGCTTTTTTTCTTTATTTTATTTGAATAGTTGACAGTGCTTTCCCTGTTTGTCAAATGGTTCTTCCTTTCATTAATTTCTGGTATGGTGTGTGCAGTAGAATTTCTTGTTTGTTAATGTCCTCTGTTTCTTCAGATGCTGCAAATTGGAGAGTATCATGCACATGGACTTGTTTCTGTTGCTCCACTTAAACGACCATCTATGAAGGTCCGGAAGCAGAAGTTGCTTGATTTCTTGCAAGGTAAAGTTGTTCATCCTAGCACAGAGCCTTCTCCTGACTTGTCAATCGTTGCTATAGGTAAGACATCTGAGATGCCTTTGCATGGTCTTTAGCTGGTTAACTTAGTTGTTTTTCAATGACAGAAAATTACGAACCTGTACAAGCCAAGTGGACAACTGAACGGTGTGCTATTTGTAGATGGGTCGAAGATTGGGATTACAATAAAATTATAATCTGCAACAGGTACTATTTTACTATTGTCTACAAGAGTGATATGATCTGGGATCAATCTGAATTATAATTTCTTTGTTCGATTTCTAATGATTCTTTCTTTTCCAAAGATGTATATTAATTAATTTGATGCATTCAGGTGTCAAATAGCAGTCCACCAAGAGTGCTATGGAGCAAGAAATGTTTGTGATTTCACTTCGTGGGTTTGCAGAGCATGTGAAACGCCCAATGTAAAACGCGAGTGTTGCCTTTGCCCTGTGAAAGGCATGTTCTTGAGATTTAGCTGAAGTTTGTGATTTGGTCATTTTTATCAATTTGAATTATTTATTCCTTCTGGATTACATTGGTTAGGTGGGGTTTTTTTTTTTTTTTGGTGGTTGGGGGGGGGGGTTTCCTTTATTTCTGTGGTAATGTTGCTTCATTCTGACCGAATGGTCACAGGTTCAGGTCTGGTAACAGCCTCTCTGTGAAAGCAGGGGTAAGGCTACATTTATTATGGCCACCTTTAATCCTGCAATGGTGGGAGCCTTCTGCAGATTAATATTTCCAGTGTAGTTCTAGGTTTGTTGAACCTTTAGACTGTCCATATGTGAACTACTTTATGCTTTAAACTCTTTTACTCACTGGAGCTTGTAACTTTCTTGGTGCTTCAACATAAAGTTGTTGGTTAACATAGAAGGCAGTTCAGAATTCTGTTGGGAATCGATCTTATTTTCTTGCCTTTTCACTCTACTAATATTCTATGGATGATTGTTTAGTAAATACTATAATTTCCAGTTCTCACCTGTTTATAATTTAGGTTAGTTTTCTATTTCCAGAAGAAATAATTTTTTTCAGTTACTTCTAATTGAGGATGTTACCATAATCGTACTTTTCCTTCATCAGGGGGTGCGCTAAAGCCATCTGATGTTGATGATCTCTGGGTTCATGTGACATGTGCATGGTTTCAACCTGAAGTTTCTTTCTCAAGTGATGAAAAGATGGAACCTGCTGTTGGAATCTTGAGTATTCCATCACATTCTTTTGTGAAGGTAAAAAGATTAAAGAAGAAATCTCCTGGTTTTCAAATGTTTCTAGGCTCCTTGAGTTGCTTTAGAAAATAGTTAAATGTTTTTGTAACATGTTCAAGAAGTATAAAGCTTTTGTTTTAATGAGAAAAAGGCGATTTTGCTTTTTCAAATGGATTTCCTCCTCGTAAAGATAACCATCAAAATATGCTGGAAAAGATTTTACCAGAAAAGAAAGTACCCTAGGAAGATGATATATTGTACCTACGCCCTGTCTCTCTGTCTCTGTCTCTGTCCATGGTAAGTTAGGTTTATACTCAAGTAGTCGTTTATGCTTATTCTGATACGTTAGTTGGTAGACTTTTATATAAATAAATATTGCACATGCTTTACTCCAGTTTTCTCTGCAGGACGTTTTCAAGTATTTCCTTAACTAAAGTGTTGAGAGTTGCAATTTGTTGAAACAGAGAGAAAATTTTTGCAATTAGTATATATTTCTTGATGATTGTTTGTCTTGAATAAGCCACGTGGCATTAGTGGCAACGACATGTCTTCTTTGATGACTCTGTTTTCTGCGCTCTGTTACTTGGTAGTTCAGCTGAATAATGTATTTCTCATTGCTTAACAAATGGCTTCTTAAGTGCCTCTCTTGTTTCCTGTGGGCTCTAGGTTTGTGTAATATGTAAGCAAATGCATGGTTCCTGCACACAGTGTTGCAAGTGTTCTACGTATTATCATGCAATGTGCGCATCCAGGGCAGGGTATCGCATGGAGGTAATTTACATAATCTGATTAACCCATGCTATAGAACTTGTGTGATTTTTGGATAGGATACTGCTTCATGCAAAAATTCTGGTGTCAAAATTGCACGATATTTCTATCAGTGCTTGTGTGTGTATGTTTGTGATCCTCTTTTAACTGTCTGGTACGACTTCTAACAGTTGTAGGTGTGTGACAGCTGAAGATTAGAGATTAGTATATGCATGGTTTGAGATCTCAATCTCGATGGGGATCTCAGTGGCCCAGAAAGCCGATATCTCATTGGTGCATTTCTTGCCAGCTAAACTTGAGCCAATTTGATGGCCAATTTTGGTGGGGTTTAGGACTCAGCCTAGGCTGGAAGTCGGTATTTATCCTATTTTAGGCCTTCTAAATGCAGTGGTGGTCTTAGATTTATGAGAAAACAAGTGTAGATGTGAGTTACAACACGACTGTAACTGTCAACCCAATGCGCTGAAGAAATGAACGTGCATACTTATGAAACATAAAGTACACTACTATTACTTGATATAAATGAATATATTAAGGTTTAAAGTCGAACAATACATCAAATATGCTCACACTTACGTGACAAGATCGGTGTACTTAAGTTACACCATGGGAGAACAAAGAGTAACTAGACTAAAATCAACGAGGCACTAAGCAGCTCCTCCAACTCCTGCTCCACCAGCACCTCCTCAAGCTTAGATGAAGCTATGTAGTTCAAGTATATTTTATCCACATCCAAAGAGGTAAAGTAGAACATAGTTAAAAATAATAATAATAATAAAAAAAATGATACCAGAGCTGGGCGAATATGACCCCGGGTATTTTGGTCATTTTAGCCCCTCTATTGGTGCCCTAGTAGGCTAGTTAGATGCAGACAGCTGTTAGGAGTTCATATCTATTTTTTTTTTGGATGAATAAATAAATGCATTAAAAAACCGAAAGAGCGCAAACGTAGCGAAATTTAAGCGGTGCTAAAGCGAACAGACTCTTTTCATGGATTCACTAAAGTGAACAAACAAAGCAACTACGACATAGCCTAAAGAAAAGGGCCAAACAGAGACCCAAAAAAGCTATTTTGCAGATTTTTTCTTTTCCTTCTTCCTCTTGGATGACTTGTGCTCAATTAAGAAGTCGTCGCCAAAAGGGTTGTGCCCTTTAATAGGACGATTACTCCTACACCCAGAACGGTCAAGATTGTGCGCATGGAGGGAGATAGGAGACTCAGTAGCGCGCTTTGTAGGATTTAAATCAATGGTTGAAGATAGGAAAGAGGGGTCCGAGGAGGAGGAACAAGTGAGGGGATAAGAGGAATGGGCCAAGGAGTTCATTAGGTTAGGCCCATGGGGCAAAGAGTGAGGAGAGGGCCATGGGTTAATAAGGTTGGGCCCATGGGGCGAAGGGCCCAAAATGGAGTAATTTGGGGAGGGTAAAATGGGAAGTTCAGCTTGATCGTGGATAAGGTTAAGAGAGGAGGACAGAGGTTCAGTGAGTGAATTATGTATTTCGTTCACCAAAGAGGAAAGAGGGAGAGGCGGTGAAGGGTTAATAGAGAGCTCAGAGGTGAGTTTTTCACGGAAGAGGGAGGGCAAATCTCGAGGTCTAGGAGTGAGAAACGACGATTCTTAAAGGGATTGGTTAAAGGAGGGAGGACTTTCAGAAGTTGTGGAAGGGGCAACAGTCCTAGTTTTGACAGAGGTAGTAGGAGCTTCGACTGCAGAGAACTGACAGGTTCTCGAAGGGCTTCACGATCTGGGGAGCTCCTGCAGAGAACTAACAAAGGTTCTCGAAGGGCTTCACGATCTGGGGCGTTGTGCTAGGAGATGTCGCTGTTTGTACAAGAGTTGAATGATTTCTTCTCTGGTAAGTGTTGGCTACTTTTATCTTTGAGTTTGGGTTTGTTTTGGTCAAGTTATTGAAGAGTCCCAGTTTGGTTAGGATTCCAATTAGAGAGGGACTCCCTTAGTTAGAGTCCACCCCTTAAAAGAATTCTAGATCTACTCTTATTTGATCATTTGATCATTCATTGATGAGTTATGATAGAGTCCTCGTTGGAGAGAGAGTCCTTGTCCAAGTAGGAGTCCCAGTTGGAATCCAACTTTCAAGTAGGATTCCTTCTGGAAGTTGGTTGTTTAATTTGCAAGTTATCTTTGTTCAGGAGTTCTCTAGAAGACTCCTCTAATTGTTTTAAGAGTTCTTTTTCTTTAAGTTGTTGAGTCGTAATTGGAATCCCTAAGTTGGGTCGAAGTAGGTTTTCTAACTTGAGTCAAATTGGTTCTGGAGTCCTAGTTATTTTCCTTCAATGTAGTATGGTTATAAATGGAGCCACCACAACCCCCCCCTGCGCGCGCGCACGGAAGGCAACAGATGAGTTTTAAATGAACAAAAAACAAGCATTGAAGGAAGACCTGGAGTCATGGGAGAGAGAGCATGACCTAGGTTTTGAGAGTTTTTTGCAATTTCATTTCTGTGTACCATCTTCAAAGCTTGCGGCAGCCCTGAAATCACTGAAGGAATTTGAAGATCCTTAAGAGGAACCATCCCAAACCAAGTAAGCAGCAGTCCCTACCCTATTCCTCTCCCCAAACCCTCGCACAAGCTACCCCCATCCCCCTTTGTTCCCTATGGCAGCAATTACTCTCCCCCTTCTTACATCCTTCCATACCCTAGCCCCTCACTTTAAAAGCCTCTGTTAAGATTGCACCCCTCCCCTAGTCTTATCCCTAGTTCCATCTTCATCAATAGACCTTCATCCCAATTAGTTTAGAATTTTCTGCAATTCATCTTCTTCCTCGAGGAACTCCAAACCATAGTTTCACTAAAATTCTAATAACTTCCAAACACCTCAACCAAACCCTAAACTCTTCTAGGATTACCTTCTCCTTCTCCTTCTCTACCTCCCCTCTAACCCGACCCTATCGAATACTGAGTCCTAATCCAACTAGGAAACTTATTTTCAAATCCCTAGCCTCTTAGGATAAATTCTGAATTCACAGTACAACAAATACAGAATTAATTTAAGCCTAACTGAACCCTTGGGCCATCCCCTAATCAACCCTAGAACGTACAAACCCTAACTTGTGAAATTCTGCAATTACTTCTCTGTTAAAACAGAGTACTTCTCTTTAATTTCAGCTTTAATCCCATCTTGGCTGAACTCTAGAACCCATCTCCAATTAACCCTAGACCTCCGCTATGCCTAAATCCAAGGCTTGGAACTCAACCAGCAACAACTGCAGGGTAGATTTGACCAACTACAGCTGCTGTCCATTTAGAATTCGACTGAAATACAGACCTAGAACAGCAAAATTAAACTGCTGGGGTTCATTAGAGGAGGATCCTGAAGACTGGCACAGACACTGGGTTACATCATTTGGTGGCTGGAGTTTGGGAGGATTGTGATGGATGGTTGATGAGATGTGTAGTTTCTTGTTATGGGGTGAAAGAGTAGCTCAAACTGGGGATTGGGAATTCGAAACAGAATTCAAAAGGAAAAGAGAGGAGGGATGGGTTAGGCTGCAAAATACCTGGGTGGAAAATGCTTGGATTCAATTGAGATGAGGTGTCAAAGGCTGTCCTTCAGCCACAGCAAAGATCTAGGTTTGCCTCATCTTAGAACTTAGAGTTCTTCAATCTTGGATTTGCTGATAAAAATGAACAAAACCAGAATTGCAGCAGCAAAACACAAGAAGATACTCAAATGGTGAAGCTTTATTAATCATATCAATGCTGGTGCCGTCTCATCAAGTGGAGGGGCTTATTTATACATAACATGTTGGAGATCTAATTTGATTTGGACCCCAAGGTGGACTCTAATTGAAGATAGAAACATTTTCTATCTAGGAATTAGAAATAGTATTAGGTCTTTATAGTCAGACCTGTAGATGGACTTGGTCCCCAAATCATTGGCCACTTTATGACTAACTGAATTAATGTTATATTAATATGCCCCTTAAAGTGGACAGATTTACACTCTTGCCATTCCCTATTGAACTAAGGTAGAAACTAAATTAATAGCTAATGTGCTGCATGGCCGCAACCCTGCAGGCTTTTCTTGGCCTTCCTCTTGTGTCTTGAAGGGCTTGGGTCCTGCATCAGAATTCATACCTTTGGGACTTAAAACCGAAGCTTCCTTGTGGTGTGACATTAAGTTCAATCCCTGTTCTGGTTTTGACTTCTACTAATAGGTTTGGTCTCAGCTATCCCATACTCTTCTTGGTGGTTGTTTTGGGTTGATATTTATGTGCCCGCAAGAGGTCTCCTCAGGACCATTCTGCCTCAAAAACTTTGAGACAAATGGAGGCTTGCTGGACTTCATTTCTGCCTCTAGTTCAGGTTGGAGGTAGGACATGTTCAACCTGGATGCTTTTTGCTTTTAATGTTTCTCTCTTTAGTATAAATTTCTGACTCTTAACAATGTAGTAAGTGCTAGGATGAAAAGGATGAAAACTAACACACCTACAGGTTACAGTAGACCAGCATTTTAGTAACCAAATAACAGAATACTTACACAGAATATGGGAGAGTTAATAATGCAGTAGCAAACCAATTCATGGGGCTCTTTGGAGAGTTCAGAACAGCACACTGCAGGTAGATGTAGTCTTCGAACTGTGAGTACACCACAGAATATATAATTAATATTTAGCAGTGAAGCACCTCCATAGTAGCTTTGATACCTCACCAAATCACTCAATTGTAGAGAAAAAAATTGAAGGTAGACAATCAAACAGAAAATAGAGCACAAGAAAAAGAGCAAGGGATAGGGTAGGCTATCTCAGCCTTGGGCCTCTCACAGAGGGCATTACATTATTTAGACTCAAGGGTTGAACCCCATAGATAAGAGACCAAAAACAGGGAAAGAAGAAGAAGAGACTATAAAGGAGAAGAAAAACATGCAAAAAGCTAACTCAATAGCTCTTGGGGTGCTAGTCTCAAAGATCCTATTTGTTTCCCTATTTTTCCCATAATACCCTTAAATACCATTAGTGCCTTTATTCTAACAAACCCTAATAGGAGGATCATTAAAAATCTAGCTACCATACATTAAATTTTAGAGAAGAAAATGAAAATAGTAATAACTGAAACTAGAAGCTACCTAAGATTCTTTTGCAATTTAAAAAAAAAAAAAAAAAGAACTTTGTAAAACTGCAAATTGAAACTAAATTATGGTGGCATGAGGGATGGTTCAAGAACTCGCTCTCGTTAGGGATGTCGTCGCTTGAAAAAACCGAGATAGGCCGTCGAGTTGGCCCAGAAAAAAGACCACATCTCGACCGAGATCTCACTAACTCGATCAAGATTGGGTTCAAACTTGGAACTTAGTCAAATTTAGGCCTTCTAAACACACTGGCCTTGGATTTGTTAGAAAACAACCTTAAGTATGAGTTCTAAGTCGACCCTAAGTGTGAAACCGAAATACTGTAAGATTGGGGAATGCAAGGTTATACAACATGTAATATAGAACCTTTAATGCATATAAATGAAAAGCAAGTCTATCAAGTACAGAAAATAACTTAAATGTCATTAGAATTGCATTCATATGAGTATCACAATCTCGACTCTCGAGAATAGAATAATAAAATTATACAACCATTAGAAGTTTTATATAAGTTATAATTCATAAGTCATAATCCATAAGTTCATAAGACAAGCATAGAATGATTGGTCTTCCTTTGGTGTTGTAAATGCGCTAAGAGTAGTTGCAAATGAAAATCCAACAGAAATCCGCAAAAATTGAAAGTTCTTGTGAGATTTGGGGAGATATGGCAAGATAGGCAAAATCTCGAGCAAGTTGTGAGAATCTCGTCTCACTTGAAAAAAGCGAGATATCTCGCAAGATCTCAAATCATGGCATGAGGATAGAACCATTCTGCACTTGATGATCGATGGCCCCAAGATTTTTTCTTAAGATCATTCCTAAACAAGGCAAATACTGGCTGATACGATTCTCGTGAACCGTAACTCATGTTTCTTACTTTATTCTGAATTTATTTTGGTCACTTCTTCTCCACTGTTTGACTTGCATCGCTAGCATAAAGGGATCTAAAATAGGGTTTCCTGGAAGTTTCAGGAATTAGTTTGGCCATTTGAGCCTCATAACCGTCAGTTGACTGACATTTCAGTCTTGCAACCAGGGTCAGATCTGAAGCCTTGATCGTTGGTTTTTAGGTTGAAGGAATGTTGATTAATTGTAGAATTTAGAGGGTTGTATGCGTATAGAACTCAAGTGCTGGAAAATAGTTGCAGAAACTTTTTTAAAACAAAGGGGAGGCAGGGAAATCCATGGAACCGACAGGCTCAAGGAAATCCCACATTTAGAAGCAAACAATCACATGAATGTATATAAGTTAAGCTATCATATCCATATGGTTTGTAATTGTGTGACTTTTGTACAGAGTGACATGTATATGCTTAAGCTGCATTTCTTGTTTTGAGATGCAAAATGATACAGGGCTCTCAAGTTCGATTCTTTTCTTATACTATTAAACTTGCAGTTGCACTGCTTGGAGAAAAATGGGAGACAGGTCACAAGAATGGTCTCATATTGTGCTTATCACAGGTAAATTTTTTCTGTTTTGTGACAGCAGCTAGTTTTTACCTAATTTTTCGTAAATAGACACCTGAACAGTGATCATATTCTGAGGTTGGTGGGGAGGACCTGAAGGTAGCCTATTAATGTCCCTGACATTCCTCTGATGGATCTCCTGGATTGGCTTATAAAGACATGCATACGTGCATCGTCTTGCTTGTGCTCGTGTGAGTTGTATGGAACTAAAATTTGCGAAAACTCAAGTTTGCAGACACAGGCACACACCTGCAATTTGTGCAACTTATTTGTTAGGTTGACTACCAGTGTAATCAAATGAATTAAGCTTAATCCAAACTAATTGGATTGCTGCATGTATCCTGTTTCAATTTCACTCTTTTTGGACTCATAGAAGCTGTTAGGTAGTCATGTGTCTCACCAGTTCAAATTGGGTCCCCAGTTTTTCTTTTACCACCTTGGATTTGTGTTGCATCATTTTATTTTTGGTGGGGTGCAAGTGCTGCATCATTCCTTATTGTGGACTTTGACTTCTATTTGCATGCATTTTGACCATCTGAATCTACAGCCCCTCATCTTTTTGCTTATTGGTGCAACTCGCCAATTTCCTGTGAGCAGATTCATTTGTAATTCTGTACTTTAACATTTTCCTCTTTAGCCACTTTTACTTCTCTATCATATCTTTACTGGTTTTTAAATGCGATCCACATTTTTTTTTTTTTGGTGCTAATAACACAAGTAAATTCCTTTATTCTGCGCATCACACCAAGCTTGGTAACGTCTAATGCATACCTTATCATTGACTGGTGAAATAGTTGGAAGTTAACAGGATATGGTCCTAGATTGAGAAAGGTCAACTAGGAATTGGTTCCTCCAAGATCTTGCTCAGAACCAACTCAAATGAATCCAAGAATGAGTTCGTTGAAAATTTTGGTTAGGGTTGGTAGGCGCATGGGGTATTGTGCTTCCTTGGAATTGGTTGAAATAATTAAGTTGTGATGGACTAGGGTTAAAGGCTTGAGGATTCATTTCCTAATGGGCTGGCTAAGCGAGCACTAAAGATGATAAACAAAAATATTTTTTAATTAGGGTTTGAGATAGGGCAAAAATAGGGTAATTTTCTTGGGACATGCTATGAGAGTTTCTACTAATTGGATGGGAGATGAAACTTTGAGGAATGTACTTAAAGATGTACATGGATGATCCTCCAAGTTTGGTGATATTTCAATCGGGAAATTAACCTAAATCTTGGTTCTTTATTATTTATTTATTTTTTTGAATGGAGGGCTGAAATTTGAGAGGGATGCAGGTAATGATATAGGGATAGGATCCACCAACTTTGGTTGGATTTGGATGATTAAATTGGAAGATATGGAATTTTTTTTTCTTCCCTCGGGGTTTTAGGAAATTTTAGAAGTCAAGGAAAAAGGGGTTGGGGAGAGGGGGAGGTGGTGTAGTGATATAAAGGGGGATGCTGGTGCCAGATACCTGGATTGGAGCCGTATATGTTCTGTAGCGGAACTGAAAAGGATCAGTGTAGTTTGAATCCTCAACCAAAACAGAATATTCTCGTCTTCACCAAGAACCCTTAATAATTCGAACTGCCGATGTTCCTGACCCATGGTTTGAGATCTTGGCCTGCCAGAAAACCGAGATCTTGTATTTCTAGGGTCAACTGGAGTGAACTTGAGGGCCATGTCGGTGGGTTTTAGGGGTCAGATTGGGCTGGAGTTTGGTATGTAGCCTAATTTAGGCCTTCTAAACACAGTGGGCTTTAGATTTGTGAGAAACAAGTGTATATATGAGTTCCAACTAGACCATAACTTTGGAACCAAATGTTGAAGGAATGAACATCCATACTTATAAAACATGAAATAGACAACTATTATTGGATATAAATGAATACATAAATGTTTAAAGTCAAATGATACATCAAACATGTTAAATTGTTCACGGTTCTAAATGATGAAATTCCAAGGTCGGTTTATTTGTAAGTTATACAACGAGTATAGGAGTAACATGAAATTGATAACTAAGTCACTAAGCAGCTCCTTGAACATATATTGCTAAAATTTAAAAAAAAAAAAGAAAAAGAAAGTATTTTTCATGATATTTTAATTTTAAATTTTTACAATATATGTTTTTAATTCCAGCAATTCAAAAAATAAATTAATTTTGGTTCCATGAAAATGTAGATTGGGCAAATATGTTCAACATTCATTTAATCCACATCGAGAAACCTAATGTAGAACATAGTATTTGAAAAAATGAAATTTGAGAAGGAAACTCACCTTGCTTGAAGAATGGCTTCAAAATCACTGGATCCTTGTTGATTACTAGTTGCAAATGAGCTAAATGGAGTGCTGATGCAGTCTAGGGGGAGATCTAAGCACTTTTCTGGAGAAAATCTAGCTAAAAGTTGAAAAACAGCAAGCGGGAAAGAACTCAAGCCGAGAGGGTCGAGTCGAGACATGATATCTCGAAACCTTGTATTTAAATGGATTATTTCTCCTCATTTTGCAGGTCAACTTGTCTTAAGTCTCCGGAAACCAAGGTCTTGTGAGAGTTTGAGACCTTGAACCATGTCCTTACCTAGGCTATACTAATTAGTATCTAGATTAGCAGAACACTCAAAAGAGTAGGAGGAAAAGCTTAGGAATAATCCAAATATCCATTCTATACTTAACTCTTTCCTCTAGGGGATATAAATAGATGGGTAATCAGCATTACAACTCATAATGGAAATAGAAAAGAAATATTTGATAAGAAGTGGAACTTCAAAACCTATTAGATCTAGGATTCCTACTATACTTACGAGCAAATTATATATACACCCCCTAAGTTTGCAAACAATTATGTTTACACCCCCTAGAACTTATTCTATTACTTGTGCAGCCTCAGTATTTGAAATTATATATCAAATTCACCCCTACTTTTAGAATTATGAGGTTAAGTGATGACTCTAACATCAACTATATTTTCAAAATTCTCAAATTACACTACTCTACCCTTAAACCTGCTTTGACTTTCAATGGAAAAGTAATAATGAAAAAGAAAAAAGAAGAACTATAAGATTGGGGAAAATTCAGTTTACTTTTACCCCTGAATTTACCATTTCCATTCAATACATGCCCACCCCACCTCCAACCGTCTCCAATCACATTAGATGGGCGGAATTGCCTCTCGGTCTGCATGCAGGATTATCATTGGCTCTTTGCTGCAGTCCCAAAGCCCGTCTTTTTGCCTGGAGTTCTATTTCCAGCCGGAGGAATAAATGACTCCCTCGCTCTTGCTGCAATTCATAGTAATAATTTAAGTTTTGACAAGAACCAAATTCAGTCCTTTGCTGGGGTAATCAGAAAAAAAATAAAGGACAGCCAGAAAAAATTAGGACGAGAAAGGAGTCCAAAAAAAGGGATGCTGTTTTGGTCCCATGTGGCTGTGTTTGTGTTGTAAGAGAAGGGGGTAGGGGATTGGAAAAGCAGAGAAGGGGTCAACAAGGGAAAGAGATAAGTTAAAGAGGTTAAAAAAAAATAATAAAAAAAAATAATAAATAATAATAATAATAATAATAATAATAATAATAATAATAATAATAATAATAATAATAATAATAATAATAAACAAAGGATATGGGGGAGTGGCTGTTTAATTCTTTCAATTGTAGATTTCAGCTGTTCATTCCAAGCCTGCAAATTGAAGGAAACTTTGTTAATGAGGATTACGGTCCAACACTTCATAAGAACTAAAGAAAAAGAAAAAAAGGACAAAAAAATAAAATTAATAAAACCTGATCAAAATCATCAGAAGTGAGCCTGATGTTGCTGCCTCCACCTTGAACTTTCTATTATTCCTCCCCTACTCTCCCCCGACATTCTTCATTCATGCTTGCTGACTACCCATCTCTAGGAGGGTGTCGGTATTGGTGCAAGTCGCAGTACAACTTAGGCAACAGAATGCTGGTAGGGATAAGGTCAAAGACTGGAAAGAGCCGATGGTGATGTGTCTCATTAGTACAAGTGGCCTAGGAAGGGTGTGGGTTCAGACCAACAGCAGGGTTGGTCGCAGACAGGACTTTCGTCGTAGGTGATTGTCACAAGGAAGAAGAAAGGGACAAGAATGTCAACAAAAATATATGGGGATGAGTGTGGGGTACTTTTTTGGTTATGCAATCACAAAACTTGATTTGGCTTGTTCCGTAACATCAAAATCGGGTAGTCAGTTTTGTAAATTAAAACCTAATGTCAACTAATCTTGTAATTTTCTCATTTTATTTCTCATTTATAAAATGATTCAGCAGAGTAAATGTGCCTTTTCTACTTAAAATTAACCGTGTTAGGCACAAGGGACATTTGTAATAAAATAAATTACAGAGGGTGTAAATGTAATTTGCTCTTAGTTATATTATTCTCACTTAGCCCCCTGGACTCTAGTTGTACAAAGCCTTCAACACTAAGTTTGCCTTTGAATTTATTATTCTTGCTTAGCCCAGACGCTCAGTTTTTAGGCCCTTACAATAGGCTCATGATCACATAAAACCTATGGATAAAAGGCCCAACACCCACTTCAAACTTCAAAAGAAGGGGGGGGGGGGAAAGGAGAAGAAAAGAGAAGTCCAATTTGGTGCTGGATCTGCATTATTACAATTGTGAATATAGGAAGAACAGTGGAAAAGAAGAGTTGAGGAATATGGAATTGGAGGAGAGAAAGAGAAGAGAAAATGGAATTGGTAGAATGTTGTGTTCTGGAGCGATTCTAATCTCCCGTACACCTATTTTACTTTATTAATCCCAATAATAGGAGATATATACACCTACCTAGGAGGGATAAGGTAGAGTTGAGAAAAAGGAAATGAAGGAAAGAAAGAGAAGAGAAGATGGAATTGGTGGAATTTTGTTTGTTGGAGGGATTTTCAAATTCATCTATATTACTTAACTAATGATAATAATAGGAGTTACATACATCTGCTTAGGAGGATAAGGTGAAGAACAAAAATTACATTAAAAGGTGACTAGTTCCTAAGCTACCCCTAAAGCATGAACTCTAATGGAAAGACAATTAATGCTAGGGTGACTTATCATGTTTAGGTTTTATATAGGAGTCACAATTTCACCTTTTTATTAAAAAATTAATTTATATCACCTTATGGTTTTTTCAAGTCAGTTATGTCACCCTACAGCTAGGACAATAAATATAACCATGGGCCCACCCTCTCTCTCTACTTCTTTTCTGCTTCTGTTCATCATTGATCCTGATTATCTGTAAACAATCCCAAGATCTTTAACCAGTACTGGGTAGGGAGAAGGAGAGAGAATAATTGGAGAACAGGGGGGCTGGGAGTTAGAATCAGTGTATTCTACCATATCAGCAAGCACATGTTTATAATAAACTGAAATAGAATTACAAAAAGGAAATATAACTCAAATATATCTCTTAACTCTTACCTAATGAAGCCTAAAGCTCAGTAGGAAACTCACTTGGACTAGGACACTAATGACCAAAGACCCAGACCAATAAGGAAACAACGATAGGAGGACTTCCCCTATCGTGTTACATCATGTTGTCTCTCATTATCTATTTATCTCTAACATTATCAAAATCTGATTTTAAATCTGATTTTGCTATTGTTTACTGTGAATGCTTCATTTACGCAATTGGTCCCTGTTTTATCCCCTCATGTTTTTATCATTTTCTCAGGGCTCCAAATCCAGACACTGTGTTAATTATACAGACACCACTAGGGGTCTTCTCTGCCAAAAGCTTGCTTCAAAACAAGAAGGGGACTGGTTCAAGGCTAATTTCTTCCAACAGGACAGAAGTTATACAGGATTCAGGCTCAGAGAGGGATCAATTCGAGGTATCATCTGCTGCAAGGTGCCGAGTCTTTAAAAGATCAAAACATAAGGTACATCATTTATGTAGTTACTCAATAATAGTTTTTCTGATAATTGTTAATATGACATTAACCTTATTATTTAGAAATTAGATATAATGTAAGGTACAGATGATGTGTTGTTTTATGGCATTTTTTTTTTATGGAAAAAAAGAGAAGGAAATATATTAACTAATAAATGAGTCTTACCTCAAGGATAGATCATCCTTTGGGGTAATCAAGATACAAAATATTACTACTGTCTTTACTATTGGACTCCCTTGGAATATTACCTATTCTAGTACCAGAGCAGTTCCTTACAAAAGCAGCAAATAAGGAGTTAACTCTAAAGGCCAAGGTTTATCCCTAGGCATAGAGAGCATCTCCAAAAATTCATTACAATTAGACCAAACTTCCTGGCAGAAAATACTAAAATCATTGCAAGTCTTCCATCCATAAACTAAGCCTTCCACTATATCTGGTCCCTTCTCCTCGAAACAGACATTTCTCTTTGTTCCCGATCGCTATTCTCAAATTCCATCTTCTATCCTCTTGACTTTTTTTTTTCCTGCGATAAGTAAAGTGCCTTTCTTAATAAAATCCCACTAAAAGTTATCAAAATCAACATTATAAATATTTTCTGTTCCAAATTGTTCTTCGTTCTCCTCCATTAACCAGTCCCGCGGTGGACCACCTCCAACATCTTATAACCAAAATAAAATGGTGTTAAGGACCTTACCAGGGTCAGCCTTCTTCTGAGAGAATTCCATCTCATTCCTACATTTCCAGATGTAATAGAAAGAAATAGCTAACACTTACAAAATCCAATAAATCCAAGTTTTATCCCAGTTGA
This sequence comes from Hakea prostrata, assembly GCF_041222555.1. Lineage (NCBI taxonomy): Eukaryota > Viridiplantae > Streptophyta > Magnoliopsida > Proteales > Proteaceae > Hakea > Hakea prostrata. The sequence continues at coordinate 70,920,452 of NC_142600.1, read as the reverse complement.
AAAGGGAACAACTATTGATCCCAAACTCCAAAAGAGAGTCAGCTCTCAAGAGTTCAGCTTTTAGTCCAAGAGGACCAGCCATTAAGATTTGTTTAGAAAAACTGCAAGAGACAAATAAATGCCATAAAGTTTCAGTGTTAGATCTGCCTATACCACATAGCCCATTCGATTGAATCCACTTCTGGCTTCTATTTTTAACAAGGAGCCCATTATTAAAGAATCTTCACAAGAAGATTTAATATCTAGGAAGAAAATTCCAACTATTGAAAAGTTTCCTGAACTTAATGGAATTGATAGAAAAGGAATTAGTATTGGAAAAAGAAGTAGAATCTTCACCACCAATACAAATAAAAGAAGCCTAGAGCTGAGTAGAGAATTTGTTTCCTTTAACAAGAGAGCAATGCCATCTATCCTCTCTGCCATCACCAATAATTCTGGAAATCTCAGATAAAAAATGTGTGCGCAGGTAGCAGGTTAGATAGAGCTGTGAAATTCCAACCATTCAGATTAAGCACATCTTTCACAAGGGTAATTGAATTCGGTTTTATAGTGGATTTGCATATCTGAAAGTTAATCAAATCAAATACTCTGTAAATGTTAGTGCATTGGATCTCAGAAGGAATGGATGCCATACTAGATTGGCTTCTAAGACTTGGGTCAAACATTTGCCTTTGAGATATCTCTTGTTGGAGCTGATAGTCTTTGCATAACAATGAATCATGCTGTTTTAATTTCTCATGTTGTCTGTCTCTTGGATAGAGGATTGGAGAAGAAGCAATAGCACTACAAGTTAAGGGGCCATGCCATCATCCATTAGACACCATAGAATGCTTGAACACATATAGGGTAATGTGTCTTACCCATATTCAGTGGAAGCTTGTTGTTTCTCTATTATATTTATTTTAATGGGACATTGAGACAAATCATGGTAGAATTGATGATGGACTTGATTTTTCTTTCAACAGGAAGTGAAGGATCCAAAATCCTTTTCAACATTTAAGGAACGGCTTCAACACTTACAGGCAAATTCTTCATCTCTTATTTTTGTTATTGGTTGTTTTTTCCACTTTTCTAGTCTTTATTTGGTGTTTTATTCACTACTGTAGAGAACGGAAAATGAGAGAGTTTGCTTTGGTAGATCTGGCATACATGGATGGGGTCTCTTTGCTCGTCGAAATATTCAAGAGGGAGAAATGGTATGCATTGAACTTTAATATAGATTCTGCAGTGTATGCGTCTTTTTCTCCTCGAAATTTAAAAATCTCTTGTAGTACTTATAGGGACTAATGGTTTACAAGTACTTCCCCCGTCCCTTCTTGTGGGTGGATGGGATTCAGGTTGTATTCACATCTAACACTTATCAAACCTACCTTCTGTGAGGTAGAAGAAATTTGTATTTTGTAATTATGTAGTCCATACAGGTGGTTTGTAGTACAGAATAGATGCAGTTACTTAACAAAACCACTGCTGTGACTCTTCAAAGACAAGCACATTCCTTAATTTGACTTTCCTATGCATTGCAGGTTCTTGAGTATCGTGGTGAACAGGTGAGACGCAGTGTTGCAGATCTAAGGGAAGCACGCTACCGGATGGAAGGCAAAGACTGCTATGTAATTTATTTTCTCACTTTGACTGTGTTTTCTCGATTTAAGTTTATTATTTGCACTTCTAAAAGAGAAAGTATGTGTGAAAGACCTGTATTGTCAATGTTGAAACCGTCAAGCAAGGACTCAGGTAAAAGAAGATAATTTCTCCTTCTAGTTGATCAAAAACATAAAATTAAAGAAAAGAAAAATCCACCATCTACTTAATGTGTGCCTTGCATCCATATTTTTGCGGGAAAGATGAGGCTCTTGACCTATGAGCTTTCTTCCTTTTTCCCATGCCCCAGGCCTGGAGGAGAGGGTTACCCCCATGGTGTTGGGCCTTTGAGCTTCCTTGTGGGAGGTGTGAGGTCCCATCATTTCTCTCTGGGGACGTTTTATGACCCCGATGCTATGCTCCTCTTTGGGATTCACTTTGGCATAGAGAAATATAATGGGACTGTTTTGGAACCCTGCCTCCTGATGTATGACTGTATATAGAGTATTGTTCATTTCTTTTCTTTTCTTTTCTTTTCTTTTTGGGGATGGTGGGGCTACACTGTTAGTTCCTTATGCTTGCGCCCTTTCTCTTCTTTTTAGCCATGTGACGTCTTTTTCCTTTGTTTAGGCTTCTTCTTTTTCCTTTTCTTCTTTTCCCCTTTTTTTTTTTTTTTTGGGGGGGGGGGGGGGGGTTTAAATTCTACTCAGGCTAGAGTTCATATGTTGCATCTTTTTGTTGCTTACTTGTGATCTTGGGTTTGTGCCTAATATTGGGATCTACTGACTTCTACCCTACAGCTGTTCAAGATCAGTGAAGAAGTAGTGGTTGATGCCACAGATAAGGGAAACATAGCACGGTTAATAAACCATTCTGTAAGTCAACTGGAACTGATTTGTGACAATATGTTTGTGTATGTTGCTGTGCTGTATTGTAACTACCTTACCTCTTGAATCTGTTTCTTTCCGTAACCATCATTTAATGTTTTCCTTTTTTGGGTTAACATATTCATTCTGGAGGAAACCTTCAGACTGGTGTGGAATCTTTCTTATGGTTGCATACAGTATGGTTACCAGTATTTAATCTTGTCAATCACTGATTCAAAATAATCATTTTCCCTTGGTACAGTGCATGCCCAACTGCTATGCAAGGATTATGAGCGTTGGTGATGACGAGAGTCGGATTGTGCTTATTGCCAAGACAAATGTTTCTGCCGGCGATGAGTTGACGTACTTATCTCTCTCTCTCTCTCTCTCTCTCTCTCTCTCTCTCTCTCTCTCTCTCTCTCTCTCTCTCTCTCTCTCTCTCTTCGTGGCTGTCCTTTTTCTCCTAGTAGCATTATGGGGTTGTCCCAAATTTGTAGACCCCTGCACACATTACAAGTTTCAGAGCCCAAAAATATTTCCAAGGGGTAAAATGAAGCTCCAGAAGTCTAGGACTATTGCAGTGTGCAATACTAATAGGAGTGCCATAGGCATGTGTAGACATGTCTGGGAGGCATATGGCTGAATAGTCTCTTTGACATTTTGTTGCAACACTAAAGGTTGCTCTTTTGTGACAAGTCTGAAAACAGTCTCCCTATAAAAAGCAGTGTGGGAGCAAAACTTGCAATGGTGAGAGTCCTGTGCACTAACTACGCCCCTTTTTTCATATGATTGAATGTGGCTGAAATACATGCCTATCTAGACCTTCCTCTGTCTATCCAGTTGTCAGAGTTATTAACCACCTGGCACATGGCAAAAGTCCATGAAGTGTCGAGTCATGATCATCTCCTTGTTAGGACAGAGGTATATGCCTTCTTGATGTTTCTCCACCATACAATAGAATTAGGGTTCACGTAGAAGATTTTATTTTTTATTCATTCTATCAGTACGCTGAGATGAATTCCTATTGTGTGGTGATCCATTTTTTATGCATTTGCAGATTGCTTTAGTGTTTAGGTTTCCATTCCGAGACTGACCATTCTCCCATAATTGCATTTGACAGATATGATTACCTGTTCGATCCTGATGAATGTGATGAGTTCAAGGTCCCCTGCCTCTGTAAAGCACCCAACTGCCGGAAATTCATGAATTAGCTGACACAATTACCATTATTTCGCCGGATGAAGCGCTGGCCCACCTTTTTCTTGCAAGATATCTGAATTTTTATTATTTTTCTTTTCATTTCTTTGATGAATGCTCCAAGCTTAATAAAAATTCAGAATTTCTTATTCTTTTTCCCCTCCTTACATATTTTTAATCGCCCCCCCCCCCCCCCTTTCGTTTCTTTTTTTATTTTAATATTTTTTTTTATAGAAATGTAAATTGTTGTTCTGTAGCCCGCAATTTATATCCCTCCCGAGTCCCAACCCCTCCCAAAAGAACAGACATTTCTGCAAATACATTTTAATGTAATATTTCATCTTTATCAAGGAAAATTTGTCACGGGAAAATGGTTGGTACAATTGGATAGGTTCTGCCATTTAATGTGTTTCATCTCTTAGAGTTATTTATTCACAACTATTCTTTTTGGATCTACTGGGTGAACTGCGTTTAGTTTGGCTTTCACTTACATAGAGAGAAAAAAATTTAATTCAGAGTTCTTTCTTCTTCTTCTTTCTTTTTTTTTTTTTTTTTTTTTGGTAACAATTCATAGAGTTGAATGCTTAAAGAGTCTGGATTAAAGCTACAACAGGGCCGGGCTGAACTGGACTTTTGCAATCCCAAGCCCAGCCCTATATATTATAATCTAAGTCCATTCTCACCTCAACAGGGCCGGGCTGAACTGGACTTTTGCAATCTCAAGCCCAGCCCCATATATTATAATCTAAGTCCATTCTCGCCTGACCGTAATTGACGGCCAAGGATTATTGTCTTTGATCCTAAGCTACAAGGCCAAGCCAAGCTCATTCTTGCTCTGATTGGCCCTGGTCTTTATCCTAATTGACTATATACTTAGCTCTAACCCTGATTGGCTCTATCGTTGTCCATGTTCCTAATTTATTGAAATCAAGCATCAGAGACAAAAAAATTAAGGTTATAATCACCGCCAGTTGTCGGGGCGAAAAATCGGGAAAGGTCAAGACAAGCCCGACAGGTCTAGTCAAGGCTAGAATATTTTGGCCTTAACCTGTCCTTATAGCCAAAATCTTGTGCCTAAGCTCTATTCGGGTCAAGGTGGGTTTGGGGGTCAAAGCCATCAGGGTCTAATTTGCACCTTCAATCTGGATCCTCTACCCATATGGATTAGAATTAATTTTCAATCTTTTGAATTTAAAAAGGGTGGATGGTTGCCAATTGTAAATTTGAAAAATACGATCTTTGTTTCTAAACAAAATAGTAGAAATAAGAATTCGAGGGATGACGCTGAAAAAGTCCCTAAAATTGATACCCGTTTTTTTACTTCGTCCTATCGGGTGTGGCTCTTATTCCTGCGGATCATTTGTTCTGTGAAAGGATATGATATTTGAGGTGCTTACTGGTCAATCGTGGGAAGAAATTTCTTCAGTAATAGCTCCAAAATGGAAAGGCCTTTAACAATGAAACGGAAGACTTCAATATGGCATCGACGATCAAGATGATTCTCTAACTTATATATTCGCTGCAGAAGTCGATAACTCGCCAAATTGTTCAAACCAACTATGACATCCATCCAACCTCTCTTACCCGTCTCTCTTCCTCTTCATTCAGACACGCTCAATACCCACCAAGCTCGACCACCGACGTCTCAGAAACAAGGACTGCAAGGTCAATCCCTTTTCACTGGCACTGCTAATCAGAAATCTAAACCCGAAACGCTCTCCCCATCATTATGGATCGAGAAACTTCGCTCCGAGACTCGACAGAATCTCTTCCAGGAAGCCCTTTCTTCTTACATTGAAATGACAATTGCAGGTATTTCACCTGACAACTTTGCCTTCCCGGCAGTTCTAAAGGCTGTTACAGGCCTCCAAGACTTGAGTTCAGGGAAGCAGCTCCATGCTGCTGTCATAAAATTTGGCTACCATTCATCTTCGGTCACGGTGAACAACACCCTTCTTAATTTGTACGGTAAATGTGGAAGCATCGATGGTGTTATCTTGTTATTCGACAAAATGCCTGAAAGAGACGAAGTGTCTTGGAATTCTTTGATTGCTGCATTGTGCAGGCTTGAGGACTGGGAATTGGCATTAAATGCCTTCCGTTGTATGCATTCAGATAAGCTGCGTCCCACCTCGTTTAGTTTGGTTAGTGCTGCACTTGCGTGTTCTCATCTGGGTAGTCACTACGGGTTGCGGCTTGGGAAGCAAATTCATGGGTATAGTTTGCGAAGTGGTGATGACAAGACATTTACGAAAAACTCGTTGATGGCCATGTATGCCAAATTGGGTTGGGTTCACAGCTCCAGAGCTTTATTTGAGCGGTTTGAGAACCGTGATATGGTTTCTTGGAACACCATGATCAGCTCATTTACACAAAATGATCGATTTGCAGAGGCATTGGCTTTCTTGCATCTCATGATTGCTGAAGGAACTAAACCTGATGAGGTTACAATTGCTAGTGTACTTCCTGCCTGCGCCCACTTAGAGATGTTAAATGTTGGGAAGGAAATCCATGCGTATGCCCTTAAAAATTATGACATTATTGAGAACTCCTTTGTGTGTAGTGCACTCGTAGACATGTACTGCAATTGTAAGCAGCTTGAAAGTGGCCGTCAAATCTTCAATGGTGTCTCAGAACGGAGAATTGGGCTGTGGAATGCTATGATTGCAGGCTATGCTGAACACATGCTTGATGAGGAGGCATTAGAACTCTTCATAGAGATGGAGGTGGTTTCTGGACTATGCCCAAATCCAACAACAATGGCGAGTGTGTTGCCTGCTTGTGTTCGTTGTGACACGTTCTCTCATAAAACAGGTATGCACGGATATGTAGTGAAGAGGGGCTTAGAGAGAGACAGGTATGTGCAGAATGCGTTGATGGACATGTACTCTAGGATGGGAAAGTTGGATATTTCACAGAAGATATTTGAGAGCATGGGGGTTAAAGACCTGGTTTCCTGGAACACCATGATTGCAGCTTATGTTACTAGTGGACGGCATGATGATGCACTTCTTTTGTTACATAAAATGCAGAGCACGGAAGCTAGAGACGGAAAGAACAGCAACTTTGAAGATGAATTCATTTCATACAGACCAAATTCAATCACACTCATGACAGCGCTTCCTGGTTGCGCTGCCTTAGCAGCACTAGCAAAGGGAAAAGAGATTCATGCATATGCCATTAGAAACTCTTTGGCATCAGAGGTTACAGTTGGCAGTGCACTTGTGGACATGTATGCAAAATGTGGTTGCTTGAGCTCATCAAGAAGAGTGTTTGATGGGATGCCTAACAGAAATGCCATAACTTGGAACGTCCTTATCATGGCCTATGGGATGCATGGACTAGGGCAGGAAGCCCTCACATTATTCCAACAGATGAGCTCCAAGGGAGTATTGGGAGAAGTGAAACCCAACAAGGTGACATTCATAGCAATCTTTGCTGCGTGTAGTCACTCTGGCATGGTGAAGGAAGGCCTAGACCTGTTTCACAACATGAAATACAAGTATGACATTGATCCAACACCAGAACACTATGCTTGCGTCGTGGATTTGCTTGGTCGGGCTGGTCTGCTGGAGGAAGCTCATCAATTCATTGCCACCATGCCATTTGGGCCTGACCAGGCAATTGTTTGGAGTAGTTTTCTCGGTGCATGCCGGATACATCAAAACGTAAAGCTTGGGGAGATTGCAGCCCAGAATCTGCTGCGGTTGGAACCCAATATAGCCAGCCACCATGTTCTGCTCTCGAACATCTACTCCTCGACTGGGCTTTGGGACAAAGCAATGAAGGTTAGAAAGAACATGAAGGAAATGGGAGTGAGGAAAGAACCCGGCTGCAGTTGGATTGAATTTGGGAATGAGGTCCATAAGTTCATGGCTGGGGATGAATTGCACGTGCAAAGTGGCCAGCTCCAAGCTTTCCTTGAGAAATTGTCAGAAAAGATGAAGAAAGAAGGTTACGTCCCAGACACGTCATGTGTTCTTCACAATATAGATGAAGAAGAGAAGGAATACCTTCTGTGTGGGCACAGTGAGAGATTAGCCATAGCGTTTGGTATCCTTAACACCCCTCCTGGAACTACCATTCGGGTCACCAAGAACCTGAGAGTTTGCAATGACTGCCATGTAGCAACTAAGTTCATCTCAAAGATTGTTGAAAGGGATATAATCGTCAGGGATGTAAAGAGGTTCCATCATTTCAGGGAAGGGTCCTGCTCTTGTGGAGATTACTGGTGAACAAGATCCAAATCTCTATATATTAGGAAAAATAGTTGAATTTCAGCAAATGGTGGGAACAATAAATTTCCCAGTAAACTGCTCAATATTTTTATTGCCGTTCTGAGAACATCAATATATACAATAGCGGGAAGATGAATTACTAGAATTGACAAATGTTTGCAACACGAACTGATCTGCCGGGATGTTGAATCTGCAGCCTGGATCTATACTATTTTACCATAAATGGATCAAAATTCACCAGAGTTTGCACTCAACTTGCCGATCAAGTACAGAAGAATGAAGAAGGTGGAGCCAAGAGAAGAAATCTGCTTTGGTTCAATATAAGCATCCCACAAGCAGAGAGAAGAATTAAAAAAGTAGTCACCGTTTGGGAAAGTTGGTTTGCGAAAAAGAGAACACGGATGGATCCAACGCTCTTCTCAATTTAATCTTAAAGTGTTGAGGTCGGTTCCAACTTCCAACCTGAAAAAAAAGAAGGGTCGAGGGCAGTTTTTCCGGGTAAACACCGCGACATAAAGTCAAACAAGGGTTCATGTCGTCGCAAAGAATTGCGTGTGAAAGTCATTTTACATAATTTTCTTGTTTGTTTTCTTGTACACAAATGTTTATTTTCCAGAAAAAATAAAAAGTTTATTTCCGGTGCAGTATATCAGTTCCAGAATCAACAAAAGCCTTAAAAACTTAAGTCATTTTTTAGTGTGGATCATCTTCCCTAATCAGGAGTACTCTCTTCGGATGTCTTACAACCACAAATTATGTAGAATCTACAAGTACAAAATAAACCCCATCACTGGTCAACAGCCGTGGGGGGAGCACAGACGACAGGCAAGACAATCCAGACTCATCTTTTTTTAACAGCTACTTTGTAAATCAAGAGACACCTCCCTGATCAGCATTAGTGAGGAATCTGTTAAAACCAACCATAATCGTAGATATTAAAATGGTATTGGCGAATCCGTCGATTGATATCAGCTAATGCTTATACAAAATCCTCCCATCTCAATTTTTAAACCCACGGGTGAACACACATTTTCAGAAATTCAGCCGTTCGCATTTTATCCAAATTTGTAATCGGGCGTATGAACAGCTATCACAGCTCAACTCAACAACACGCAGACGCCTATAATAATCCAAGAGAATTATCACTGCCAACACGATTTCCATCGAGACACTATTTATCCAAAGACGAATTTACTTCACTAGTTGACAGCAAAAAGCCCTACATTCAGGTGGAACTTACTGACACATCTAGCAGAAACCTAGTATCCGCCAAGGAATCTAAGACTTCCTAAGGGAGGGGCACAGGTTTTGAAACCGAAACAGAAATTAAAACAAGAAGAGAGATGCTTTGAAAGAGTACCTGATATTCCAATTTCCCGGGGTAAGCCGCACAATCGCATCAGTTGGCACATCATAAATTCTGATTGTGATTTGGTGGATCCTTCAAGGGATCCCATCTTTTCTATCCTCCTTCAAAGATCGATAGGTGGGTAAAACAGAAATGCTATAAGGAACAATATGGAAGGAATTGCACAATTTCCTTGAAATTGGCATTCCCGAAACCTTATATAGAATGGTTTCAATGTGTACTTTCAGGAGGATGATGTATCCGAAAATTAACCAACCCACACTCAACTGAATCCGGCATCAAAGACTCACATGCCTCAGAACTGTCAGGAAAACCTACAGGACCACACATAACATCACCAAAAGCCAGCCTTTGCTCAGCTCTACTGGGAAGACGATGGACTTTCAAGTTACCAGCAACACCCATGTCATCGTCCTTTCCAGCAACCTGAAAAGCATTTTCAAGGGAAGATAAGTGGTCCCCTGCTGCTCTTTCTGATTCCTTCTGATGAGTACTAGCAATTATCTCCACTTCGTCATGGTCAGATTTCAGGAAAAATTCTTCTGATTCAACTTCACCACAAGTTGGCATTGGCTCCTCTGTCTTTACGTCAGCAGAAGCTGAAACTGGAACCTCCATCTCATTCAATTTCTCCTCCGACATCTTCCCTAGTTCAGAAACCGGAAATGAATCCTTCTCTTCCCCTCCTTTGGAGATTGAAATTGGCCCAACCACTCCCTCATGATTAGACGCTGAAATAGGACCTTCAGCAACCGCCTTTTTGGAAATTAAATGTTCCACTCCTTCACAGAAATCAGTCACCACCTTCAACGGTTCTGATTCAGGATGCAAGCCATTTAATTTGGCTCTCATCTCTTCATTCTCCTTCTTGTAGAGGGCCATGGCTCTCTGCATATTAAAATCACAATACCAGCTATCAATAGTTATATTCAAAACCAGCACTACATCCTTCTACCCGTTTTTATTTTATTCTTCATTATCGCAAGAATATCATCGTAACATTCCAACTTATGCAGGTTAGAGGTCCACAATTGTTCTGATTAGTCAAAATGAATTAGAAAATGTGTAAACATCACAATAGATGTAAATATTAAAATACCTGAAAAACAGAATCCTTCACTGAAAGGGAAAGTGAAGCACTCAAGCTGGAACGAGGGATATTTGCTCCAGCATCCACCTGATGCAAGGGGGAGAAGCAAAAACTCGTTAGTACGAATAAAGACATCATCAAAGAAGCAACCCATCTCTAAAAGATCCTACCTCAGTATCCACATGCACGTCTGTGGTAGTATCCTCACTATCAGTTCTCAAGCCTTCAACATTCAATAAGCCCACACACTCTTCATACAAATCAGGATGAGTAAGATCAACTGATATGTCCAACTTTGAAAGATAGACATTGCAAAAACGAGCACCATCATCACTTGACATTTTACGAGGCTCCAGTGTCTTCTCATTAATAATTTCCGATGGAGCTTCAATAATATCCGTCGGAGGGGTGCCGCCAGTCCTCTTTATCTCAATGCTTTCTGCACGAGGACCTGGACTGTTCTGCTCATTAAGAGACCGCTGATCTGGCTGCCCAGGCCAATTATCTTCTGATGGCTGAACTTCTTTTTGGGATGCAGTAGACAACTCTACATGCACGCTACCATTATTGCTCTTCCACATGTCTGCACCACCATTCATCAGGGGTCTGTTTTGGTCCCATTCTCGTTTTCCATACATATGATGATCATCCCCAAAGAAACCATTACCTGCATCCCACCTATGCATATGAGGTGGAAAAGAGTCATCAGCTGGATTCCGCCACACAAAAGGGCGCCCATTACCACAGTACCTATCAGCATCAGGCATATGGTATGTAAACCCCGCATGGTTCAATTCCAGAGGTCTAACCCCAAATACAGGTGAAGCAGGAAACTGCGGCATAATTGGGTGAAAGCTACCAGGAGGTGGACCTTGTGGGAAAGGAATGTAGCCACTAGCTACCTGTGAAGACCAAGTTTTCCAAGCATTTCCCTGCCCTCTGTTCACACTGGGTTCACCACTCCTCTTGAAGCGGTTAGTAGGTTTACCTCTGTTGTCTTCTTCAGATGAACCCAAAACTGCAAAGCTGTCAACCCCAGCCCTGAGAGGAGGTGGCAAAGGATGAATAGAAGGTGAGGTTCTATTGAAGGATGAAGTAACAGATATTGTATCTCCTTCTATTTGAGAATACTCATCAACTGTTATCTTCTCCAAAGGCAACTCACGGCTTCCCCTTTCTTCATTAGTGAGATCATCCTTTACATCCCTGGTACCATTGCTCCTGCATCCACTACCCTCAACATCAAGGCTCCTCCTTGAACCAGTTCTTTTTGAGTATCTACGGTCAATGCTTGTCGATGACGGAGATTTATCTATTAAGAACATAGATGATGCCTGGTGATCTGACAAGGGGGACCTTTCACTAAATGACTCACCCAAATGGTTGTCATCTTTTTTGTCTGCAGACCGAGCATCAGAAGCTCTTCCCAGGATAGCAGAGCCACCACTCACATCTCTTGTTGAAGATGCAACACCTGGCCGGGTTTTCTCTTCAGACACCGAGTTTCTATACCTTGAATCTGCCTGTTTAGAGCTATTCCTAATAGCAGAAAATAGCAGCATAAGGAACAAAATATTTTAGAGCATACAGATATTTACAAAAAATGTGAAACATCTACAGCATTAACAAGGCAGCTAAGACAGGTTCAATGCATCAACCCTTATACACCTGGAGGTAACCTCCAATTATCTTGGGAACATCAAGTATCGGCATAATAAGAGAACTCATAACAAAGAATGATAAAATCACCAAGTGGTGGTCTGTCGCACCATCTTCCTTGAATAAGATTTCAAGGTTTAGTGCTGATATCAAGTTGAAAGGGGCTGTTAATTTAATAAAGAAGCAAGGTCTTCAGGGTGCTGGTCCCCATAGTGACTGGGGTTCCGATACTTTTCTACCGGTTGGTGCCAAGTATATTAACCGGTGCCAAGTATATTTACCCACCAAGCTGGATCAATAAAAGGATAAGCCACTGTAGATTCACAGGATGATTTATTCAGTGTCTCATATAAACCGGATGTGTAACACAATCCAGATACAACAGCATGCAGTACTGTCAAACCAGAGAGGTTACGATGGCCAAATGTGACCTGTGGTGGTAAGCAAAGACAAAAAGCCAGCTAAGGCTACAAAAACATGCATAAAATAGGCAAGCAATGAAAACAAGAAGTCTACAATACCATGACTACGTTATCATCACTGAAGCTTTCACTAAACTAGATCAGCACAAAATCTGAGTCCCGACTAAACTTCGGATGGTAGACATTAGAACACCCAAGCACCTCGTCCAAAATGCTTGGCCACAACAGAAGCCCTTTATTTGGGAATCACTACCTAGTTGACTAATTGAGTTATCTAGTATTCTAGTTAACGAATATAATTTGCAGCAGAGATGACAATCCAAAGAAAACATGCCAATATCACATTCCCTCCATTGCCCAATAACTTCTAACAGAACCGTATGAAACCCCCTTTTCCACCCCAGTGGAACTGCTTTTCATTAATTCAAAATCTAATAGATCCCATCAAATACTCACACGTAAGACTCATACTAGGTCGTGTACATCTCCTCTAGTATCTTTACTTTTTAAGCACTGGAAATATAGAAATCAATACAATTAATGTCAGGGTAACACCACCAAAATGCAGTCCCCATTGATAAAAATCATCTGAAAGGCACACAGTTCTTTGCCCGATTAGAGAAGTGGGGGGGGGGGAATGTAGACTCAAGATATGCAGATTATTGGGCCAAAGCTGCCAAACATACTAAAGGAACTACCCAATATTTCTGGAGAAATGTTATGTTATACGAATATAATTATAACAAACTACAGCAGCATTGTTGATGGGGGGAAAATAAAGGTTCTCAAAAGTACCTGAATTGATCTTTAGCAACATGAATACTGGAGCTCGGGGACCTCTTCTTTCTGCCGTTGTTCACAGGCGAGTCAAGATCAACATGGCGTGATTGATCTTTAGCAACATGACTACTGCTTGATTTATTTTCCACATCAGAACGCTGCTCTCTGGAACTTCGAGCTTTAGCATTGATATGGCCCTCATTCTCATCACGTGATCTCTTCTTCCCCCTGTTATCTTTATACCTTGATCCACGTTCATAAATGTGGGGACTGGCATCATGATCGCTATCATGAGTCTTAGCCCTCTTATGACAATCACTGTCATCCTTCAAATGCTTACTGTCAGGCCCGTCTCTAATCTGATCTCTAACGGAATGCTCATCTTTGTGCTTTTCATCTCGGTGCCTGCGATCCTTATCTTGCTCTTCTCTGTATTTATCCCTATACCTCCCATCTTTATTTCTCTCCTCTTTGTATTTCCCACTCTTTGCAATATCATCTCTGGGTGACAATTCTCTATCTTTACTATCCCTTGCATCATCCTGATATTTATCCCTGTCACCAGAGCTGTCTCCCCTCCGCCTAATCCGTTTCTCAAGTTCTTTCTCCAGTTCAGGGTTCCGGAGTTCATCTTGTATTTGCCACTCTATGGAGAAAACAATAAGAGAAAGAACAAATGTGAAATGGATCCAATAATAAACAATCATAGCTCAATAGTTGCTACATGAAATCATTAGCACAGATTTTCTAAAGATTCTTCAACTGACCTCATGGAACATTCCAAAATAAGCTTTCATATCTTAGCAGGTAAAAAAATAGGATAGTCCATTAACTAATGTGTGACAATGATTCTCAAATGAACATTCCTGAGGTTTCATCCTTCCCTAGGAACAATAATGCAAGATCTAAATCCTACAAGGCAATTCCACTGTAAAGAGAATTCTAACGGAAAATACCATAGTAACACTGTTACAAAATGCAGAGTGGTGATTTTTTTGGCATATGACTTATATTTGAATATTTCTAATGGTTATTGAAGTTGTTTACATGAAATGTATGCTGTATTTACTTTTTAATTATTATTAAATCATGTGTAGAATAGGGTTATAGACTTTTAGTATGTCATTATGTTTACCACACATAATCTGAGGTAAAACTCATAGACAGACTTAATGTTTTAAATATCATAGTGCCACTATGCTCAAATGCCTAAAAAGGCTATATTGGCAAGATACAAACTCTCCCCCATCAAAAACCCACCAGAGATGACTAACCGATTTGGCAGAGAACTAAATAAATACCCAACTTGGCGAAACCTTGGTCAAACTTGGTTTTTGAAGCACTGAGTTGCTCAACAAGATCAAGATTTTGAACCACACAAATTGGTAAATTTTTTCCAAAGTCTTTAATTCCCCTAACCAAGGTTATGTGATAGTACAAGACTACAATCTAAGCAAATCACACTCAATTTACAAACAAGGAATGCTTCACAAAGGTCCTACTGTTTTCAGTCTTTCTAGCCATTTGTTTCATCACTTGCTTGAGTCCATATCATCAACATCAAAGATAAACAAACTATATGAAGTATAATCTGGTTCTTCGTATAAATACCACTGATCCTCCATAGCTAACCTTCCTAGACAACATAAAAATAAGAAGAAATGTTCCCTTTCCTAGCTGCCAACGACCAGACGTATACGCCCAAGGCTAGATTGGTCATGCAGGATGAGACATGCAAAATGAAGAAACGAATCCAAAAGAAGTGGTTAATGCCGTCATGCAAATGAAGGCCAAAGAAACACAAACCATTTCAGGGAGAGACTGAAGAAGAGAACTGGTATTCAGTCGGTAAACCTTAGAATGTTCAAACTCAGTAGGTACTTAGACGACAACTAGTAGCAACAATTATGTGCACAATGCACATCGGTAACCATAACAAAATGTATTGAACGCAGCAACCAGAAAATAATTCCATGCAAACTCATCAAGACAGGTACAATGGCACACAGCAACCATGTTTTTAACGTTTAACTGTAGCCAATCATATGTCTCCTTTCTACTCCATCAAAAGTCAGTTCTTCCACCAGTGCTAGTTGTTTTTAAAAAATAAAAATAAATTAAATAAATAAGTACAAACTAAAAGTGCCCCTGATGTGGCCTCCATAGGATGGGGCCAAATTGAAGGGTCCTTGATGAACAGCAGACAAAATCAGGGTTAGGTCCTTTGGCTAGGATTTTTTATCCTACACCCTGTGTATAGGGTTTTCTAGGTTTTCATAGGAAATTTAGGGTTGAGAGGGAGGTGTACAGGGTTGAGCCAGAAGGGTTCATGGTTTGATGTGTGAGGATTAAATCTGATTTGAGTATGTTTAATCTCAGATTCGATTCTCACAAGCTAGGGTTTTGCAAAAACTAGGTTCTAATTTCTAGGGTTTCAGGGGGTTGGTTACAGCTGTCACTTGGATCGAGTGCCAAAGGGAGTTGTAGGATTTGGAGTTTGGGGAAAGAAAAATGTTGAGGAGAAAGAGATGGGAATTGGGGAAGTAGTTTATTTACTTGCTGTAGAATCCAGTGAATAGAAGAACTTTGGAAGATGAAATACCACACAAGCTGCCACAGGGTTTCCTTCCACCTGGAAACCCCATACGACTTCAATCGCACCCTCCCACTCAAGATTTTATTCATCAACATAAACTGATTCAATTACATGCCTGAGGCTTTATTTATAATCTAGAATGAGTGACTTGAACTTGGACTCAACTTTGAGACCAAAACAAAGGATGACTTCTACTTTATTTAGGACTCCTACTCCATCAAGGACTCTCGCTTATCAGAACATGGAATGATTCAAGTTACACAACAGGAGTAGGACTAGTATCCTAGTAAAATTTGGACAACAGCTAAAAGAATCCTTCTCTAGATAGGACTCCTAACTAAACTAGGACTGACTCAAATAACAGAATAAAATAAGCACTGGAGTCTCACAAAGACTCTGATTCAAATAAGACTAATTTGGGTTGGGCTAGGGTACCAAAACGGCCAACATGTCCTCCATATGATTTGGCCTTCTTGCATGGCTGTGGGATGTAGGGCAGCAGCCCTATAATTTCTATCAGAGGACTTCTCTTGGGGTGGTCCTGGAATTTCACATCAGCCTTACAATATCAACCATCAACACCTTTGACCTATATCCATTATCCACAACCAAAAAAGAGCATTGAAAGATGGGAGCTTCCATGTCATACATAAGGTATTTAACACAAGGGTGACTCGAGCCCACTTGTTCGTACCTTCCCTCGTTAGCTTATCTGCTACTGGGTTTAGCCATTCAGGCAACAATTGGAATTAGCTTGTGAACATAGCACAATTTGAGAAAAACCATAGGCATGGTTTTCCTTCACCACTATCCAATTTTAGACTTACTGGGATTTTGACCACCTAGGAGTCTTTTATCTCTTTATATTATGTATGAAATAAGTTCCCATCACTGGCAATAGATTGAATAGAATGAATAGTTGTTTCCGACAAGCCTGTGGGGTCAGGTGTATGTGTCCGAACTCTTTTTTCCCATGCCCACCTCCTGTAATGTCTTCTCTCCCCTTACAACTTCCCAGATTTCCACCTCTCCGGAATGAGGGATCCATCTCCTGCCTCATCAACTCTCATTACCTTTGCTGTAAACCTTTCTCGTCTCATTCTCTTTTTGCTTCCTATTTCTGAGGTAGCCCCAGGAAATTGGGGGCCAGTTCACCACGATCTTCATCAAAACTAGCCTTCAATCCAAACTTCATGGGCTAGGGAGATTTCAATTTAGGATGATATTTGTTGTGTGTTCTCAGACGGACTATAAATTCTGACTAGCGATGCAGACGATGATATAGATGAGTTCAGATGGTTTCCAATGAATAGGTGAGGCCAGGATTACATCAGTGTTAACAGGAGATTTCTTGTTTAGGGATGAGAATGGAGACAATTGAATTGGATGTGTTTGGGTGACCTAGGGAATTCAAAACAGAGTGAATCTTGGATTGAATGGAGGTTGTACAGTGGGGTTATCCCTCCACATTATGTTGAATTAGGATGGCTGGTTTCAAATTGTGCTGTTTCTTGATTTTAGGTCAAGAAATTATGGTTTCAACCAAGAAAAGATGGATTCTATAGCTAGGGTTGTAAGAACACGATAAAACATGGCGCAGGATGTAGGTAATAACGTAGGGGTATGATCCTCCAAGTTTTGTTGAGTTTGGATGGCTAAATTGGAAGAGACATGGGTCTTATTGTTTGGGGGTTTTATGGAGTACAAAATAGGAAGTAAAAAAAAAGAAGGGGGCAATAAGAAGAGGGGTAGGGGTCAGTCTTCCTTAACTGAATATGGAAGGAAGGTGGCTACGCGCAAAAACTGATTCCATAGTCAACACTAGGAGTCAGGGTTTTAATCCTAAGCACCTTAGTAATCTTCATGCACTGTGAACCACCAGGACAGAAAGAGGCAGATTTCAACCAAGGATAATAATCTCCACACAAGAACACAATCAGAAGAATTTGAAATGCAAAAGTTTATCAAAATAGTCTACAAGCTTTATTCATCACTCACGTGGATTTGTACAGAGTCTAGGCCACTCGATTAGAATAATTAAGTCAAGCCCTAAAAAAGCGAACCCGGTGCCGAAGGCTTCCGCACAATCAGAGTCAGGGAGGCATTTTCCCTACTCATCTTTAACCCAGCAATTTTTTGCTGAGGGCTGTTTCAATGCCTTGACCTCAGGCTACAACTGTGGTCCACTGATCATTGCACCAAGGCACAAAGTCCAAACAGGAAACCAAGCTGTAAATGAAATAGGAACGGACACCTACCTAAAAGGGGACTTGAATTACTTGCTAAAACATATGTAAATTTCTTCCAAAAACATAAAATAGCATCTCTAAATTGTGGAAGTCTGCTTTTATTACAACTAAAGACTGAAATAGGAAGACCTAAATGCCACCTTGATATACATGTTTTAGGCCCCTAGGAAAGGTCTATTACCAAGTAAACACTTGGAATAAAGTATCCAACTCGATATGACCTAACCCCAGGCTTCTTCCACTAATTAACCCCAAATAGGTGTTGGATCTGCATCAATTTCTCTCTTTACATATTATTGTCTCCTCGGTGGACTCACCCCTACCATCGCGCGCACGCATGCGAGCGCCGGGGGGTTGCATTATACCCTAGATTCCAGCCATACTTCCAACACCCACCTGCCTTTATTTCATACGTTCTCTCGATGGCCCACTACCCACCCTGCGATCACGAGTGCAAGAGCGGACACGCACACACGTGCAAACACGCGCGCACGAGAGAGAGATTTACCAATAGGAGTAAAATGGAAATTGCAAAGCTCGTTTCATTCCTGTAAAATATCATCAAACTCTGAATCGAAGTCTACGATAGACTCCTAAGCAAGCAACCAAGCGAGAGAGAGATTAACCAAAAGAAGGGGGAAAATGGAAATTGCAAACCTCGTTTCATTCCTGCAAAATCTCATCAAACTCCAAATCAAAGTCTACGATAGACTACTAAGCGCGCAAGCACGAGAGAGAGATTAACCAAAAGAAGGGGGAAATGGAAATTGCAAACCTCGTTTCATTCCTGCAAAATCTCATCGAACTTCGAATCGAAGTCTATAATAGACTCCTAAGCCCCAAGCTGACTCTCCAACTTTTACTCCGCAAGAATCGTATGAGGAAGAACTACTTAAACCCAAATTTCATCGGGTTTCCCACTATGAAATGGCAACCCTTCTCGTCACGAACTTCTTCCAGTCCCTCAAGATTCTTTTGTTCTTTTAATATTATTTCCCCATTAAAGTGCTGAGAATACTATTACTTTATTCCCTTTCTAATCGTATTTCCTAACCTAGCTCCTCCCACTTTCAGCGATCTGCTAAGTTCTTTTTATTATATTATTCTTCCAAATTCGCCCATCTCTTTCTATTCATGGTTCTACTTTGCCCTTTTTCCTAATCAGCCCATTTATACAATATGCCATAATTCACTTCTTCACTTCATATTGTAGTCTAATAAATTACTGTCTTCTAAATTCTACCGTCGGTATAACAACCCATTACATCATGGGATGATCGAAATGATTTACTTCTTCCAATAGAGATGGGTTCCTTAAAATTACAAGCAAGAGCTTTTTATTTGAGACAGGTTTATGGGAGTCCATAGATAACAATAAATGCTTCTATGATAAGGTGTCAAGCTTGATACAGTTATCAGAGAGCAGAAAAGTCAATATTTGTGGATGTTGATCAAAAAGTGCTGATTCTCTCACTTCAAAAAACTAGTGGTTGAATCTCTACCAGATCTGAGAGAATTGATCCAGGTGCAGTACCTTGGACCAATCCAAACTTGTCTGGGAACCCAAATGGATATGAACAGGTCCAGTTTTAAGTAATTGATCAGGTAGGATTTTAGGAATCTATTTCACTTGGGAGAAATAATGCCATTACATCATGGGAGGTTGATCGAAATGATTTACTTCTTCCCATTAGAGATGGGTTCCTTTAGATTACAAGCAAGAGCTTTTTATTTGAGACAGGTTTATGGGAGCCCGTAGATAACAATAAATGCTTCTATGATAAGGTGTCAAGCTTGATACAGTTATAAGAGAGCAGAAAAGTCAATAATTATGGATGTTGATCAAAAAGTGCTGATTCTCTCACTTCAAAAACACCAGTGTTGAATCTCTACCAGATCTGAGGGAATTGATCCAGGTGCAGTACCTTGGACCAATCCAAACTTGTTTGGGAACCCAAATTGAAATGAACCAGTCCAGTTTTTAAGTTATTGATCAGGTATGATTTTAGGAATCTATTTCACTTGGGCGAAATAATGCCTCTTTGGCTACATAGGATATTTAGTTTCCCAATTTCATACTTCCGAGTTGAATTAGTTTCTCAGTTAAGAGTGGAAGCTCTAATTAATAATTATAGGAATCTTATTATTTCTCTTTATATATAATAATGTGACGCCCTGTCATTCAACATAGATTGAATAAATCAAAGAGTAGTTTGTGAAGACTGAAAAGTTTAAATGGCTAGGTGCAAATGCAGACATCTTTCTGCCACTCCCTTCTCTTCCTATGTGATCCTCTCTCTTCTCTTGCAATTGTAATTCTTCCCAGATTTTTCCCCCTTCTATTAACCGGCCTTCCACTAGATAGAGGACAGTCTGCCAAAAATACTTCACAAGCATGAGATGAGTACCATTTGAATCATAATCAATAAATTATACAAGCATGAAAATGGCAACGGAAACTATAGAAAGCAATCCACATAGTGCTCAAGAATAACCACCAGTGCTCCACATGATCACGGATCTACATGAAGCAAGATGAGTAGACAATCACAAGCATACAAGATCATAGA